>NW_024040715.1:0-23164 GCF_014851395.1 Micropterus salmoides | reverse complement strand
AAAAAAATTAGCTTTGGATAAAGAGTCTGCCAAATGAGAATGTAAATGTAAAAAGTCTTTATAAGTCATAAATATGCTACACTTGTTTTGATGGACAATATTAATTTTATATATTTACATTAGAGAATAACTAGGAGAGTGAGCATTACTGGCATATTCTCCATCTCTCTGTCCCTCCAGTGCAAACGTGAGATTCGATTTAATGTAATGCTGCCAGACAAAACCTTGGATATGATTTAAAGTTGTCATATTTTGCTCGTTTTCAGTTTCATAGTTTTATTTAGGGGTTGTACCGGGATAGGTTTACTTAGTTTAATTTTCAAAAAACACCATATTTTTGACATACTGTACATTGCTACAGCTCCTTGTTTCCCCCTGTGTGTTGACCACTCTGTTTTACCTACTGAGTGAAGCATCTCATTTCATTTCAAATTGATCTTTGTTTGGAGACGGAGCGTTTCAAAGGGGTAAGTTATTAATTTGTAACATTAATCTTTCATGTAACATTTTAACTGTGGACTGTCTCTACACACAGTAACAACTTTTGTCCAATGACTGCCTAACGATTGGTAAGAAGGGTGTGGGTGAGGGGAGGCAGCGGCAAGACATCTTGTCACTGTGTGTGCGGCAGCTCAGTGTGTTCCTCCACCGTGTTTTTGAGAACATGCGACACTAGCTGCTAGTTGAGCATTATGATGTATGTTACAAAGTGATGCAGAAACTTAACGAAATTAAAGGCTGGAATACAAACGAGCTGTTTTCAGGCAGTTCAGGAGCAGTGTTTTCTGCTCCAAACTACCTTTGGAGTGGACTTCGGGTTTTTCACTTTGCAAACCTATTACATGCACAAAAACGATTATATAACACAATATAGGAACGGGGAAAAGCCCAAAAGCATAATGTGACCTCTTTAAGTTTGATCAATCATTATTGATTACAAAATATAAAAAACAACAGCGCAAGTCCCCACTTTTACTATAGTTTTAACTGATAATTCATAGCGCTCTCTGTTTTTGTTTTTTCTGTTCATGTCTAGGCTGTGAAATCCATTTAGCTTTTATACTTTGGCAACACATGGATTTTTGTTCTCTACCAGTCTTAGCTCTCCCATTATCCATCTACAGACCGCCTCCTTTCCATCCCTATAACAAAATCAATTCAACGTGAATCCTGATGAAGAAAAATAACAGGTTTCCCCCACCCACCTCCACTTTACTACCACCATACCACTGTCTTTTATGGTTAGCTTTATTAACTTAAAATCAATTCAAGGGCTAGCCATTTCCTTGAGGACAGGAAGAATGTGAGTGGAGAGAGTACTGGCCACAGAAATAGAAAGTGCTCCAAAGACACTTAAGATTCAGATTACAGGCCCACGTTTGTCCTGGAGGAAAAAGATCAGCATTAGTGGTTTGAGGTTGGCTGTGACTTTGTCTGTTGCAGTATGGGTCACGTGAAGCCCTCTGAGCACTTCTGGTCCACAGTTTTGTCCATTTGGAAAATCCAGATTATACAATATTCATCAGTAATGAGCTGAGGACACAATCTGCCATGACATGTCCTAAAAATGTATGCGTTTTTGTAATGATATATGATGCCTGAATATCACATTCAAGAATAATTTCCGTGGAGGTCATTCTGTTTAAGAAACCCATTTTTATGAAGGCAGCAATGGTGTTGGAAAATGTTATAGTTCTGTTCTGTCTGTAGAAATATTGTCCATGCTCCACTGAACAAATTTGGGTACAGGCCATTTTTCTCTTTGGATGGTCATGCTCGATTGGTTCTATATTCTGTTGGTTAGTGAGTGCAATTGATTTTTACACAACATGGGAACCAGAACAGAAAAGAAGAGACCATAAAGGACATAATCCAGACCATTGGGGTTGAATTTAACACACAGTGATAGTCTCATGTCATGTGACACGTACAATGCATTATTTCTGCTTTGGTACACATTGGATGGGCCGGATGTATTTAAATTAGTGATTCTTAAACTTTTACAGTTTTTCTCGATTGCTTAAACTCATTTCATGAAACTATGCCTCTTTTTCTCAAAACTATAAACACAAATCCACAACTTCTCACCTAATTCCCCAAACATCCTATTTTCAGGTCAAAATGAAGTTCTCCACTCATAATTATCCAGTCTTGCTGAAAAACCAAACTTTGCCCTCAGACATAACACAAAAATCCTCAGAAAACACACACTACAACACAGTCTTACACACTGGTGAGATAAATTCAAAACAATACTACAAAAACTTAGTAATGTTGATCGTGGTTCTCCCCCTCAAAAACTTTTTTCACATGATGAACACAACAAAATAATTTTTTTATTCCTAAGTGTATATACAGTACAACATACCAAACAACTAATTATCAACATCTTGCCTTGGTCTGGGACAGGCCGGAGATTCTCATCCTCCATTTCCTTCTCCTCCCTCCTCGTCCTCCGCCGTACTCCTGCTCCGCCTCCTCCTCCTTCTCCTCATCTTCCTCCTATCCCATCTCCTCCTCCAGTTCCTACTGTTCCTCTTCCTTCACTTCTTACTCCTCTCCATACCGCTCTTCCTCCTTCTCCTCCTCCTCCTCTCTGGTGTCCTCTACCTCTTCCTTCAGATTACTCTGGATCCATTGTTCTAAAACTGAATGAACCGACTCTGGCCCTTTTATCTATCTATTGAAGATTCTCATTGGTGTGTAATCAGTTATGACTGTTTGTGTTTCCACCTGGGTAGTTGTGTGCTAATTGAGCTCACCCTGTGCTGATTGAGTGAACAATATCGAATGCCAGTGCTTTCTCAGAGACCGCATGGTGCAGGCAATGAGAAATGAAGGGTTTTGTGTGTAGAGTTTAGAGAAATGAGTGTGCTTTTTGAAAAATGGAGTTGTGGTCTTGAAATCTTAGTTCGAAAGCCTGCTTATAGTATTTAAGCAATTGAGAAAAACTATAATATTTGTTTTTCATTTATTTTATCTTGACACCACTAGGGGATGGCAAATCTTGATTATTTTTGTATAGATGAGCACTTTGCAGCATGTGGATGTAACAGATAGATTGAACCAGAAAATAAAAATAAAATAAACAATAAAACATGCTCACTCTGAAGATTAAAGCATCACCAGCGCAGACAACAAACAGATGTGCAGACTGGTTTATAATAAGCTGCACTTCTAATGAAGACCGGAAATAATTCGGACTTCAGATTTACTAAATCTTACATTGCACACTATACATGCATTTTGTCCCTGGATTTTCCACTTGGTCCTCATAAAGGTGTAAAAAGTCACAGCATACACTCTGACATTCACATACACACACACCTGTTCCAGAGACAAACAGATGTGCAGTCTGCAACACACACTTTAAAACTTGTGAGTTTATAGAATGACAACTCATATCTGTGACAGGGATTTTCAAAAACAGCAGAAAGGCCATGCACACCTAGCAGATGAGGGGTCTGCTTGAGACCCAAATTTAACTTTTCTGAATGAATAATTAACTACCATAATATCCACAATCGCAATTCATTCCTAGTTGACATTGGCCAAGAGGCGGGGTACACCCTGGACAAGTCGCCAATTCGTTTTGTACATTGCGAAACCATAGCAACAAAAATATAGATGTCCCTATCAGGGAATTTTAGACACTACCCATAAAGACTCCATTACCCACTCTGGCTCAGGATACATAGTCTATTAAACTAGAAAATCTAAAACACAATAATAACGTGACTTTGACTGAATAAATAAATACATTCTTTAACT
The DNA here is from genome assembly GCF_014851395.1 of Micropterus salmoides. Taxonomy (NCBI): domain Eukaryota; kingdom Metazoa; phylum Chordata; class Actinopteri; order Centrarchiformes; family Centrarchidae; genus Micropterus; species Micropterus salmoides. Next base: position 19,393 of record NW_024040715.1, on the reverse strand, counting down.
ACAGCCAACTGTTCACTTGGATGGATTACAGACCTGCAGCAAGTTTCAAGTCTCCATAGGAACATTTTAATTCCGTAATGACATGACCTGAGACCAATGGATGCCTGGCGGGTTGGAAAAACGACTTCTACAGTATCGAATGCTTTGGAAAATTGTAAAATTTGGGTGACTTGGAGTAGATGGGCTAAAATATGCAAAACATCAGCATGGTCCTTTGGAAGTCTGGTGCTAGAGTTCAGCAGGCTTACCTCAAGTACTATAATGAGTATTGGTGAGTGAATATGCTCATGTGTGTTTGTGTGTGTGAGGGAGGGAGAGAGATTACACTTCCCTTTTGTACAATTTTTTATGTCCTAGTGCTGGATGCCAGATGCCAACTCCCCACACACACTCACAGTCTAGAGCCTGGAGCTTGTAAGTGTGTTTATTACCTCCAGTCTTTGGACAGTAAAGAACAGGAAATGTTTTTCCTCCTCCTCTCACCTTCCCGCACAAACACACACTCATATACACAAAGACATATACACACACAGACTACCTCAGTCACTCCCTTCCTCTTTCTGCTGGTGGCTGGCCTCATGCTCTCTTGGCACAAAAAGAGGCTTAAGGAATTTATAAGAGTTTATTTTATTTTGGTTCTTAATATATTTTCTGGACCACTGCATTATTGCTTTTGTGTAAAAGCGTGGGAGTCAAAGCATGAGAATTATTTTTCTCCTGCATACTACAGCAGTTTTAGTGGTGTTTCTTTAATTTAATATTCAACGCGTAACCTTGGGCTTTATTGCTCTGGGTTTGAGCTGGGGCCTGTCATTGTTGCATGTCCTGTTGCAGTTGGGCCACTTACCTGCTCAACTCACTCTCCTACAAATTATGTTCATTATGCAATTATTCTGCATCAATGATTTACATTTCAATGTATGTCTGTCCGTCATCTGATGCCAGTAAAGATTGCTGATAGTGAAGATCAATGTTAAGTGCATTTTCTGCCATTTAAAAAAATTATTTTATTATTATTATTTTGTATTTAAATGGCCTTCGTTTTTGCAAAAATTTCTTGAAGCCATAGTCTTTTGTACACTTTTATTTCATTTTTTTTTTTTCATGAAACAACACAGAAAATTCTGGGGAACACTAAGAAAGCAATCAAAATGAGAAATAAAGACGGCACAAATAGTTTTTGAAGTTCTGTGTCTGGCTCCATATGTGCCACAGAAAATAACACAAATTAAGATTTTTAACTGTGGCCAATTGATTTCTTACACTGCTTTGGATTTCAGGGGGTATATTGTGCGTGTTTTATTTTCAGCCCACTATTTTTAATCTACAATTTCTCCCATAATTACCTCTGCCACCGTCAGATGTTCACCTCCTGCTCAATTGTTCATCTTATTTTTAGTGGCTTGGAGAAACATCTTTCTGTTGTAATTGACTTGCCACATTCAGGCTTGTGGGGACGTAAATGGCATTTTGATCACTGCTGGGAAGCAATACTGATCAAAATGCCATTTCCAACAAAAAACTAATTTTCCATCTTTCACCTCGATTCTGTGATAAGTTTCATTTCCATTTCTCTATGAAGTACTGTTGGTTGCTGGCCTGATCATAACAGGCAATAATTACACAATCCGGGGAGTCTCTTTGATGTGTCTGACATCTCAGTAAGTGATGAGGAAATTTGCAGCTCTGATTTTCAAGCCGTCACGAGAGAGGCTATTTCTTAATATAGTTCGTGTGTGACCACTACCTCCCAGCTGAGTGCTAATTGTATTGGACACCTGAAATCACCATTAGCATTCAAATTGTGCATTTCCCTCACAAGAGACCGCACAATAACAGAGCACAACAACTGTGTTATGGAGAGTTTAATTGGTTACAAAAATATAGTTGTTAAATGGAGTGAAGATTAAGGAAGATGAATACAATGCATAATAATTCAAACTGGTAGTTTAACAGGTAGAGCAAGACACTGATACTGCCAGGGATAGAGGATCCAATCAAACAAAGAAGGTGTGCTGGAAAAAATGTTTAAGTTTTCAACTACATTACACAGGTTTTTCACAGATTTTTACTAGAAAAATAAATCCTCATAAAGTCTGTTAAGACTGCTGCTGGCTGTACATCGCTGGCTGTGCTGGTACTGGATTTGGATCAACTGTGCTCGTACTGGCTTATCATCCAGTATCTACTCTACTGACAAATTTAAGCATAGCCCCTCTAAATAATAGATCTCAATACTTACTAGATATTAACGTTATGAACTGCATCAGGCCTATTCAAACTGGATCACCAGGTTTCCTTTAACATTTTAAAAGCTAAAATACTGGGCTGGGCGGTATGGCCAAAAATGTTATCATGATAAAAGAATTCATCTCATTTGGTATCGATAATTATCAGGATAAATGTCAAATCATGTTTTCTATCGGGTTTAAAGGCGGATTTTTGCTCCTTAGTGAAAGCTGAAGAAACCAGATGGTTCATTGTGGTTAAAACTTTTCTTTATGGTCAGAACATGAAAATCACCAAACAGTCGATCACATCTAAGGTAGAACATTCAAAACAATTACAATAAAATCTTTTTTCAACAAATATGCAGAGTAAAATTAAGTTAAATCTTTTGTCAGTCTCTTTTTCCTCAGTAAAATAAAAATCTTAATAGAAAAAGTAAGTGCTAATTCATTCGATTCAAATCTATAAGATCAAACAATTATTGAATATTTATTGAACATTTGTTATATTGTTATTGGGGAAAATTATACTGTGGGAATAATTGTTAAGCTATTATTGTTTTATTCAATACTGAATGATTGAATAAGTTATGTTTATTATTTACTGAGAGATGTGCATCCATATTGCCCACTCTGCTCCACTAATCAACATTTTAATAATCAATGTTGAATCCAATGCTTTCCACCTTGCATTAGTCCACAGTTGTACTAAACCTTCACTGAGAGACAGATAATTAATGTCATTTTAAAATTACGTGGTCCTGTGAGGAGTGCCCTCACAACTGTGTGCTGTCTGGACTGGTCCCACGAATGTTGCTGCTGGAATGCAATAAGGTCTGGCTGTGGACTGTAGCACCGCTCAGCCGGATGCGTTTCATTTCGCGATGTGGTTATCATTTCCATATTGCAGTTTATAAACACATGAACCTGCTCACATCCGACTTTCAGAGGAGAGAACACAAGTTTACCTGACTGCTGTGTGTTGCTCGGAGGATCTTTGGGATCGCTGATTGCCACTGCCCAGGACAGCTTGCCCCTGCTCCCACCTAGCCTTTTCCACACAGTTCTACAAGTTACTCCGTTCTTTGTGAATAAACTCTTGACTTTAACTTGCCTCAGCTCGAGTGTTCGTGTGCGCACTCTGGTCGGCAACACCTGTAGCTGCAGGCTGAGCTAATTAGGTAATGGCAGCTAGTTAACAGCAGTTAGCTGACTTACTACAGCACCAAGTAAAGCTATCTGTCCATCAGGGAACTCCACAGAGCAGAGCTGCCAGGGAACATCAGAGAGAAAACCAGATACTATTTTCAGTCAAATATGATGCAGTTTCAGCAGTGCCTGGTCCCAGAAACACTATTTTTCAGCTTCATAAAAATTAAGAAAGCTTTTCATTGGTCACTAAATTAAGATCCTGCCATATGACATAGGCCCAGTGCAAGGCATAGCCTAACATATAAAACATTTAAACATTGATTTTGATTTCATGGGAATGGGATATTTATAGGTAGGTAGGTAGATTTATTTATCACAATACAACAGGTTATAGAGTGAAATTGAGTTTGTAACTCCCCTCTGCTACAGCAGTGCTAAGGATGAATTTGAGTTTAAAAGTCTGATAGCTTGGGGGATAAAGCTGCTCTGAAATCTGGTGGTAGGGCAGCAGAAACTTCTATATTTCTTCCCAGAATGCAGCAGGGTGAACAGGCTGTGGCCGGGTGGGTTCTGGTCTTTTGAGGAAGCATTAATGGCCTTCTCATCAGTTTAAGGGTTCAAATGGTTTCGGGGCTATTTCCGGAGTAGAAAGTGGTTTCACTGTAAATGATTGACAGGTCTGTGGATTATTCGGAATTATTGTACTTTGTTTCTGTAAGACACTGTGCTGTTGAGTTTTTCAAAAGTATTTTTTCTGAGCGACATAAACTGTACAAGGCAGCATAAGCTTCAGAGGTCAATATCTCAGAACCTTGGCACAGAGAGATACTGCAAGTGGTAAATGAAAAATGTTTTTTTGATTTAAGTTAAAAATTCTTGAGCTGATTTAAGACTTATAGTTAACTGTGTTTTTACATTCTAATTCATTGCCTTTTTTGATTTGTCCTTGCCTGTCTTTAAGTAATGAGTGAGTAATTTGTAATGTTTCTCTATAACTACTCAGTACTAAATTATTTCTGGAACAAATAGTCCAACACTGATGTTGCTGCACAGCTCTTCTGCACAGTTTCTGTGAAAATCACTAGTGCACAAAATCACATTCACAATCAGCTACAACATTTCTCTTCAAATGTGGCATAGAGGTGTTAATTACGAGCTGGTGACTGTGAAAGCAAGATAAAGGATAAAATTACAGTGAAAGGGGGAAGATGGAGAACCCAAGACCAATAATACTATGAGAGAAAAAGGAGAAAGAGCATGAATATGAATGGGAAAGAGGCAATCACGCTTGCTAGATTAATGTGGGTCTGGGTCTGAATTGGCCAAGCTCTCTTCTGCCCCATCAAGAATCAAATGACACACCCACCTTAACCACTCACATCAGTTATGCATTTAACATAGTCAATTTGGATGGAGTACATTGCTTGCCAATGATTCACTCATGACTGAATATCTCATGTGAGTGTACAGGCTGTAGAGCTGAGGATTTCTCCCCTTATTTTTCTCTTTTAAAGTGGCCTGGGGCTTACACAATGTATCTTGACATAGTCGCCATTTGAAATGAAGATCCTTCTGTGATGAAAAGGCTTTGTCCAATCATCGTTGGGCGGCGGAGACACGTTGAGGCCCTAGGTGGAGATACGACAGTAGCATTAGCTGGCTGCTGAGCAAGACGTGGCTTGTAGGAAATCATTAGATGGACTGACAAGTAACCCTAGCCCTATCCAACCAGTTGGAAGCCATTTGCTAAAGAATCCTTTAAATGTGTGGATTTGTTTAATCTGAAATAATAAAAATTCAGATTATATTTTTCTTTTCTGTGTCTCTAAACATCCATGCCATCATCCATTATGTAAATTATGGCAGGAAAACAAGTAGAAAAGGCCCTATGTGCTGCTATAAGACATTTGAAATCTTCTCTGTTGTCAACTCTGCCTAAAAAGCAAATACAGGGCTAGGGGCTTTAACAGTGACTACTCTTATTCTCTAAATAGAAGAGACATTTAAGGGTTATAAGGAGCAGGGACTGGTGTTGAGAAACATCTGATTCCAAAAGTTTTGACAACTTGGCCAAGAAGTAGGTGTAGAGGTTACATTGTCTTGTATGGACACTGGACACATTTACAGTTGAGCATACACCATGTAATATTGATGTTATTTTAAGAGCAAGTAACCTTAAGGTAAGAATAGCTGCCTTCATGTTTACACTATATGTAGATAAAACATCAGACACGGGATGCCATGATTGGATATCGGGTTAGGATTGATATCATCATATCAAGTGTCATTTTGTAGGCATGAGGCCAGCACCCACTGTAAGCATCTTTTATGCATAAAAAAAAGTACTTTTTTACATCCAGGCAAGTCTATGTTCCACCAGCCTCTAATACATATTGTCTAAGAGTTAAGAGAGGTTGCATTAGGAGAGTCTGTAATTGTCAGTTTTTACAAAAATTCATAGATCATAATATGAATGTTGTCGCAGCCCTCCTAATTTGGACACACCACAATTTTAAAGAGAAAACAATAACTCCCGTTGCAGAGCTATTTTTTAATCCATCTGCTGTCATTCTCTCTGAGACAGTGCCATGTACAAACAATATTCTAATATTTTGAGATATAGAACATTCTCTGTGAGCATTAAGCTGTAATCATCAAGATCAAAACAACAAAAATATTTCCCTTTATATGTACTGAATCTAGAATATATGAAAGTTTCACTATTTGACTTAAATTATTGAAAAAAATGAAATTTTCCATGATATTAAAATTTTTTGATACGCACATGTACACCAGTTCTATCTACAATATAATGCAATCCAATACTACCATTCTGCCATAAATGTTACTTTTATGATGCCAATAATGTTCAGTTTTTGACACTGTCATTTAGGGGCACCTGGGACACACAGGAGGCAGAAGCGCTGCCCACTTTGTTTTGGTGCCCATGTGAATCAGACAGAGCTATTTTTCTAAGTGAATCTGGCAAGAAAACACACTGATAATCTATCATAAACAATCTAAATGATACATTAGATACAGTATGATATCAATGATCTGATTCGGATAAATGATTAAATATGCATACCATGTCTATGAAGATTCTCAGTCATCCAGGTCATAGTTATCCAACGAAGGTTAAAATCAAGGGCAACTGGACTTGGTTGAAGATACTGGAAGACGTTTCGTCCCTCATCCAAAGGACTTCTTCAGTTCTGACTGACTGGCAGGGAAACTCAGCTATTTAACCTCAGTGGGGTCGTTGGCCAAGGTCATCGATACCGCTGGTTCGTTAGTGTTCCTTGTTGCTGTGACGACAGTCGTTACAGTCGTTAAGGCTACCTGTGGCCAAGACTGAACGATCATGGTTGGTATCTTCACCTGAGGCCAATAGGTTACGTTTGTTGAGTTTCCTGGGAAGTGATGAAAGGACAGCATTGTAAGTGGGGGATAAGTGGTGGCGTAGACCCCCTCCCCTGTTCAATGACGGCTTCTCAACCCTGGTGTAGATGGCTTCCTTGACACCTCTTTCAAACCATCCATCTTCTCTGTCTAAATAGAATGTCTGATACTCCAGACACGTATGGAATCACAATGTTGTTGTGTTTGACCTTCTTTTCCTCCTCCCCTGTAGTTTTGTTCTTCTTGGATCTTGTGGCTGTTTTCACAAAGGTCCATTTACGGTATCCACAGGCTGTAAGTGCCCCCTTCAGGTGGTTCTGTTCCTTCTCTCTGGCTTGGGCGCTTGTTGGTATGTTTTCCGCTCTGTGGTGCAGTGTTCTCATGACCCCTAGCTTGTGCTCCAGTGGGTGGTGTGAATCGAAGAGTAGGTATTGGTCTGTGTGTGTGGGTTTTCTGTAAACACCAATCTGCAGGCTCCTGTCCTCTTCAATGTGTACAGCGCAGTCCAGGAAGGCCAAACTGTTGTTGTGAACATCTTCTCGTGTGAACTTGATGTTACTGTCCACAGAGTTGATGTGTTCTGTGAAGGCTTGCACTTCCTGGCTTTTAATTTTGACCCAGGTGTCGTCCACATATCTGTACCAGTGGCTCGGTGCTATTCCTCTGAAGTAGTTGAGGGCTTTGTTCTCCACTTCTTCCATGTAGATGTTTGCCACAATCGGGGATACTGGTGAGCCCATGGCCCAGCCATGCTTCTGTCTGTAGAATCCACCGTTGTACTGGAAGTAGGTGGTGTTTAGACAGAGGTCGAGTAATTTGCAGATTTGGTCAGGGCTGAGTCTAGTTCTGTTGTCCAGGGTGTTGTCCTGTGTTAGCCGTTTCCTAACGGTTTCTACTGCCTCTATGGTGGGGATGCAGGTGAACAAAGAAGTCGCGTCATAGGATACCATGGTTTCATCTGGATCCAGTTTTAGTCCTCGAACTTTGTTTACAAAGTTCATATAGAGGCAGTAGAAACCGTTAGGAAACGGCTAACACAAGACAACACCCTGGACAACAGAACTAGACTCAGCCCCAAAATTAAAAGCCAGGAAGTGCAAGCCTTCACAGAACACATCAACTCTGTGGACAGTAACATCAAGTTCACACGAGAAGATGTTCACAACAACAGTTTGGCCTTCCTGGACTGCGCTGTACACATTGAAGAGGACAGGAGCCTGCAGATTGGTGTTTACAGAAAACCCACACACACAGACCAATACCTACTCTTCGATTCACACCACCCACTGGAGCACAAGCTAGGGGTCATGAGAACACTGCACCACAGAGCGGAAAACATACCAACAAGCGCCCAAGCCAGAGAGAAGGAACAGAACCACCTGAAGGGGGCACTTACAGCCTGTGGATACCGTAAATGGACCTTTGTGAAAACAGCCACAAGATCCAAGAAGAACAAAACTACAGGGGAGGAGGAAAAGAAGGTCAAACACAACAACATTGTGATTCCATACGTGTCTGGAGTATCAGACATTCTATTTAGACAGAGAAGATGGATGGTTTGAAAGAGGTGTCAAGGAAGCCATCTACACCAGGGTTGAGAAGCCGTCATTGAACAGGGGAGGGGGTCTACGCCACCACTTATCCCCCACTTACAATGCTGTCCTTTCATCACTTCCCAGGAAACTCAACAAACGTAACCTATTGGCCTCAGGTGAAGATACCAACCATGATCGTTCAGTCTTGGCCACAGGTAGCCTTAACGACTGTAACGACTGTCGTCACAGCAACAAGGAACACTAACGAACCAGTGGTATCGATGACCTTGGCCAACGACCCCACTGAGGTTAAATAGCTGAGTTTCCCTGCCAGTCAGTCAGAACTGAAGAAGTCCTTTGGATGAGGGACGAAACGTCTTCCAGTATCTTCAACCAAGTCCAGTTGCCCTTGATTTTAACCTTCGTTGGATGCATACCATGCTTTCCAACGTTGATTTTCCTGCCCCTCTCATTGGTGTTCTCCTGGAGTTTCTATTCCTCCCCTTCCTTACCCCATTCCTTATTGCCATGTGTTTTTTAAATATATTTTTGTTATATCTAAAATAGGGCTGTCAAACGATAAATTTTTTCTTAATCAATTTTTCTTAATCGCGATAAATTGTTGAATTTCAATAGTTAATTGTGATTAATCACATGTTTTATTTCGTGATTAAAATTCTATTATTATTATTATTATTATTATTTTATGTCTTAACTGTTTTAAGTCTGTATTAACAATGATAACAATTCTTACCAGTGTATCTTGATTGGAAATCAAATTAATGCAAAGAAAGTTAGTTTATGGACTTGACTTTTAGATTTATTTGATTATTTCAAATCAAAAGATGTGCAATGAGACTGAGGTAAAACAATGTCTTCAGAAATAAAGTCTTCTTTAAGCTCGCTTTCACAAAATGTACACATATTATTATAAAATGCATAACAAACAAAATACTCCATTACTACATTATTTTTGAGTTCAGTTGAAACCAATGAGACAGCATTAGCTTTAAGTAGTAGTTCCAGTTTGGCTGCTTTCTCAGTTTCATACAGGCAACAATTGTCCCCCGCGACGACAATGTACATGACTTACATTCCCCAAAATAGTACTTTGCCTCAGTCCACTAGCATCAACCTCATTAGCTGTACTAGATGCACGCTTAGCTCGTTGATGTTAACGTTAGCTTAAGCTCGAAGTGCTTTGATGATATTTTAATTCCATTGCACACAAGGAGGATACTGCTTTTGAATTGTCAATGGAGCCATCTGGGAGTTTCTTAAAGTAAAATGCGCCATTCAGGACTGTGTTGTTGTTCATCTCCATGGCTGCAGCAGGAGGTAGGAAGTGTCTGTGGCAGTATGACAACAAGTAAGGGTGCATCGAAAATATTTGAAACACGAGATTAATGCAATTAACACAATTAAAACGTGTTATGATCGGTCCTTAATCTCATCAAGATTAACGCGTTAATGCTGACAGCCCTAGTCTAAACTGAGACACACACAACCCCACACACATACAGTCGATTGTTGACCGGAGAAGAGATGAACTTCTGATGTGAACAGCCACTGAGAACTGAAGCTTTGTGGCACTTCCGCCTCCTCCTGTGTGCGGAGTGTCTGTCCCTGGTGTTAATTCAATAATAGGTTTTAGCATTGAGGTTATAGTTAGTGGGGTTGTAATGAACGGCATTATATCCAGAGGTTCTTCTAATATTCTGCCCCACACATGTATGTAAATAGGGAGGACAAAAAAATTGAAACACCTCCCAATATAATATGTATACAACACCATCTTTGTCTGAACTCAGTAATCAACATGAACTGAATATACACATTACCAACAATGTCAACAAAACTTTGAACTTTATAAACCAAAGGTAGAATTTATGACTAAGGCGTTTTATTGAATTGCAAGAGATTATACAGGTGTACCTAATAAAGTGGCCACTGAGTGTTAATCACAACAGGGGAATTCAGTGTCCTCCCTCTATAGTTGCAGGCTCTGTTGCTGAGCAGCATTACTGCAGCTGGTAGGAATTCATTGTTTTGCCGAAAGACACTTCAGCGGGACAGATGTTTGCAAAATTCAACTCGAATTAAGGCATTACAGTTCAACAATGGCATCCCTAATCACTTTTGCACTCTTCTCCTCAACCGCCTTTGTCATATCTCATTCTCCATAAACTCCCAAATGCATACTAAAGCAAAACTGTCAAAAATGATTCTCCAAATAACAATGCAGTGTTGGAGGGAGCAGCCTAAGAGAAGGTCTGCCAAACTGAAAAATGCTCAGCACACGACAACAAGAATTGTTATGGGCAGACTCTGACGAAGACAGTCACTCGCAAACCAACCAGTTCAATATTCATCCCCATCAAATGGCACCAGATCATCAACCTGCTGTCATTTCCTAGTTTCACAGCCCATATGCAGATGGCCGCTTTGCAAGGAACATTCACATGTTTCATCATTTGTTTAGGTGGAATAAAACTTGCCATTCATTTCTCCCATTTATTTCTGCGGGACAATCTGGTGAAGCAGAACAAACATGATCTACTGATTTTAAAGAGCTGCAAAAGCCAAATGGCTTTAAACTGAAATTATGTCCTACAGTATGTCAGACGTTGCTTTTCTCTCTCTGTGGTGCATTGTTAACTGAAGCAGGAATAATTAAATACTGTGTTGGAGAGGGCTGATTGTCCAGAATTAAAGTTCAGCTTGCCAAATTGACAAATGTTCATGTTCTCTAATGTAGTGGCCAAAGACTTTAGGAGTGGAACATAATATTAGAAAGAGATTTTGTAGCAAACCAACTGTGTGCTCATTTGCATCTAGTCGCAGAGGAAAATTCATCTGCCAGCTCATCAACTTGCTGTCATTTTCTCTTAAATCCTGTGGAGTTTGAAATTTCAGTTTGTCAAAATTGACGTCTAGCCAAACTACCAGCATGGCTCTGTGGTTGGTAAGGTCAGTCTATCAGTACAATGCTTTGGTTCAGACTGAAATATGTCAACAATTATTTCCCACAGGATGAATCATAACGACACAGGTGATCCCCTGACTTCTCATCTAGCAATATCATCAGGTCAAGATTTAATTTTGTCAGAAACTTTGGTTTATGACAATACCTGCGCAACTAATGACATCCCCAACAGCCACATGGTGAGCATGGTAAACATTATACCTTCTAAACAACTGCCCTGTGAGCATGTTTGCATGCTGAGTTTAGCGTTTACTTCATTACAACAATCAACACTGACTAATGGTTTCATTTGGGAAATGAAGCCCAATCTCATGTGTGAAAATCCTGTATTTGACACATGCATGCAGCCCAACCTCCTCCATACGCAGACTTTGTCGCTCTTTATATTACAATCGTCCTTGCTTCCATAATCACTTTTCACACCTAGGCGAGGCAATACTTGACACTGACACGGTATCCTTGAGTGAATCAGTGGGTGTATTACATGCTTTTGTGTGACACTCTGCTGGTTCTTTAGCTAAACTTTGAATGACCACCTGCTGGAATGTGAATTTTGAACTCATATAAAGGTAATTATGAAAACAAGCTTGGCATCCACCCTTTCTTTTTGCTTTTCTTTACAACAAAGCCAGTAACTACAAGTATTACCAAGGTCATATAGTCATGATGTCTCGGGAGGATGGACTACCCCTTGGACAAAAATTGACATAAGAATATACCCAATCTCAGGATCTTAGCCCCAGCATCGAGATTCTCTGGGTAACTGACCAATATAATATAGGTCTCCATCTCATCAGCCAAATGTCAGTCTCTCCTTTGAGAGGGATCATGTGCAAATTGTGGCAGAGCAAAAGTAATAACAAGGGAAGAAAGTAAGTTTTTTTTTTTAAATGCTGACAAAATTTACAAACAAAAAATGCTCGTCTGAGAGCAAGAAACAAACAAACAACAAGACCATCTTGCAAAACAGCAAGAACATTGGTAGTCTGTTTTTAAGCTTTTATTTTTCTAAATCTTCAGTGAAGGGGGAATTGAAATTTGCAAAAAACATCTGGCTTTTGCAGTGCACAGTCAGAGGAAAATAAAGTTGCTCTTTGAACTGTCAATCAGCCATTATCATGTTTTCACACACCCCTCCCCCCCATGGCTGTCTCCATTCACCCATCCCTAAATCCCACCATTCACTGCTCTATCCATTCATTCATCCATCAATCAGCACACTCTTCGGCTCATATATTTCTACTCTGAAGCCTCTACATTTTTCACATTGTACCACTCCTCTCAGTCCTCTCTGTCCACATTTATACTTTTATCTGTCCTTCTTTACGACCTAAAACCTCGAATCTCTTAGGTTTGTCTCCGTTTAAGTGTCCCATCTATTCATGCACCATTTTCCCTATCCATTCATGTCCTCCCAAGTACCCTCCAGCCCCTCAGGATCTGCAGCCATTCTCAAAAGATTGCTTTGAGAGTGACTGAGCAGCAAGTGAATGCAACCCAATCAAAGTGCATCGTCCGGGCCACTTGTGCATTGGCACTCCAAAAGCAACACTTTCCATCATCAGCCTGATTCATAGCCAGGAAATGTCTTCTGGTTGCTCACTCAATCAATCTCTTTTTTCATGTTTTTTTTAAATGTGAAAGTACGTGTGTGCATGTGTGTTTCTGCACATTGGTGTGCAAGAGAAAAGTGCAAGAAAGAGAGAGTGAGAGGGATTCATAGCTGATCTACTTGTTTTGCACTGTCAACTCCTTTCACAGACTGAGACGCTTGCTTCACTGTGACTGGATATCACACGCTTCCATGTGCATGAACACTCACAGACACACACACTTAAAGGATATTACTCACAGGTGCAGAATCCCTCAGAGAGAGGAGCCATCGTAAATCAGGCAGGATTGAGATGTAAAACCGATGTTCTCCCTCTTTTACAACCCTGGAGTAATTGAAATGCAACACAGCTAAGTTTGTATGTTTTTCTAAGAGACTCAGGAAGTGTAAAAGAAGCCTCATGTAGAGAATCAGTAAATCCTTTATTTGAATTTACTCATAGATTTTATTGATCATCCATGTGCTGAGGAAGTTTTATTTCAGTTTCAACATTGTACGGCTGACTAGAGATTTTAAAAATTGTTTCACTGAGTGTGAGTTCATTATCTCGCAAAAGCTGAGATCATGCTGTGTGCCTTTACATTTTATCTGTTAAAGCTTCAGTGGGTTACATTTTTTAAATTTTTATTATTTGTGTTTACAGATTTATATCCGTTTAAACTGAATGTACATTAGTCCTCAAGAGAATATCCATTTCTATGGGTTGCCCTTATATGCAGTTGTGGGAGCACTTTAAAATGACATTAACAGTTTTGCGCACACAAAGTCATAAACTTGTCTTTAGTAGTAGTAGTAGTAGTAGTATAGTAGTAGTAGTAGTAGTAGAAGAAGCAGCAGTAGTAATAGTAATATTGGATGTTTTTTTTTTTTACACTGTTGCCTGATGCCATACTGTTAGAATCAACCTTACATCAATGTGAGAAAATCCATCACATGTGTATTTCAATTAAGAAAAGTGGTTTTATATTCTTTTCAGTTCGGCCACCTTTTCAGAAAACACTTCTCTTGTTGTAGCTTTTGTTTTTTCATCAGTTTTATTCTTCTTCTTCAGCGTGTGAGTTGTTATGCAAATCAGCACATTTTAGACTGGTAGTCGATGAGGGAATGCCATGCTGGTGAAAACATCTTTACATCAGCTCTGAGACATGAGATGATGCACCAGCATGAGCATGTGTTTGTGTGTGAGGTGTGTTTACCATCTCCTCTTAATTGGACTTTGACAGAGACCTGAGGTGATCTTCTCACAGCTAACAACTCCTGTCATATAAAAGTTACATTAGTTTGATGATAACCATTTGCGTATTGAGCACAATGAGAAAACAGTGGAGACAGATAACACGCAGTCTCTCATCACCTCATTTGCTAGTAGTCATATGCGTTTAGAAGTGGGAACGCCCTAAAACTAACACAGGGTGACTGTGACGGTTGGTTGGAGAGCAAAAATTTGTAACTTCAACGAGGGCTAGAGTCCAGAACTCTAAGGACGGAAGGCAGCCATCCATATCTCCTGTGCTGCGATGATTTATGTCCACATAAACACACCTGCACCTACATGTGGACATGCACACAGACAAATGAAACATGTAAAATGAACACATACATGTATGTATGTAGTAAAATATAGAGGCCATGTTGTCACCAGAGGCTTAGCCTAAGCTGAAACACAACTTCTAAAGGCCTCAGCCTAAAATGTTTAACCCTAAAAACTACTGGCAAACCTTGTGGAGACTGAATTTTTGTCCCCAGATGGGAAGTTAGTTCCCACAATGTGACTGTATGAACTGATTTTGGTCTCTACAAAACAGGCTTTAATGTTCAGCAAGAACTGCTGCTCAAGGAAGGCCCTTGAGCCAGACAAAGAATCTTAGTAAGGGGTTTGTGAGGTAAGTCATTGTAAGGGATAATTTCCAATGAGTGCGGGTGACAAATTGCTCATTCTGTCCTGAGTTTAGCAATATAAGCTATTTTTAAAACCAATAATTGTAACATATACAATTCATTTTAACACTGGTCCTCTTGGTTTGTCTAGCTTTATTGGCCCTATTAGATTGCCACAACCAAGACTGCCAGGAAATGAGATACTGCAAACACAATAAACCATCTTCTCCCATGGAAGAGGATCAAAGAGGTGGAGGAGAGAAAATCCAGAATGTACCAGATAGAGGATGACAAGAGGCTCCTGGTTGTCCTGCTCACGTGTATTTTATCCCTGCATCGGCTGCTGGGAACCGACACTGTATTTTCCTGTGCAAAAAAACAGTCCTCGGATCCAGCTAGGAGAGAGATCTGCGAGCTCCATTTGTACCAAATAGAGCCTTCCACAGTGTTTTTTTTTTCTCATTACTTGGAACAAACTTTTATTGAAAAGCGCTGCATGAATAAAAGTTCCTCCTATAGCACCAAAGTCCATACTGCTGATTTAATGTGTACAGTGACTACAGGTTTGTCTGCTTGTACAATATTTAATATTTATGGTGCTTAGAAATTCCTCAGAATGAGACTTAACCTCTCCCCTCTGTCCCCTTGATGTCTGTCTTCCCACTCCTTTCCCCTCTCCATCCCTCTTGTATCTCACCTCCTCCCCCTCTCTGCTTCCATTCCCCCTCCCTTTTGTCCTCCTGTGTGATCTGTTGCTCCTCAGGGTGAGGTTTTGGGGCAGATTGATAGTGTTCAAGCCTGACTCTGGTCAGCAAGGCTCTGAGGCTCTGCTCCTTTTCACAATTCTTCCCCTCTACCTTCCTCTGTGCATTCATTCCTACTCCACACCTACTTTCCTTCATCATTCATTCTTCCCTACTGTCCTGCAGTCCATCAGTTCCTCCCACCTCCTTCTCTCCCCCTCAGTGGAGAGACCCTCCATCTCTTCTTCCCCTTCTCCACACATAATTTTTTATCCATCTCTTCAGCAATTCGTCCCTCCTCCCTTCCTGCCCTTAGACAGATTAATAGTCTTCCTGTCCTACAGAAAAACCTACAAAGACCTGTCCCTCCCTTGACAACACTAAACAAAGCCTCTCTCTCTCTCTTCTCTCTCGCTCACACCCAGTGACCTGTGCTTCCTATGGGCATACTAGACCCCTATACCTTTCACTCTCATTTCCTCCTGTTAAGATATTTCACTGTTTCTTCCCTTCTCTATCACTAATAAACTGACTTATGTCCCAGTGAAAACTCTTGTCAGTTGGATTTAAAATGTGATTTAATACAGCCAGTTAGATTGACAAATAAAGGTGCATTTGCATTACTTATGTGGGTCCCTGAAATATTTTGAACAGAAGTCATGAGTAAAATGTATTGTCTTTCCCACTGGCTACTTTACATACATCCAATATTTTTTTTAAATACATTTACATTTACATACAAGTACTTTGTTTCTGGCCATGATCAAAATCCTCGATATTCCAGCACTATTTTATTTTAGTCCCCTTAATTTTTTTTCTGTAGGTGTGTGCTTGTGTGTGTGTCTTGGGCATGGTGCTTCTGCCTATCTCTCTGGCTGACATTCACCTGCACTTTCACTGTACCAGATCATCGTCACCTTACTTACGCTACTAAGATTCTAGTATTAACTAGTAGTGTTGCTGTTCATGTTGCTTGCGTTGGATTAGACTGTGCTCAGGTTTTTGTCTGCCGTGGATTGCATTTGGCCTGCGGCATTCTGAGTTACGTCAGCTCAGTCGCCTGCCCAGCTCACTTCACTCACCTGGATCTCCACGATACCTGCCATTACCTGCCTGGACCTCTAAATTTTCCTGGAAGTCAGTGAAGTCATTTTGATTTTTGTTATGTCTGTATCTTTGGGTCTCCTGCATCACCGAATCTTATGCAAAGGACTTTGAATTGCCTGGTTGTTGTTGCACTGAATGATCTGTAATAAAAAACAAAAAAAATTTTTTGCCTTGCTTTGCCTCGGTCATGAACAGCCAAAGATTTGCCATCAGTGGCAATGTCTGCATGAAGCTGAGAATATTTTAAAGGCCCTGTGTGTATTATTTAGTGGAATCTAGCAGTGAGTTTGCAGATTGCAACTAGCTGAATACCCCTCCCCTCACCTCCCCTTCCAAGTGTGTAGGAGACAGTGTTGGGCAAGTTACTCAGGAATTGTAATACGTTTTTTTAATACTGAAATACTTTTTACCCAATACTCAAGTAATACTATTACTTCACTTATTACTGGATATTAAAAGTAGTTAAGTTACTTGTTACGTTACTATATTACATTTTCAATACCCCCCTGCCCTACCCCATCATAAAAAGTGACAAACAGCCTGTTAAGCCAGCTCATTTTTGAAATGAAACCACTTCACTGGAACAATAATTAACGTTAGGAGTCAACAATCAGCCAAACAGAAAGAGCAGCAAGGAGTATTCCTATCGCCACTTGCTGAAATAAATAAATAAATTGAGCAAGTCACTCCCGAATTTTGAACTTGTGTTTTTCTGCACATGTATTTATAAGAGCAGTATTAAGTGTAAATTGTATTAAGCAGCCGATGTGAACGACATAAGGTCTGTGTTCTCGACTTGAACTGCCCCTGAACTCCTGCGCATGTCAAGGACAACAAAACAAGTTGTGTTCTGGTAACACAGTGTTACTTGGATTAATAACTGTAATATAGTTACTGTTTTGGAAATAGTAATCCCTTACACTACTAGTTACTGGGGAAAGTAATAATATGACTCAAGCTCAACACAAGTAGGAGTACCAACGGTGGCCATGAAACCTGTGAACAACCATCTCTAGAATGTCTTTTAAGATGGGAAGACACTCTGCCTGTGTACTTGCTTGATCTGCAGGGTCGCACTGAGATCCTCATTTGTACAGACAGGCAGACAAGCCTCTGCAATTGAACGGCAGGCGCTCTATGGGAAATAACCATGGCAACGGCTTCTGTGCAATACTGTATCCATACTGGTACAACTGTAGACTATTTTCATTATAGGCTACAGAAAAAAAATCCTCCAGAAATGATTGAAAGAATCTATAACTGAATAATACTAACTTTTAAATTGATTTAGTTAGTAAGTTTACAAGTGAGTGTAGTTTAGCTGAGTATGCTATCTAGTTCTCTCTGAGTAGGTCTAGTGTTTATTTCCGCTATGGACCAGCATCAAGCAGTGGTGCTTAGCTGTGCAAAGTTTTCGATTATTTTTAATGAATAAGAGAAAGCAGCAAAGGTCACTGTTGGTACATCGTATCCTGACTTTACGATGGGAGCATGTTTATGTCCCAATAACTGTTATGGAAACAGTTGTATAACTCAGGAAACTAACAGCAAGGATCAGTCTTGTCCATTGATGCACTGTGTGTCGTGTAGAAAAAAGTTCAATACAATTCAACTCTGGCAGCAGCAGGGCGTGTGCGTGAGACAAGCACGACGGCGACAGTTTCACAGGCTCATGCCCATTGTCGCTCCGCCTGTCAGATTGCCCATGTGGCCCTTCCTACCCACTCGCCTCTCATTTAAAATGAATTCCTAGGAGCTTCAATTGCTTCCTGTCTGAAAAAGGCCTTGATGCTGCACTCAACATTTCTACCATGCCTGGTTGCCTTTCAACAGCCATTGTTTTGATGTCTTTTCATAAGAAAGCTTCCATATCACAAGCGATAGATAGATAGATAGATAAATAGTGTCTTTACATAGTTAAACAGAGTTTTAGCATATTCCATGCAAAGTCTGAGGAAGGTTGGAACCCAAGTGAACTCCATGGAAGTCTGCTGCAAATCAGCTCATGGCGCCTTGTGAACTTCATGAATTGTGGATTTGGGGAGCCCTCAGATTTCCCGGTAAAGCATCTGTTAAGACTGCGAGCCTGCAAGTGTGTGCAAGTCTGGACATTGGGATTCAGCCTGTGTGTTTGTGCCTCTGTTCCTTCTCAACCAGTTCAAAACCAGTTCACAATATTTGCTGCATGTTATTACTGTCATCATCTTACCCTGACCTAGTTTCAGTACAAGAAAAAGTGTAAATACCATGAAAGTAAAGAATGAAAAGTAGAAAGTGGACGAGGAGAAGGAGGTGACAGTAGAGAGTTCAAAGGGAGGGGGAGGTTGAGACTAATACCACATGTCGAGAGCAGACAAAGTGATGAAGAAAAATAGGAAGGGACAGATTGGAGGAAGAGAAAGGAGGAAGAGGAGGGTTGTGGCTGGGTCAAGTCTGTTTCCTGTCCCACAGGCTTACGTGACTTACCAGCAGTGCAAGTTCAGCAAAGTTCAAGGTTGGACTGACTTGTATTTGGAGAAAAAGTCTAACTCAGCTTACTGAGTGAAATGGTGCTCCTTGGCAGCACATGGGTTAATTGAAAGACCACGGGAACTATAATAGACTGTAATCATTGTTATCCGAGTATATCAAAACTAAAATCTTTACGCAAAACCCAGAATCAGGCACATTCAGACATAGATGACAGTAAATGATGATGGCGACATGACATGAGGTTGATACTGGATGCGTCATAGTCCTTGAAGTTAAGA
>NW_024040714.1:0-10780 GCF_014851395.1 Micropterus salmoides | reverse complement strand
AAGAGTCCAATATTGACTGTTGGTAGGAGATGTGAAGTGTGGTCTCTATGTTGCAGTTGCGCACTCTGTACCCCCACTGATCCAGCCCAACCTCCTCACTCAGAGGATTTGCAGCATTGTGCTATTTGTATCTTTGCACGACCACATTGTTCAGGAAAACCTACAAATAAGAAACAAAACATTCTCATTCTCACTTTCTTTTTCTTGACTGTATAAAAGCAGATTTAAGGCCAACATGGACGCCCAGTCCCAGAGGTGAACTTTATCTACAGTTCATTGACAACAGTTTCATGACAACTGAGCAAACTCCAATGCCATATATGATGGTCAAAAGCTTGGAAGAAGCAAATAAGTGGACCTTGACTTAAGATGTTTTGTCAACTATTTTTTCAAAGAATAAACTATCAGGATGAAACTGTGTGAATGTTAAGCCTGATTTGAAGCCAACTAAATAACAGGAGTATGGCTGGGTGCCATAACGGTTTTTTCATGTTGCTTTTTGTTCAACTTGCTGCAGCACCAGCTCAGCTAGCCTTAGTTTTTTAGTAGACGGAAGTCAGTTCTCTGTGATCCTCACTCATGTGTAGGTGTGTGTGTGTTGCAAACTGCAGAAATACATTCTGCAGTTCTTGTTAAAGTTGTGTAACTTTGATTAGTGCCCATTTAGGCTACCAGGTAGAGGCACTGTGGCCGATATAGTTAATCTAGAGATAATATGCAAATTTTAGTCGATCAAGATTTTCTTTGGTTGACTACAGCCCTAGCAGGTTGGATGGATGTGTAGGAGGTGTTTGAGGAAAAGGTAAAGAAGTATGCATTTGTAGAGATAAGGGTAGCCATCCAGGTAGATAGGCTGATCTGTAGGTAGGAAGGAAGAGTTGGAGGGAGGTAAAGAAGGTATGTAGATGGGCAGGGATGGAGGAGGGTGTCAGACGGGCAGGCGGAGGGTTTTTAATTCACATTTCATGTGGGCTCACTCAGCAGTCACTGGAGTCTAAAGTGACTCTGGGGAGCCTCACAGTTCTATATGCAAATAGAGCAACGCACCTGGCCAGTGGAGCAGGCCTGCTGAGAGGTTACTTATGCAAATCTGATTGAGTGAGAGCATATTGCCAGAGCACGAGCAGGCAAACAGGCACATGTGCATGAGTGTGTACACACACACACACACACATACCGGCAGTTATATTTCACAGGGGCCCTGGGACGCCATGTTTCCCCAGAATAGAGGTGGCAGACAGAGGAGGAAAGGATAAAGAAGAGGACAACCGAGAGGGAGAAGGAAAAGAAGACAGAGAGAGTAGAAGTGAATGTGGAGGGAGTGAAGGAGAGTGACAAGACAGATAGATGAAGACTGGAGGCGGGAAGGAGGAGGACATTGGAGGGAGACAGAGAGAGAGAAAATGTCAGAGGGGGTTGAGAGGGAGAAAGAGCAAGACAGGGAGCGGACATAATAGCATCTCTCACTCTCTCTGTCGTCATTTTCCCCTTCCCCCCCATCATGTCCTGCTAGCTATAACAGCACGCAGAGGGCATGGGGTGGGGGGTCCACGACACGTGGGCACAGGGTAATTTCCTATGCACACTTTGTAAATGGGCTGAAATCCCAATATGGCCGACACCTCTCTTCCCCCTCTCCCTCAGAGGCTGGCATTAACCTGCTGATTAAGTGGTAGAGCTTGGCTGGAGCTCAATCTCAGCCTGATGCATAGGCCCATGATGTAGACAAATGACTAGAAATCACATTGGCATGAACAGGGCTCTCAGTCAGGCTGCCCCCCGGCTCAGGCCTCAGGCACAACACATTAATAAAGAGAGATTTTGTGTGGTGATGATTATTGATAACGCTGTGCATAATGTAAAATGCCAGCATGGATGAGAGAGGAACTTTGTGATGCTGTACAAAAAGTTCCTCTGGATAAGGGCTTTTTCAAGGCAGAAAAACACTTGGCTAGGCTAATGAATGGTTAAAGTTAAAGAAAGATTGTGCTTCTGGTCTACAGAAGAGTCTACAGCCAGGCTAGCTGCTCTGTGAGGCTGTACTTTGGCACAGAAGTGCTTTGCAAGTTACTATTAGCATAGTAACATGCTCACACTGACAAAGCTAACATGTTGATGTTTAGCAGGTACTATTGCTGTGTCTCAATTTTGGTACTTCCTTGAGTATACTAACATGCAGCACACTGTGTACACTATGTACTTACTTGCTTAGTGCGTTATTTTTGACAGGGTAGTGTTGTCTCAAATCAAACACTGCTGTTGTGCACTAACTGGAAATGAGTATTGCACAATTGTGCAATCCCCCCAGCACAGAGGCCGCCTGCAGAGCTCCAAAATAACAGCCAGGCTTTATCACCCAAAATAAAATGCTCAGAATCTGGTTTATTGCCAAATTCAAACTTTTTTTCTTTTCTTTGGAATATTGGTGCATAAATAACTGGCAACCTGTCCAGGGTGTATCCTGCCTTTTGCCCAATGTCAGTTGGGATTGGCTCCAGTCCCCCGCGACCCTGTATGCAGGATAAGCAGTTGACAATGGATGGATGGATATGGGCATATGCATAAATAAGAATTATACATGTTATATATAAATTAATAGAAAGCAAGTATTGTAACCACAACTGAACACTAACAATGTAATGTCTGATATATAAAAAAAAACAATAATAACAACAACAACAATAATAATAATAATAACAATAATAAAAGTAATAATAATAAAGTAACAACAGTCCCCTTTTACTAAGTTTCACAAGCCAAGAATTTTCAGTACATCACGAGCCGGATGTCTCTCGATTTGATTTAAAGTACTCAAATGTAATGACAGAATAACAGAACATTTAAACCATCTTACAGCTGTGTTTTCCTCTGCTGTTGTTGCTGGAGTCTTTGCTGCGTTGGCTGCAGAGGTCTGTGTGACTGGAGCAGAGGGCTCTGTGAGCGGACAGCTGGCCAGCCTCGCTAGCTCCTCCTGCGGGTTGGCGCGAGCTTCCCCCGCTGCCACTTGCAGAGCTTCTGAATTCCAAAAACGTTCGAGCACATTTTTGATCTGCCATCACTTTTAGTAAAACTGTCAATATTCGACATCTACACAATTGATTTCTCGCCTTAAAACTTCTCAGAAGTGGATTTAGAGATGAAATAGTGTACAAAACTTGTAAAAGATGTTCTGTTGTTGGCCTCTCTCTCTGCTGCTTTCCACTTCTCTGTAGAGTACCATCTGGGTCCTCAGTGCACTGCATTTTACCATTCTTCTCCAGAGTGAACACACTGCCCTCAAAATAGGACACAGCATTTATCTTAACCTGATTAAATTAAAGCATGATATCATTTTTTTAAATTTTAGATGAAAAGTCAAGGGATCAACAAAGTCACTAGAAGTCATCATCTAGGGATGGCAATCCATCCAATTGAATGTTGAGATATTTCACTCTGAACTACATATGTCAACCCCATGGTGGCACTAGAGGAAAAGTCGGTGATGACCAAAACCAGTAGACATTGTCATCTGGGAACTATGAATGCTCATGTGTAACAACATTAGTATTTCTTGGCATCACTCGAATAGTTGTTGAGATATTTCAGTCTGGGCCAAGGTGGTGGACTGGCACCATCCCTAGAGCTGCTAACAAACACTAGTTTGATTGAGCATGAACTCCAGTCTCTCTTATGAAAGCAGAATGTGCTTCATGCTGATCCACCATTCTGCCTTCCACACCCTTACTCTGTGCCTACAAAGAACGCTACATTCTACATTGACACTATATGTTGGCATTGGGCACAAATCATGTTTTGCTGAATCGTTCAATATGAACATAATTCCTCGGCATACTGGGTTGAACATGCTGAACTATTTTGCATTTATATTGTGGGATTTGTAATTGTACACTTCACTCATCAATGCACTACGGCCATAATCTGCACTCAAACGGAGCGCATCCCAAACAGGTTGCCTTCCAATCCACTCAAACCCTTCGCAATGTCTGCATGGAAACCTGTCAGGGAATATCTACAGTATTTTCCCCTACTGATCGATGGGCCAGTGTGTAAGTGCAGAGGACATACCATTTACTTTTACTGCCCTGACTCAGGTGTTTACTGCCCTATTCTCAAGGGCTGTTTATCACCCACAAAATATTATATGTTACATAGGGGAATATAGCTGCATTTCCCATTTGCTATAAGGATCTACAGTAGAACATCTTCACTGACGGATATGAAGAGAACATGTGGTTTATGTGCTTTCCAGTAATAGATAGTGTAAAGAGTCTATAACCCATATAACAAGTGTAAATTGTCATTAATCTGTTTGCACGGCTGTGAAACTTATTCAGACACGCTATTGACAGTGTGTGAGAATGCTGGTAAAATTTGGATTGGCTAACCTTTATATGTTATATCAGAATATACACTTGATACATAGATACATTTTATGTATGATTGGCTCTATTAAAGCAGAGTACGTGTTAAAGGAGCTTGTCTGTTTTGAAAGGCAGTGAGAAATGATGTATTCATGATAAATATACATCCTCCAAAGTACATCAAATTTGTTACTCTAGTGTCTTAAGAAGGGACCAGGAAGATAAACCCACCTGAATCCAGTTTAGGTAACTACAGCTTGACATCAGTCTGTGTGACTTACATTTGCCACCATATACATCAGAGTAAATGGTATCTTTGTAATGAAATATATTATATAGTGAATATGTATAAAATATATAACCAACTGGAATTACAGACCATCTTTTAACTGATTACAGTGGTTGTGACAAGGATGTTTGCTTCCCCGCTACTACTTTTCCTCTGAAGTTCTAACAAAATCATAATACTGTTGCAGCCCCGACTACACACCACATCAGCAGAATTTCAGCATGTTTCACAATTTCAGTGGCAGTTAAATGAAATGGAAAAGAGCAACGTGGAGTGAAGTGTCTGGCCGGCTGAAGCGCCTCCCTCATTGTCACACGGCGCTTCGCTTTCGGTTTTGCTTGAGTTAATTTTTTCCATCGTGTGCGTCATCGCACCTGGCATCAGTCACTCCATCTGACATCCATTGTTTAATTAGTTGTACCACATTAGAGGAGATACCTGTCCTCGGTGTTTGTGCTAACATGTCAATTTGCTCTTTAGCATGTCTCACGGAGTGACGAATTGGCTCTGACAAATTAATTTGATAAATCATAATTACTGTATATGTAACTTGGGTGGGAGGGTGGTGGGTGGCTTTGGTTTGAGAAGATGGATTCTATTTGTGTAAACATGTAATGACTACTACAAATAAAGTGGCAGTGATGTTTGAACCCTCCTCAAATAGGTTGCATGATGACACCCTAATCTGGTGTATATGGAGAGCTGCATATCATCAGCAAATCTGATGATTTTTCTTTTAGAAAATCACTAATGGATGCAATGCCGCTTCATCTCAGATCTTCCTCTGAAAAAGGATTTGTTTTTGCTTCTTAACTGAGGGGTGAAAAACCAGCCAATGAAGCCAGTGGAGGGAAAAATAATGCAGTGTCTATCTAATAATAACATAAACCCTTTCTCGTTAGTCAATGCCTCTTGCTCCAGTAATGGCCCAATTAAGGGAAACCAACCCTGGTCCTCTTTAGGTATGTCACAAATTGATTGTCTCACCAAGGGCAGACTGTGTCCCCAGATAACAGATATCAGAGATGGTGTTTGTGCACATGTGGAAAGTCCGCCCTGGCCCAAACTGGGCTAATAAGCGACCATTTTCACACTTGTTTAGGGTTCAGAGTGTTCATGCAAAAGAGAGTGGATGGGAGGGCATGGAAGCAAGGGGGGGGGGGGGGGGGGCATCATGGATTAATGCTGTTTTTATTTTATCCCACTCTAAGGCTTTTTTCTACTACATATTGAAACCTCCCTTATATCTTGTCCTCTTGTTCTTTTGCATCATTCGTCTTGCCTTGAGGTTTTATTATCTCATTTTACACCGTTTGTCTTCTTCATTCATTTTTTTTTTATTTGCTAGGTCATGTCTGTCTCATTCTTCTTTTTGTATTTAACTGAATTAGATTAGGAGATTTGTCTTTTAACATCATAATCTCCAAGTCTACCTCTCATACACACTTCTGTGTTTCCCCTACCATTGTTTTAGGGGGTGCGGCCTGCCAACCCCCACCCCCCAAAATGTGCCCCTGGAAGATGCATTAGTCGCAGACAGAATTGCGGAATTTGACAATAAAAATGGAATTAACTGTAGGCCACAACACGGGATATAATTATAAGAATTATAAGCATTTTTGCCAACAGCCCAGAAAACACAGATTTTGGGAAACATTAAAACAGAATTCATAGGGCCATTCATGGTCTTGTAACTCTATAGCTGAATGTAGCATAACTGTAGCAAGCGCCATCAGGAGCCAGTAACTTAAGGAACAGAGAAGGTGATGAGCATAAACAGGCAAAAATCAGTGCGCCAGTTTATGATGACACCATGTATCCGTAACACGCCCGCTCCGCAACACTAGTAGTTTCAGGGGTCCACCACCCCCCCTTAAATAATCCTAGAGTGAACACTGCACTTTGCACATTGTGTTTGCAAAGGGTCAAGGAAGGAAACATTTGTCTGGCATTTCAGGAGTAGTCAGCTTTGTCCCAGACTACCAGTGCACCTGACAAGGTGCCCTCTTACTTACCCTCGCCATTCCCATCTAGGGCTCATCTCCCCCCATCCCCACCCCCTCAGCCTCCTCGCCAGCTGAACAACAACAGGGTCCCTGCCTTGGTGACTGACAGCCTCCCTAATTGTATCCACTCACTCATGACAATTTGATTAAAATATTACGCCAAAGTCTCACCCCCTGTTTGTTCCTCCCCTCCAAATCTAATTTTGATTTAAAAAAAAGAGAGATTACCTCCACGAGCATGACTGAGGATGCCATTAACTTCTACTTAATCTTTATTACTGCTGCGATTTTAACATATGTATGGCTTTCATTTTGCTCCCTTTGTTTTTTTTCCCACATGCTGTCCTCTTTTCATCTCTCTTGTCCCACTGGGAGTTTTAGGACTGGAATACAGAAGAGGTGCATTTGTGTTGTCCAGAGGTTTGACAAAAAAACCCCTAAAAGATATGAACCGAGTTGAGAAAAATCAAGATTTTTGGAAGTGCATGGACACCCCAAAAGTAGGGTTGGTACTACAGAGGAGAGAAAGGCACAGTTCCCAAAAAGGGTCTGTAAAGATAAAAAAAAACACCTCTTCTTTATGTGAAATAAACTATGAGTAATATTGCAAAGAAGGAGCAATCAGGTGGCCTCTCCTTGTTATTACAACATCCCTGGTTCCAGTCCGGCCAAGAAATTTCATTGCGTGTCATACCTAATTCTCCCTCAGCTCATTTCTTGTCTTCCTTTCTACTGTGATGGCAACAATGTCCCCAAAAACATAGTTTAAAAATATTGCAAACCAGATAAAATTTGGATACAAAAACAGTAGACCTGCATTACTAATGTACAGTGGACCTGACAACTCAACACCCTACAACTTAAGCAAACACCTGCGAACAAGAAAGACAAAACAAAGGCAAATGAAGAAAACATCATGTGCCCTGTCACTTTTAAATGAACTGTCAGATGGGACATGATCAGACAAGTTATGAGCAAACAAAGTAAACTCATTTGGAAGGCGAGAGTCACATAACCCAGGCTGCTGCAACTTTGACCTATCTTGCTTACTGTGGTTGTGTTCCCACACACAGTCCCGTACAATGAGGGATTATTAGCGACATGTGAAGTGCATTCAGTTTCAGGTTTTACCTTCAAATAAAGTGGTTTAGTTACAGTGTTGGGTTGATCGCATGAGTAGCGATATAACTGTTCCCAGATCTCAGCAATTACTTTGGTGAGCACAATGTTATCATAATAGATGGCAATATGGACAAAATTGTACCAGTAACTTGTGACTGTCATTAAATTCCACTATTGCTTTTTAGCTATTTCCTTGTACACAGTTCCCCTGACACAAAGCACAAAGCTACTGACCTGAGGACGCACTGTTTCATGAAGGATAGTGTTGTTTTTATGGCGACCTGTAGGAACGCCTCTCCCACAAATCTCAAATTTTCTGCTCAGTTCCAAATTCACACCCAACCAGGAAGAATAACCATTTAAATTTCAAAAAATGTATGGCTACGACAGTACCTTCTCCTGGTGGCTGCACTTTTTTGTTGTAGGTCATCAGTCCAATCAGCAAACTCACCTTCGAGGTGGCCATGAATATGTGGTAAGTTAACCCCTTGTGCCCTTTTGCTGACTCATTTCCTCTCCTCACCCCACCCTATACACATACAGCATCAACAATGGTATGTAGTCCACATACATACAAGCATGCATCAGTACACACACAGAAACCCATGCACACTTGTATTTTTACCTTAAGTCCAGTGTTATATGATAGTTGAATGCAGGGGGGGTGATTAGGTGGGGGGAGGTTGCAGAGGGGTAGTGGGCAGCTCAATCATTCACTGAAAAAAATAGCTGTGTATCATTCACCTGATTTGAATTGTAGCTCGCCCGTTTTTGAACCCCTGCCAATTCATTTTGTACATTAAAAATTGGTCAGGGTTGATAAGATTCCATTTTCACGGTTGGCAATGCAGAACTGGTGAAAGAATACAATTACAGACCCCAGAGTAAACTCTCCGAATGTCAACTTGATGTAAATGATCGGAAGGCAGGGCGCCACAAAAGAACAGGTTTCAACTTCAACAGCCCCACCATCCACCACCCACCCCCACCCCGCCGCTACCTCTCTCTCTCTGTACATCTACCTCTCTCAACCTCTATCTCTCCGTCTCCAGGCAGTCGCAGGCAGACAGGGCTGCTAAAATGCCAGAGCTGTAGGTGCAGTTTGTCCTGGTGAACCACAGAGGGAAAGTTTGTTGTCATAGTGGCAGCTTGATGACAGACTGACAGTCATTCACAGGGAGTGTTTGAATGCGATGTAGTCATCCCACCTTTCCATACCGGCTGTGAAGTGATATCCTCACACACCCCAATACACTTTAAGAAATGGGGACAAAATCTTCCAGAGTAGCTGTTAGCAGACTGTAACTATGGACATCTGCGTGTGTAACTAGGGGCGTGGCTAGAGTAGGTTTGTCTTCCACCGTTCATTCATTCACCCACAAGACGACCAACATTACAGACTTCGTCTTTGCTGTTTTCCTTCAGAACCCTTATAAAAACGGCATGAGTTCAGAAAAAAGAAAATTGGCTGCTGTTTTACTTCTCCAGCAGAGAACCTCCAGCAGGACAAAGCAATGGGTGATTACTATAACGTCATGCAGGAACTGGCACTTGAAGCAACTATTTCAGGATGAGCCCTGCCCAATAAGAGGAGGTGTTGTCCTATGTAAACAAAGGACTACCTTCACAGAGCCAGTTGACATAAAACAGAGATTGGCTATCACAAAATGGTAAATTAAAATAAATATAAACAAAAAAGACACAAGTTTTACATAAGTATTTTGTTTATTCCATACATAATGCTTCCAGTAAATCTTGTCAAAAATGTCCTCATCAGTCCCAACCTACAGTAAGGCGTATGTCAGTGGAATCCTGATGAAGTTCATATGCCCAATAACACACAAACAATGAGTTACTAACACAGTTAATTCATTGAAAGCTTAGATCGTTCATACAAATATTAATGTTTAAACTTATGATCAATATGTCAGTTAGATCAGTTCAATTCTCCACAATTCAATCATTCAGTTCATTTAACAGAAACAACAAGCCCCAAAGTCAAATTTTTTTACTAGTGTAACCTGCATGGAACAAGAGATGAAAAAAAAATAAAAGTGCCGACTCCCGTTACCTTTGACACGCTCGTTAAGTCGCAATATGTCCCTTCATTGATTATTTATATTCCTTTAGTCTGTAAGGGTCCACCGATCAAAAGAATCAAAACAGCTTTTCATAAAAATAAATCCAAGTTGTGAATCCTGTCATGTGAAGTCCATCACTCTGTCTGCTAACTTCTGCCACACTTCTCATTTCCTGCACCCTGTTGTTGTTTTCTTTACGTTGCTGCCTTCAAAATAAGACGTCTGTCGGAGCTAGATCAAATGAATGACGTGTATTTGATTATATTGGATCATTTTTATACAAGTTATATTCCGTTTGAAATAAATTAAATGTTTCATAGTAGCCTATTTCAGTTTTGTGTAAAAGGAATGAAAGGCCTGTCCCATATGGACGCCTGTCCCAAATAAAGGCAGGGTCAATTCAGTGATTTTAGCAAATAAAAGCCCGGGCTATTAATCAAAGTTTTACACACACACACACACACACACATATATGTATATATATATATATATATATATGTGTGTGTGTGTATATTGGGCCAAAGATGCCCGCTGAAAGATGTTTTGGTTTATTTTGTACCATAGTGTGATGTATTTCATGGTGAAATAGGATGCTGAAGGACACACAGCACAATATGGGAGCATTCTAAACTGTGAACAAATGGGATATCAGTGAAGGAGAATGATGCTGTTTGATTTGAAACGGGGTTTGGAGTGACAGAGGGGCAATGGGATTTGGGTTTTGTTGTTTTTTTAGGTTATTTGTGTAGGATGGAGTCACCATAAAAGACTCCCTGTATTCACAGGACAGAGTGTTTCCATGGGCTAAATTGCTGTAAGGGCAGGAATAACGGTCTGTGCTCTTGGAATTTTTTGAGCACCAAATCTTAGCCTGCTAGCGTTTGATTCAGATGTCACCTCCTTTGACTATGAGGTGTCATC
>NW_024040713.1:0-19486 GCF_014851395.1 Micropterus salmoides | reverse complement strand
TCTAAAAGTTTCAAAGTTACATTAACAAAAATCCCAGGCTGATTAAAGTGGATTAATAAAAAAAAAAAAATCAAGCTGATTACTGAAGTCTTAATTACCCTTTGGTAGTTATCAAGTTATCAAAATTCCAATTGCTATAAAAGTCAGAGTCCAAATTACATTTATATGAACAAGTTAAAAAAGCCTAGTTGGAAAGCTATCAATTCAACTTATCAAGCTTAATGTAGCTTTCAGAATCCAATCAGTCCAACAACACAAAAGGTTAACAAAAATTCAAATCAAGATGTTATTCTGTATTTATCTTATTTCCTGCAAGGATCAAAATAGCACACAGAAAAGGCTTCAAAATGACAAAGTCAAAATCAGGGATATTGCAGCGTAATGGAATAAAGCTTTTTATTCAAATACAGCTGGATCAAAATTAGAAAAGCGAATCTTTGAATAAAGATTGCATCAAATTACAGAACTACTCAGTGTAATCCTAGGTTAGGGTACGAAATTGGCTCAGTACCTTGTTACACACACACCCAATAGATCTTTAAAGTTATTCAAGGAAAAAGGAGAGCCTGGCTCTATCCTACACTTAAGGAGTAACACTCCTTATTAATTTAATCTGAGAGTCGACACAATGGTTTATGTGTCTCAAGTTAACAAGATCTATCACCAAAGTCTGGTTTAATTCACTCGATTCAAACGCTCATCTCTGTCACTGATGACGCTGAAGTCGATTTAATGCAGAGCATGCAATTTATTCCGCCAGCCAGTAGGGGAGCTGTGGCTCCGCTCGGCGCGGCCTATTTCTCAATGTAGAAGAAGAAGCGGCTCCTCTCTGGTCCTCGGACCCAACAGCTGTTAGCTTCAGGCTAACGCAGTTAGCAAACCGTCGTTGCAGCAACGGCAGTAAATCAGAACACACAGTCCCCTCAAAATGGGGGAAGGACTCGCTCCTTTGTTTCAATGACTCAGCTTGCTTTCAAGCTTCGATTTAGCGTTAACTTAGCTCGGTAGGTACAACGCTACAGGCTAAACTCGGCGTCTTCACGCCTGTGACTCCACTGCAGGGCAGCTGTATTTGTTGAAGTAGCTAATTCAACAGGATACCGAGTTTTGCATATAACATAACAATCCACGGCTCAGCGCGTCAGACTGTTATTTATAGCCGCAAACAAATCACATTGGCACAGCGCAACTGTAATCTGTCTGCCTCTTATTAGGCCTTAAAATCAATATCGGTTAAGTTTCTCTCAACCAAAAGGGCATTTCATCCACTCGTCAGCGAGATTGTGTGTAGCTTTAGCTCAGATTTCTCATATGGTAACGTTACAGGAATGCATTCAGTTTAACATTAGCTCGGTCCTCATAGCTCAGCTCACTACAGCTCTGTACTGAACACAAAGAATGATGGCCCGGCGGCCAAACAAGTTGCACAAAGCATTTCATTTCACAACAAAGAACATGGTCAAAACTCACACACCTTTCATCACTAACGTTAAGTTAAGAGGGACAGGAGTTTCTAGGAGCAACTTACTGGGCGATAATTATTTCAGTGGCAAAATTTTGGAGGAAAAATTTCTGGGACTCAATAACTTTTCTCATAACTTCTCTGCATCAGGGCTGTGTGTATAGTCTATTATTATAGTATGTCACAAGGCCTCACACGGGCACCATTATGTAGTGGACCTAAATTTATGTTTATGCATTTTAATAAATTTATGAGAATTGATACCCAATTATGAATTATTATTCATAAATCAGAATTTCCTCGTAAAGGCACCACCGGAGTTGTTATCCTAGAGTCTCCGGACCTCTAGGTAGTTTTGAATAATTATACAATTATTACTAGTGATCAGTTAGTTAATAATCGCTCATTATCTTAAATCAGTCAGTCAGTCTCATATCTAAAGGGTCAATTCTCTGCAGGAACTATAAATAGGCAACACACACAGCTCTTTTATATTACAGTGAATTATTCTCTAACTAAGGTGATAAAGATGGTTGGATACAGGGAACATAAACATTTGCTGAACAATGAGCCTGGAGGTTCGATTGTGGGAAGCATTCGACTCATACGGCATAGAAGAGCTAATGAAAGTAAACTAATGCTATAGTTTAGGAGTTAAAATGGACATCTGATCACAGGACGTGTGTTAAGTCTTACTGCTTGTCGACAGCCTGCTTTTGGCCTGTTGCACGGGTCCCACTCTAGCTGCCGATCCTGGCTTTTTGCTAGGGATTTCGGGGTTCTCCGTGTCTGATTGAAAACGCCTCCTCCGTCTGGCAATTCGGCTGTTTGCAGGTTTCCTTGGTTGTAGCTGGCGAGACCACGTGGCTTGGTCTGACCTCGGTGAAGTTGGCTCGACGAAAAAGGCTTAAAATGGAACTTGGTCGTTCCTGAATTAGTCCAGTGTAACTTAACGGAACTCATAACTTTAACAAACAAAAGAAAAAAGAATAAAACAAACTGAAGGCAGATCGATGTCTCGGCACTTCAGGTGTGTAGCTTCAGCGAACAAAGGCCTGTTTGTTTCGCTGGCTGAGTCTGGGCGTGTTGTCTGGCGAGGCACGCCACGCGCGTGCCGAAGCATCCAGAGGGCAGAGTGGAAGAGCGAGAAGAGGGAAGAGACAAGAGCGAAGAGTCTAAGAGTCTGGCGAGCAGGTCGCGTGTCGCTCTTTTGTTGCCTGGGGCGTGGTTCCCCAGGGGGCGTCTCAGGTTTCCCCAGGAACTGCCTTCCTAAACTTAATGTCTAAAGAAAAGAAATTTATTTGCACGTATTATAATCAATATTTTCCACAATCGAACCTCAATGGTTGAACGGTTGTACTGTTCTAAGCATTTGGTAACAGGAACAATTGTCACATTAGTGGTCAGGATTTTTATACATTTAACCGCATTTCCGACGAGGGCATGTAATACTTATTTCGTCCACTTGGGGGAGCTCAGGTTACATGAGGAAAGCTTGGATTAAATCAAAGATCGTCTCTCCTTAGGAACCGGGGAATATTGTTGATTCATCCTTAAATTCAAGCTGGCGATTAAGAGTATAGTAAAACATTTGTTTGTCATCATTTCTAAAGGGATTTTGTAAGAAAGTATTATGAACAAGCATTGATTACATCAGATGAAGGAGTGTCTTGCTGAAAATAAAAACATTGCACAAGTAACTTCTTTTCAGCACTAATATCAACAACAGATAGCAACAACAGTTAACATAACTACTCAAATAGAGGCAAACATATTCAGGTAACTAAGATTTAATTAAATTTAATTAGATGCTTTGAGTCTTTTGGAGAATGCAGTCCTTGGTCATCCAAAGTTCAGTGTCTGGAACATGTCACACTTAGGTGAGACAAGGAGTATCCTTTTGATGTGGTAATAAACAAAGAATAAGGTCAGTTTCCACGGAAACGTGTGTGGTGGGGTAAGTTTTGATAGGCTGTTCAGGGAGATGCCAATGGCTGGCTCGTGTCCCTTTGTCAGTTTAACAGTCAGGCCCCGCGTTATCAGCTTCGGAATCAAAAATGGTGCCAGTTTTATGGTCGGGCTAGCACTTAGAGAAAGCAACTTTGACCCCTCCCCATCTTCTCTGGGGAGGAGAAAGGAATTTAGGGTAGCTCCACATTCATTCAATATAAAATGCACAAATCCACATCGTTGTTCACTACACTATTTAAGCATTCTTTTACACAAATTAGGTAGAAAACCCACACATTTTAACCATATATATCCATGCATTTGAACATAGTTTCTCCCTCTCTTCAACCATGCAGCGACAACTTTAACACACCCATATTAACACCTAAACAGAAAAGATTTAAACAACATTCAAGTGAGCTTACCGATAGCCCGTCAAATCAAAAGTCTCATTCCCCGCAGTGGATGTGTGCTGCTCATTCCGTCATGTCAGTCCCTTTCCACCAGCCAAATGACTGCGTTATATGCTCCCGCTGATTGAAGTGTGTGCGAGCTTCTGATTGCTCAATCTAATTCACCTGGTCGAGGGTGCGCCAGGGCGCGCACGCACGGTCACACGCGGCTGCCGATGCAGAGCGGGGCGGCACGCAGGTGAGACGGCATGCAGGAGGAGGCGGGCACACGGGAGACAGGCGCACCTCTGCCAGATCAGCGCGACACCTCCCACTCGATCTTTACGTGGCGGCGCCCGGAAAGATCGTACTCTCAGGTGGGCTGGTCTCTGACTTGATCCTCCCATGGTATGAGGACCACAAGGCGCCGGACGTCCCGATGCAGTATGGTACTTGATCCAGGATCTGCGGCACCAGGTCTTGAGCTTCTCACAGAGATGCTGGAACTTGGGGAGACTCTCACATGAACATCTCGAACGACACCTCTGAAATCAGGATTTGCGCCGATGACTCTTGCAAGCCTGAACTGCCCTCTCAGTGCATTTTGGTCGCAGAGCCAAACTATGTCTCCACTGGTAACGTTCCTTTCAGCAGTATGCCACTTACTGCGAATGAACAGGTTCGGGCCAGCAAGTTGGCTCCAGGACTTCCAGAAGTTGTTTACTATCGTTTGCACTTCTTTGAGCCTCTTGAATGGGTAGGTGGTGTAGTCGACAGTTTTGAAGTCTCCACTTTGTGTAGCTCGACCAAGCAATAAGTTGTTCGGCGTGATGTACTGGATGCGCTCTTCTCGGCTTTGGACTCTGGCGTCAATGGGTCTCTCATTGGCAAGATTAGCAGCTAGCTGGAGCACTGTCAGGAACTCACTGAAGGTAAGACCTTCTACATTGCCAAGGCTTTGGAGGGCTCTCTTGGTGACTCTGACAGCAGCTTCGGCGGCTCCGTTTCGGTGAGGTGAATCGGCCGGGAGGATTTTCCACATCCAGGTCGTCTCATTTTTGGCAGCATACTCTTCAAGTGACTCTTTGCTCTGTTGATTCAGGTAAGTGTACATCTCTTCTAGGACAGGTCTCGCTCCGACAAAGTTCGTACCAGGATCAGACCAGATTTTACGGGGATGGCCTCGGACAGCGGTGAATCTCTGGTAGGTAAGCAGGAAGCTCTCTGTTGATAGTGTGTTTGCCAGCTCGACATGAATGGCTCGGCTGGACATACAGCAAAACACGACGCCCCATACTTTCATGGTCACTCTCTTTTTGACATCATCCTTCACATGGTAAGGTCCAAACAGGTCAACGGACGTAAACTCGAATGGTGCAGCAGGACTAGACCTCTCATCAGGTAAGTTTCCCATTATTTGCTTGCAGGTTCTTGCTTTTGCTTTCTTGCAGACGATACACTTGTCAACGACTTTTTGGGCAATGACCCTTCCTCTGATGACCCACGCCTTTATCCTCATCCGCAGCAGGGTTCCCGCCACACCTTCATGTCCCTTACTGTGTGCTTCTCTGGCTAGCAGGGTAGATAACCAGGCTTGGAAAGGTAGGAGGGGAACAGCTCTGCGGTCTTCTTTGAAGGTCTGGATTCTCCCACCACAAACTAGAAGTCCACT
Organism: Micropterus salmoides; assembly: GCF_014851395.1. Classification (NCBI taxonomy): domain Eukaryota; kingdom Metazoa; phylum Chordata; class Actinopteri; order Centrarchiformes; family Centrarchidae; genus Micropterus; species Micropterus salmoides. The sequence continues at coordinate 14,010 of NW_024040713.1, read as the reverse complement.
TGTTTGGTCTCTGTAGACGACTAATCTGTCTGTTGTGGTGCCTGGGAAGTTGACGCCCTCTTGTGCTGCTAGGCAAAGGTCTCGAAACACGTCCCGTCTCTCTCTGACTGTAAGGATACCCGAGGATGGTACTGCCTCCCACTTTTCTTGGTCTCTGGTTTCGGCACTTAAGAACTTTTTAGCTGCTCTCCAGATCCAAGCCACAGTCCCAATCAGCCTTCTCAGGTTGCTGAAGCGCTTTCCATCGACTAGATGCCGGACTGCTGCTCCTGCTGGTGGTCTTTCATACTCTAGCTGGGCTGGATTTTGTGCCGTTTTCAGGCGACATCTGGAGAGTAGTGCTACGAATGTTTTTTTCTGGATCCTTGTGACTTTGTCCCGAGCTTGGGCTGCGACGTCTCTGGCGGATTTCTTTGGCCACTCATCGTCAGGAAGTTGGAGGAACTTTGGACCCGACTGCCACTCGGAGTCCTCAGTTAGGGCATCTGGACTGGCCCCTCTAGTGATGATATCTGCGATGTTTGCTGGCCCTGGAATCCACCACCAGTCTTGGACGTCGGTACTGCTCTGGATCTCACCAACGCGATTTGCGAAGAAAGTCTGGTAGCCATAACTCTCACGCTGTATTGCACCCAGGACTGTTTGACTGTCGACAAGATGATACCATTTCTTGACCTGGAGTCGGCAGTGTCTCTGGAAGTAGGTCTTGAGGCGGGCTGCGAAGACTGCTCCGCATATCTCAGCTTTTACAGGATCCCCTTTGTGGTCAAGGGGGGTCAGCTTGGATTTGGATTCGACCAGTCTCACAACGACACCACGGCTGCAACTCCAGCGAAGATACATCACTGCGCCATATGCGTGTTGGCTGCCATCAGAGAATGTGATTGCACTGGGCTCTGCGCAGAGATCTGGTGGAGTCAGGGATCTGGTGAAACGAAGTTGGCTCAGGTCAGCATATTCTTCCAATAGCTTTATAGCGTCTTCTCTGAGACCTTCAGACAAAGCAGCATCCCACGAGTCTTCTAGCCAGTATTTTACCTTGGCTTCTTGAAAAGCTCTCCTGACCAGGATGGCACCCTTTTGTTTGACAGGAGTCACAAGGCCGAGTGGGTCATACAGGCTAGAAACCTGGCTTAGCAGCTCTCGTCTGGTGAGTGGATCAGGTGTTTGATTTCTGACCTCCTGTCTGAGCAGGTTTTGACCAAGGCGCATCTTTCTCCTTTTCTTTGAGAAGTTAACTGCAACCATGACATGGAGTTTGTCGTCATTGATGGTGTAACCAAGGCCAAGGGCTTTGTTGTCGTCTTTTGTCAGCTGGTTTGGTAGGATCATAGTCTTTGGTATCTCATCCTTGGGTTCTTTCCTCCCACCTTGAATGGAGTAAACCCAGGGCTTTATGTGGAATCCTCCAGCTTTCAGGATGTGTTTGATGTTGGCTGTGAGGCATTTCAGATGGTCAAGGTCGTTATGTGAAGTCAGGATGTCGTCGACGTATACATCTTCTCCCAGCACGCGTCTCTCTTCCTTGAAGTGACTGAATGAAGGTAAGTTCGCAGTTTCTCGCATGGCGACTTGGGCTATGCAACCGGCAGGTTTGTCTCCGATGTTGACTCTTGTTATGGCAAAATCTTCTATTTCGGCATCTTCACTGTCACGCCACAGGAATCTGTGCAGGTGGACCTCTCGATCTTCCAGCCAGACAGAGTTGTACATCTTCCGGATGTCTCCAAGGGCAGCGTAGACACCAGTTCGGAACCTCAATAAGACAGCTCGGATTGGGTTCAGGACATCAGGACCTTTGATGAGGATGTCGTTCAGACTGAGACATCTGCACTTTTGGCTGCTGTTCCACACTAGTCTGACTGGGGTGGAGACTGAGTGTGGGTTTAGTGCAATGAGATGACTTATGTACCACACTGGCCCGGTCCAACTCTGCAGAATGTCTTTGGACAGCTTCATTGCGGCCCTGCGGTTCACCATCTCATGGATCTGTGCAGCGTAGGCCGCCTTCCACTCAGGTTCTTTTGATAGCTGCTTCTCAGTTCTGAGGAATGTTGCCTCTACTGCTTTCCTGTTGTTTGGCAGGGTTGCTGGATCTTCTGTCCACGGATACTTAGCATGCCAGTGTGGTTCGGTGCTGTGTACATCTCCAGTCGTGTATGTCAAACCATTTCTTATGATCTCCATCTCCCTTTCTTCTGCAAGAGTTATCTCCTTTCCCCCTGGCTGGCAGTTCCCGCAGCGACACCCTCCACATCTCGGCTGACAGGCGGCTCCGATGCTCTCCCACCTCCACCACTTCAGAAAGTCTTTGCTGCTGGTGGCTGTGTTAGACTGGGTCTCGGGGTGGTCGGGATACTGGCAGGAAATTGGGTCTGTCTTGAATTCGAGATATTTGACTGCTGAAGTTCTCATTGATCTGGCGAAGTGAGTCTTGGACGAATGGGCCATCAGGGTGACTTCCTCAAAGAGGTCTGGATGCATGCCCCCGACTGTCTTGCCTAGTGGACCCTCCCAGAGCACCAGGTCACCAATTGAACGGATTTTTTGGGGCACCAGCTGGCCTTCTTTGTGGCTGATCAGAAGCTGGATTTCTCTGGGTCTGATGAAGTCTTTGAGGGGAACATCAGGAAAGATTTTCTGCAGCTTGTCAGGTTGAACATGTCGGTGCACCTCTGCAATTTTGTCAAGTCCGTAGCAGATCAGTTGGTGAGACTTCAGAGTTCCTTTTGGAGTCCTGACTCTGATCTTGAGGAGGTAGCGCTTTGTAGCGACAGATACTTTCATCCCTCCGACGCCATGGACGACTAGTGCGACATCTTCACTGCGAAGGTTCAGCTTGCTTGCAGCTCTGTGGGTTATGTAATTTGTGTCAGACGCCAGGTCAATAAGTGTTCCGATTCTTTGCCCGTCATTGGCAGTGACGTTAAGGAGCATCAGGATCACAGGGTACTCGTGCAGACCAGTCTCCTCCAGAAGGCCTCTCTCTCCTCTCTCTGCTGCAGTGGAGTTGTATGCTCGAGATGCGATGTTGCAGAAAGCATTGCGACACTGCTGCGCTAGCTCAGGTGAAAGTTTGGAAAGAAACTCTTCCTGGGCCTCGGTGTAATTTTTCCCCTCAGCTCTCACCGGACCAAACTTGGGTCTTTGGGACAGCTGTCTGGGTAAGGGACAGAGAAGGTAGTGGTGTTGGTCTCTGCACTCTGGATTCCCACACAGGTAAGTAGTTTTTCTGCAGGGTTCATTGTGGATTTCGAGGCACCTCTTGCAGGCTCCGAGCTGTTGCACTGCGTCCCTCTTTTCCTGGAGCTTTGTGGTGGTTCTAAACCTCCTGCAGATGTAGAGCTTTCTTTTGTGTTTTGGATCCCGCAGATGATGCAGCCTCCTAATTCACTGCTGGATTTAGTTGTCCTTGTTCGGGCATACTTTGTTTGAAACCTGGTCTTCTCCTTGGCAGGGTCGATGTCTCTCAGCTGTTCTAACTGCTCGTAGATAGACTCTTGGGATTGGAGGTATGCCAGTAGCTTGTCAAAGCGGTTCTGGTGGCTTACAGCATTTTTGGGTCAGCAGCGTGGGTAAGCCAGTCTTTCTTCAGGGACTCTGGCAGCTTGCTCTCGATGGATTTTATTACTAGTGGGTTTTTTATGGCATCTGCATTGCTCAGTTCATTTAAATCATAGAGGGCCTTTTCCACTGCTTGGATGAGCTCTACGATTCTTCTTGGGTGGTTACCACGAACAGGTGGGATAGCTTGTAGCTCCTCGACAATCTCAATAGCGATGGTGGCTTGGTTTCCGTAGCGGTTCTCTAGGACTCTGAAGATCTCGTCTGCTGAGGTGTAAGTAGAGAGCCGTAGATCCTTGGCCACTCTTTCGTCGAGGCTATCAAGTAGTTGAAATTTCTTCACCTCTTTGGATCCGGTTGGTTCACCTTGCTTCTGTAGAGCCTCCCATTCTTTCCTCCATCTGTAATACTCACGCTGGCTGCCGGTAAACTTTGGTAAAGCTGTGGCTTTTAGCTTTATGGCTGCAACAGGGGCTGCGCTGTGGGCTGTGACAGGTACTCTGTTGCTGTCCTCTTTAATACTTGCTGCTCCAATCAGGGCGGCTTTCCTCGACACCAGCTTGGGAAGGAGGGTTTCGAGCTCCGTTAGCCGACGATTGAAATCTTGCTTCTCGGCTCGTGGAGCCCAGCGGTTCCAGGTCTGGTGCGCTTCTTTGGCTTTGTGCACCAGGCTCTCTAAATGGCGGAGCATAAAGTCATATGCCTCCAGGGGTGTGTCAGGCTGAGTGGAGGAGACGTTCTCGCACTCTGCCTCTGCAGCTTTTAGAGCAAGGGTCAGTTCTCTTTCACCACATGAGGCCCATAATGTCTCCTGGACAAGGTGCTTTACCTCTTTTAACTTCTGCTCACACTCTTTCTCCGTCTTCTCTATGTCAGCTCTCTGTTGGTCGCTTAACTCAGGTGCGCCCTCTGCTTCGGTTCCTTTGCCCTGTGCAATGTAAGCAGCCTCAAGCTCCTCATTTGCATCCATCACTTTAGCGCCCTCTGCTGTGAGTCTTTTGAAGTTATCTTGCAGCTCCTCCACAGACATCTCCATGTGGGTCCTCGTTATATGGTTGGTGAGTCGGGAAAAAAGTCTCTTTACTGTAGTTCGCTCTGTTTTCAGCTCTTCGAGTGACTTGGACTCGGCCATGTTGCCTTTTTTGGCTGTTGGACTGACAGGTGAACGGCAGGTAGTTGATTTCCTCCAGGCCCCCAGGTGGAGTCTTCTCCCTCTTTGTGGTGGGCTCTTGTGGAGTCTTCACTTGTCACGGCCGGTTTCCTACCGTCAGGCCGGTTTTTCACTGTCAAGTGTTTCTTTTAACTGCGAGGTGTCCACACTTGACAAGGACCAGACTTCGGATTTCACTCAGAATAATTTATTTGAATAATTGAACAGGAGTTGAACAGTATAGGTGAAAAACCTTTAAACACAGAAATAAAAAGCATTTTGAATAAACAGGTATTTCCACAGTAAACACAAGTCAAGGTAAATATTTCCAAAACGGTAAGTATATTTAAATTCAATATTATTCTTCACATTTCACCAAACTAATTATGCATTTTAATTAATCTTTAACAAAACAATTTTGGCTTACTATTTAAGCATTCTTTTACACAAATTAGGTAGAAAACCCACACATTTTAACCATATATATCCATGCATTTGAACATAGTTTCTCCCTCTCTTCAACCATGCAGCGACAACTTTAACACACCCATATTAACACCTAAACAGAAAAGATTTAAACAACATTCAAGTGAGCTTACCGATAGCCCGTCAAATCAAAAGTCTCATTCCCCGCAGTGGATGTGTGCTGCTCATTCCGTCATGTCAGTCCCTTTCCACCAGCCAAATGACTGCGTTATATGCTCCCGCTGATTGAAGTGTGTGCGAGCTTCTGATTGCTCAATCTAATTCACCTGGTCGAGGGTGCGCCAGGGCGCGCACGCACGGTCACACGCGGCTGCCGATGCAGAGCGGGGCGGCACGCAGGTGAGACGGCATGCAGGAGGAGGCGGGCACACGGGAGACAGGCGCACCTCTGCCAGATCAGCGCGACAGAGACGGTGTGGCGCAGTTGTGGTATCCCACTCTCACTATGAACTACATTCTGTAACAGGCTTATGTACACAAACATATACGTACACATACAGACACACTCACCCACATGCACTATTGCGTGCCATGCAATGCAGGGAACTGGTCTTGGTCTTGACCCGGTCTCGCCATCCCTCGGTCTTGGTCTCGACTGCTCTCAGCCCCTAAAAGTCTTAGTCTTGGTCTTGTCTCGATCTCAATAAACTCTGGTCTTGGTCTTGACTTGGTCTCGGTTTGGGTGGTCGTTTTCTGTTTCAGAGAGCGAGATCAGATAATCCCTAGATCAGTAATTCCGGCAACTGATACTGTGAACCTAACCTCCTTGGGAGGAGGTTGGGTTCACAGGATAAGTTGGAAAACCGTCAGTTTCTCTCTGACTCCGCCCCTCCTGCGGAGCCTGAGGCGGCTGTCTGACACACCGTTTAATTTCCTCATTCATTGTCGATATTAAAGCACATATATGAACGCATTTACATCTTTAAAAATTTTAAAATCGTGGTTAAATAGGCTATTAGTTTTTTACCCAAACATGATCTTGAACATGACCGTTTTATGATTAATCTGTCATCGATGTAAGGACAGATCTCCGCACATTGGGGATTTATCCTCAGCACAGAATAAAATCTATGTCGGTCTTTAGGTAGGTTATAATGCTGTGACTCTGTGGACAGTTGCACTGAAAACACTTACTGTGGCTACATTACTGCAGTAATCACTATTTAATATGTAACCTATAAAACTGATCAATGAACATGTTCATTGATTACTGCAGTATGCCTAATCTTTCATATTGTAGGCTAGTCGCACTGACTGGAACATTCGTAGTTGTCAACTGGAGATAATGTGACTATTTCTGAGTGAGGATGACTGGTGCAGCTGAAACAAATAGGCCTAAATAAGGTTTAAAAGTGAGTTTTTCATTATTAGGCCTTCCTGCTGATAGTCTGAATGCGTTTTGACAGCATTAATAAAATACGAACTGAGCAAGATTTAAAAGATGTAAAATAGACGCCTAAAACTTTAAACCTATAGATACATTTTCCATAGCAAAAAAAAAATTAATAGGCTAACCTGCTGGTTGTGACTGACTTTACAAACAAAAGGTTCATGAGTAGCCTAAACTGTCTTATATTTGATCTATAGCCTACCTATTTTCATAATCAGGTAGCCGATCGGTAAATGATGAATGAGCAACGCTGTGTAGTAAGCTAATATTGTTAACGCATTGATCCTTCCTCCACTCCTGCATTTCAGAGCCTATCATGGTTTGTGTTGGCATGCATTCATATTTCTAGCTCCACCCGATTAAAATGGAAGCTCTGCGTTTATTTACCCGTTGCCATGGTGAATCGTAGTATCGGAGCTCCATTGATGATGGCTTTTTTTCATCCCCACACACGCGCTTCCATTAGGCTCAACATACTCAGAGCTGATTGAACTTATTCTGATCAGCTGTTCTGGAACAGAAAATTCAGAGTTTGCCATCTCAGGCTCAATCAACCCAGAGCTCAGGGTTAAGCTAAGAGTTTGTTAAGCCTGCTTTCTGAAACAGGGCCCTGGTATAGTCTTTGCCATGTTCATCTACTGACTTTTGGGACTGATCATTAAAGTGGCCTATGTGAATTCTGAGTTTAAGGTATTCTAAGTATGAGTGCACCCTCACATTGAAATGTACAAGGCTAGACACAAAAATAAGCCTGGGCTACACTTTTAAAGAATAGAATGAGATATACAGAGTTTGCTCAAATGTTGAAATTTTATCTTTACATACAAGCATTAATTAAAAACATTACACACACCCATGTTCACTGAACTTGAACATCAGCCTACAACAATTAAAGTAAGTAGGCCTTGTTACCGTATGGCTCAAGGCTGGCAACAAAAAGGGAGGCCTCACACAGATAATAAGAACAAAAGTGGTTTATTTAACTCAAACTAACAAACAACTTTAACTAAGTTGATGGCGTGGGCAGATATGAGGAACATCAGTCATGTCAGAAGTGTGTGGATGAGTGAGGATGAAGTGTAATGCATGTTGGTGGGTGCAGCAAATTAAACAAAGGAACAAAGGCTGGGGTTGAAGCAGCAGGCCAGCAGAGAGAGTGATTTCTAGAAAGACAGCCTTTTTATGCCCTCTAGGAAGCCCAGCCCAGATGGGCAGGTAGATGCACTGGACCCTCCCAGCTCTACCTACAAGCCACACCCAGAATCTGCAAAACAGAGAAGACATACAGGCAGGCAGACTGGGGAAGTCGTCACAGCCTATAATGCAAAAGTCCAAAAAGAACTCCTATAGCCTACACAACAACCTATTGATTCGCCTACAAATGTTCAGTCACCGGTGTCCATAAAGCTAACAGCACAAAACCACACACATCTATCTTTTAATATATCTTTTAATATTTTCTACAAGATAGCCTATAGACTATTTAATGTTTTCTATAGGCCTGGTCAATAAAGAAAATACAGTAATTCAGTAGCGGACAGAAGCCGTTGCCATGGTTACAGGAGTTCATTGACACCCTTGGATCCAAGACTTTATACACACATACGCTAAAACGTGGCCAACTGCGTGGAAGCCCTTAACACCACCATAGACACAGAGAGACAGATTGGGGCAGGGCTTCATCACGGAGCCCACTTGCTATGAAGTCATACCAAGTTTAACGTTACATGACCCTGGACTCACAGAGTCTGTCTCCGTCGTGACTGCCGGAGCGGATCACAGCCATTCTAGTCTGTGCTCACACAAGAAGCGCTGCAGTGTTCCAGAGGTGTCCCTCCACTCTGCTCCAGAGAGAATATCAGCCAGTGTATTTTTGCGCGGCTTCCGTCAAGCAGCACAGAGCAGATGAACCAGGAAATCAATAGCAGAGAATCTGTCAATTTTCAAAATAAAATACCCTTTGCAAACTTCTGATCATATAATAAACAGTTAAAAACAGACAAAAAAAGAGAAACAATTTACTTATGCAGACTACTTAATCATAGTAGAAGCACATAAAACAAGCACTTATCACCAATCAAAAAAATCTAAACATGCGGGCCACAGAGAGCTGTGAAGAAGGTAGTAGAAGCACAAAAGGACAAATTAAAAACAAGTAATTAACATGAGGCAGGCTGCACGCTCTGCTGCTGAAATCCTGAGGGGTTTCCAGTGGAAGTTGACACCGGTCAGAGAACAGAACAATAAGATGCTTGCAAGATCATTGCTGCAGCTGGTCAAGTTGACGGGAAGGAAATGTCCCGACTCTCCTGACGGCCAAACCGCTACTGTGTGGGTGTTATGACCTGGCTCAAAAGGCCACAACAAAAAGGGAGACACACCATGGTAAAAGTTTAACAAAATATGTTTATTTAACCCAAAGTTAACTAAATTAAGAGGTATTTCAAACTAACATTAAAGTATGAGGTATGTAGTCTGTGGTTTCAGTAGTGTCTGTGCAGGATGATGGTTGCATGAATGTATGTGTGAAGGTGTAGTATGCAAAAAACTAAAGGGGGAAACCAGGGAGCCGGCCCACAGGGAGGTCTGACCTGGCCTCGACAGCAGCCCCCTTGCAGAATGAGAAGACTCTACAGGGCAATTAGCCCAGGTGCCCAGAGTTACTGCAATCAGCTCTTCCTCTACGAGAGAGAGAGAGAGAGACAGGCCACACCCGCTCATGACCCCACAGGACGTCACAGTGGGATAGATTTTGAATGTGCAGAACGTTTTGAACATGAGCAGAAAACTTGCTGAAGACAGGCTATTACTGTCCAGGAGTTTATAAATTAATTAAAATGTAATTGATGTGAAAAGGTGCCATATGCACATTTAAAGAGGTTTCTTTCCCAAACAAAAGACACCAAAGATTTAAAAGACTAAATCATGCCTACGTGTGTTGACTCAGCAGGGATGATAATAAATGAGAAATTTTGATGTACAGGAGAAATTTTAGCAAATACAGAATGCCTGAGTGCCTTACTGTATTATATTCCATCATATTTTTCTATTTTGAATTGTCACCTGCCGCCTGAATTTTGTGTTTTCCTTTAATAAATAAAGACATTTCCATCAGCACAAAAATCAGAAATTGGTGCAGAACTCACCACAGACACCCCCATCCCCCTTGCTGACCACACGTGTGTGTGTGTGTGTGTGTGTGTGTCTGTGTTAAAGAAACAGAGATGCTCTCAGTCTGAATCCCAGAGACTAAAGTAGAATTCAATGAATAATAAATCACAAGTGTGAATGCCAAAGTAGATTCATCAAATCCTCATTGACCTGCACTATCATGGGGGAAAAAAATGTCACTCCATTCACTGTGCTCACTGTGATTTCAATTTAACACCAGAGGCAATTCAAATTGCAATGAATACTTTTCATCTCCGCAATTCATCCATCTTCTTGAGTGGAATATTTACAATGATCATAAAAAAGCACTTAGGCCTCGTGTCGAAAATCAGTTCCTTCTCTCCGCTGTTGCCAATGGAAAGGTTCCAATATTAAAACTATTAGCATAATGTCTGATGATGTCTCCATCCAATGATAACAAACTGCTCTACCAGCACCTCTAAAGCTCTTTAATTCACATGTTATATATTGTTTTTTTTTTTCATCTGTACAAAAAAGTTTTAAAACAACAAGGCTTTATGTGCTCTATGTCCCAGATTATTTCTTATATGGGCGCAGTTACTTCACAGCAGGTAAAACCCAGGAAGTCACTGCAACAATGCATTTCATTTTCCTAAAATATAATATATTTTACAAAATGTGAAAGTATTCCTATGGCCTTGATTAGACATTGAAATATGTAATTAAAAAATAAAAAATAATTGTTGTTAGTACGATACAGGACTTGACCACAGGTCTCCACATGCCCATGCACCCCTCTGACCACCACACCTTTACTTTTAAATGCATTGTGTGAACATCACACTACTTCCTGCTTGGCAATGGATATAAATTACCATTTCAAATTAGCTAAATAGGATCTTAATGCATAAGAGACAAGGTTTATGGTCTTAGTATCTTCAGGTTGTGCCTGTGTGAGTGACCACGTACTGTAGACACATGAAACTGAACCACTGAAGGCTGAGCATAGTTTTATTACAACTGTCAGATATTAATTTGAGCCTATAAACTCAGAGCTTTCCATCTCTCCCTGAAAGTCTGTATGTGCTCTCAGGGTGACTTTCAAACTTTACACATGGATGCCTAGGAACCAGATGGGGAAATTTTTCAACAGCTGCATTTCCTGTTTTTGTAGGACCCCCATCAAAAAACCTATTGACTTGCCTCTGAAGGACACAGATTGTGTGTGTGTGTGTGTGTGTGTGTGTGTGTGTGTGTGTGTGTGTGTGTTGGTTTTGCTATACTTGTGAGGACCAAGTATTGAGAAACAACCTTTTTTGTGAGGACATTTTTTGTTGTGAGGACATTTTGGGTGGTCCTCACAAAAATAATTCTGAAATAGCCTCCAGAGGGTATATACATCATGCTCTGTAAGTTTCACAGAATAGTAATTATGGAAATTGGTGTTTTCCCATGTGATCGTGAGCTCCCCCTGTAGTACACACTCGTGTACAGCATCAGACATCCTGGAAGGAGGAGTCTGAGGGAGAGGGATTTTTCTGATTGGATGGTTCATTGCCTAGCTGGGGGATTTTTGTGATTGGTCACTTCAGTCACATGTCTACACTGTGGAGGGAAAAGGAGGGAGGGGCAGATGCAGTTGCAGGGTGACTCACAGAGGCCTGTAATCAGCCAAATCTCAACCATGAAAACCTATTAACTCAAGTATAAACACAGTAATGACAAATGCACACAATTAATGATATTAATGACATTTATAATTTACATTATCATTAAATAATTAATTGATCATTATTAAATTATTTAAGGAAAAGAAAAGTAGAAATAATTTCTTTAAGGGGATAATGGGCTTTTCACTTCTGCAGTGAACAGAAATAAACAGTGGAATAAAACCTAAATTTAAAGAATGAAAATAGATTTAATTTCTAATTTATGAGAATTTGTACATAATGTGGGCATTTTTACATTTACTGTTAATTTTGAGTCTTAAAGTTTTGATCTGTGTACATTTGGGTTGGAATATGGAATATGAAGTGAATATTTAATCCTCTAAATGATCTTTGATTAGGATAAATTTGTTAATTTGTTGACCAAGTTGAGGAAACTTCAATTTAAGGTTTTAAATGTATATAATCTAAGTAATAAAGGTAAGGACAGCTGCAAATGTCACCTGGTGAAACAGCCTACTGTCTGATTTTTCTATTTGCAAACATTGTGTCTTGTCAGAAAGTAGATATTTTCTTGTATGTTTTGGATGGATCGTGTAGGTATAATCATTTTATGTATCATGATTACATCACTTTCATCTGATTCTGACTCCAATTCCTCTGCTCATTCCATTTGCTAAGTTTTACTAACCGTCTTTCCAGACGCTGCTATTTCTCACCTGCATACCAGTTATTATCAGTGTTTTTCCTGCTCTAGCCCATCACCTATAGTCTTTAGCCCTCTGACCTGCTCCTTAGTGTTTCTAACCTTGTTTTTTATTGACCTGTTTGTATGCAGGACATCTTGCCGGTTCATCTATACCTACAATATACCTTTTGTGGGTCTATTCAACTGCTCCAACTGTAGTCTTTAATCAGAAAACGTCCATGAGGTTCATAAGGTTTTTTCATAAAATGCCAGATAAACTAGTATTTTCTCTGTAGAGAAACACATTTAACACAACTCTAAATAAATATTTGGTACAAATATAAATAGTTTGTCACTTGAGAAAGCATGAACCTAGCCCTCTAAAAAATGTGGACTAGTATGGACATTCCAGAATTGGAGGAGTTTTTATAAAATTTCAAGTACCACTAACACACCCACTTGTTATGATACTTGTCCTGAGACTAAATGTAAATTATTGTTGAAAAAAGTGGTTCATCAACATCAAATAGCTCTAATGCTTGATGATCATACATGTCAAATATAACAGTTTAAATACATTTTGAATCAACTTTTTTTTGTTTGATATTGTTGAAAATGTATCATGTCACTGTTAAAACAGTTTGTTGGCAGATCAAGATTTTTTAAATAATAGTTATTATGAACTGAAGTTGTGTCCCACAACATGCGCTCAAACCTGTTACCAAAATGTATTTAACCTGGCGGAGGAAGAGAAAAAACATTGAGTTAACGTGAGGAAATTACATCGAGCCATTTGCTAACACCACGGATATACCAATGGTAAGTCTTCTTTTCTATTTTCCAATCTTTTCAGGCTTGACTAAATGTACCAATCAAACCGACGCAACCCTGCTACTCATATTATCAGAATAAGAGAAAATAATTTTAAAGTTTTCTTTCTTTATATAATTTTTTGTAGTTTGTTGTGACTTTGACAGTATCATTAAATTCCATAGCTAGCATCTGTTCCTGAGAAAAGCTATCGTTTATTTGCTGTTACCCAGAGGAAAATGTTATTGCTGAATAGTTGCTCTTCTACAGCACAGGAGATAAAATTGCAAATCTCATTTCAGCCTAATTTTAGTTTCAGTGTTGAATGACCCGTTTCTCATATGTTGCTCCTAAATTCACTAGGAGATATAAATTCAAATAGAGTATTTAGCAAAAGTAGTCATAATTGAGACTTGAGGTACAGGAACAGCAGCTACTCCAGCAACACAATTAGGAGAAGAAAAAGAGTTGCCCTGAGCAGGACTTGAACCCAAGACTGCTTGACTAAGGGTACTATCTCTGCCACTGTACCATTTTACCACACATGAACCTGATGAGCTTTAATTCCATGGTCCTCTGCTTAAGAAAAGTAGAAATACCAGATTTAACATAAATGTCCTCAAAATTCTACTGAAGTAAAGGTATTTACGTATTCCATAATGAATGTACTTAATTATCAAAAGTAAAAGTGTTTATGCTGTTTGACATAGTATCTCAGTTCTTGCATGAGTTCAATTTTATTTATAATGCCAAATCACAACATCAGTAATCTCACAGCGCTTTTCATAAAAGAGCAGGTCTAGACCGTACTCTGTGATGTTCAGTCATTGCATTATTTTCAATGACCAAATATTTATTTTTCTTCTTCTCAGTAACTTAAGTACAGGAATCAGATAAGCAGCAAAAAGTACAATAAAGGACTTGAAATGTAGGGGAGTAAAAGCATAAAGCCCCCCCAAATGAAAATACTCAATAGTAAGTACCTCAACATTTATTCAAGTAAAGTATTTTCCAAACCCTAATTGGGTCAGTAAGACAAAACTGAGACATATGTTGGAGCTTTTTTCAGATCTCTTGTTTTGATCAGAGTAAGACACAGATGAGTTTTATGCGGAGAGAAAAC
>NW_024040712.1:0-8391 GCF_014851395.1 Micropterus salmoides | reverse complement strand
TCACAAATGAGAAGGACAATCATTCTGTTTGAGAATTTTCATTTTGAAAAAGGATTTATAAAGTCCAGTGTGTCTCCAGCATGACAGACAGACAGCGTCAGATCAATACAGACAGCCGTGACACTTAAATGTTCGTGTCCCTTGTTCCCCGTCGGCAAACACGCCTCCATAAAGAGAGGCCTGCAGCCACGCCTGGAGGAAGAGCTGGCTCAGCAGCACTGACTGTCTGACCAGGTCCCATGGACCAGCACCATAATGTGCTTTTAATTGGGGACTGGGAGACCAGGTTTCACAACACATGTTCCGGGGTTACTGCTTAATGTGTAATAAATGGGATTTATGGCACGTTGCGCAAACATGTCCCCCTGGTAGTTGCAGAGGGAGTGATATAGGGTGATGCACAGATGTGGGGATGTCTTGTTTAGCAGAGATTCAAAGTAAGGCCACATAACATTTCCTTTTTGTCGTGGCTTTCTTCTTTTTGCATTTGGCATTTTAGAGAGAGATGGCCTGGGATAAAGGTGATAAACTAGAATCCAAGGTTTTATGTAACCATGACATGCTGTTAACTAGGATCCATCCAAAGCAGTTTAACAATGGCTTAGCTGTCCCACGAAAACATTCTTGATAGTCTCTAATTTGCATCAACTCAGAAGAAGTATAAATTACATTGCTGCTAAGTATCGCAGAGCTCCATTCCTGGAAGACACCCTTGTAATCAAGCTACTGTAAAGCTCCCAGAAACAGCAATGATCATTACACTCCACAATATGAAAGTTTTGAATAGAACAAAGACCAACCGACGAGACTATCCGAGTTCATACAGCTCCCTCTGGAGACAGGCTTTATGTTACTGTTTCACATATGCAGTAGTACTCCCCAACACCTGGAAACACAGAAAGTCTCTGAAGTTCCCCTTTAAACCTCTCTTGTACTTCCATAAAACATATATCTCAGCATGTGTGAGGAATGGTCTCATTGTTGCCCCTTCAGGACAATGAGAGAAATGTAGTTTTGGTAATTAAGATGGATCAATGCTGACCTATTGTCTTTTTTCTTATAGGTGATATGCAGATGCCTGAGTGCTTACATTTTTCTAGTTGGAATAATGGCTTACAAGCAATTGTTTTATTATTACCATTATTCATAATAATAAATACAAATGTTCTTGAATGTGCTGAAAACATATTGAAATTCAAGGTATGTTTTTAAACAAGGAAGTTCATTCTTGACCTTTGGAAACAGTTTGTTACCAAACAACCTAAGCTCAAAGGCCAACTTACTAGCTTTCAGAGCTTTCAGCTGCATCTCATCTGATAGTCAGTAGACTTGGGCCGGGTGTCATCGTGTGATCCAGTATGGAACTTATTCACATGTTCCACTGACTCCAGGATGTGGTCAGACTGCTTCTTGTCCATGAGAGGTGACTGAAAGCTCCAAAAGCTAATAAGTGAACCTTTGAGCTTGGATTGTTTTGTTACATGATATGTAATTAACACAACATTCTAGCGCTGATGGACGTGTGTGCAGGTGTATTATACCTCTGTCTAAAAGATAAGATATTCACACAAACAATTCAAGTATCCGTTATTCAGATAACATACTTAAGAAAAGTAAAAGTACCTCAACATTGTACTTCAGTACAGTACACTTAGTTACATTCCACCACTGATTAGACCTCTGTGATCACTGTATTCTGTGTGTGTCTGGTTACTGGTATGTCACATATGACTGTTGACATGCCAAAGTGTTTCTCTGTGTTGAACAGACTCCTCCAGTTAACCCTCTGATACACAGGCAAAAATATTATTGCCAGAGTATACATCAGATCATGCCTCTAAGACATGTTACGTTCCTGGAAATACTCGACCGTTTTAAATATGAACATTTCCTCAATTGTTTTTTTTCTTCACCACGTTCTCGTCACACTGTGGCAGTGAAAAATAATGGCCACTCGCTTCCCATATAACACTGCAGGCTGGAAGGCTGGAAAAAGAAGAACTATGCAATGTGCTGTCTCTTTATCTGTATAAAGGGAAACTCTGAACACAAAATCAATTCCATGTGAACATTTTGTATGTATTATTATTACACATATTTGAAAATGTTGTGATAGCTTTCATCTTTAAACAAGTGAAACCATCTGGCTTTTGCATTAGATAATTACACCATAATTACCAGAATAAGATCACTCATCTAGGGAGGAAAGGTGATGGACTGGTGAATAGACCTGCATAAATACACAGAGTTTTGATTTTATTAGTTCAGAGCTGGTCTTTGGCATCTATTGGCATCCTGGTCTTAAGTCAAGGTGGGATTGTCATGATCCACTTCTTGTATCTGTTGGCCCGAAGTGCCCCTCAGAAACTGCAGTCTGCTCCTCATCACTAGCCGTGTTTTCATCAACGTTTTTTAATGTGCATTTTGAAGTATTGCATTAGAAAAGGTTGATGGAAACGGCAAAATTCGGGAAAAACATCCTTAATTTCGCAAAAAAGTTTTTACGCTCGCTTGAGCTGGTTTTTGCCTTTGTCGAAAAAGAGTAAATGCGCTAAATGGGAGATGGAAACACTTTTTCTGAATAAGTTCTGTCGTAGCGAACTTGTAACTCACAACTGATCAGTTGTTTCTGCTGTCGGCGTTTTGCCCGGTTGTGCAGAGTTCTGCACACCTGCCGAGAATTTCCTGCACCTCGCGGCTGGCAACGCTCATTTGTGCTGAGAAAAGAGGTGGATGCAAATCTCGGCAGGTAGCCTTCGACATCTGTTCTGCCGAATGATGCATTCACCTCTTAAAGGTCCTTTTCAGATCCTTTGCTCTGCACACTGTTCAAACGGGGTTATCACCGCATATTTTTGCTTAATGCTACTTCTACTGAGTGTAATAAAATATTAACGACTCTAAACGTTCATTCATTTATCACCATTGATGAACCCCATAAAGGATTATACTGTTTAAAAGCAATATTTGGAGGTGCATGCAAAACTCGACACAACACCGGATATTCCTATAAAGTGCAGAGACATAGCTGGTAGCAGTTTGCCCGCTTGAAACACATTCCTGAGGACCTCTCCATTTTTCTAAGATGACCTGCCATCAGGTTCATGCGACTAGTTTTGTTTCTGGTTTGGAACACATACGTCTTGTTTATTACAGCCATGTGTAACGTCAACTACTGATGTAACTTCGCTCGCCGTAGCCTGGTTTATTCGCTCCAAACCAGCTGATAGAAACGCACTTATTTAGCAATTTGTTTTTATTTTTTGCGACATTTCAAAAGTACGCTTAAAATTCGCATGACAGTTGGATGGAAACATGGCTACTAACAAGATGTTGTACTCTGTGTAGGAGGTCCTCAGCACTGACCTGGTTTTGTAAGAGGTGGTTAGAGTTCAACTGGAGATTCTGGTTTGTGTGAGTGGGATCCCTATACACTGCGGTCTTTGTAAAAGGCAGAGGGCACCGCATGTTTGAAGTACCAGCATGTGCACTGTGAGAGTGTTCTTTCACTTTCCATATACACAATTAGTCAACACACACCCTGAAGCAGGGGCGGACTGGCCATCAGGATTTTCGGGAACAGTCCCGAACGGCCGGTCCATTTCAGGCCGAAGCGGCTGGTGTCCGAGAGGTTTTATTTTTCACTTTCTTATGTTCAACACTGTAAAAGATCCATTACGGTGCCGGCTGGTCAGCTGCAGCGAATGCTGTGTGTGTCTATCAGATTGGGCCAAACCAATACTTTCAATATTAATTTACACCAATCTTTGTTTTTGCTGAAATCTGATTGGCTCAAGTTCAATCTCAAAACATTTTGTCTGGGCTGAACTCAGCCCAAGGTTGTGTGAAAAGCACAACAGAGAAGGTAAATATGTCGAAAAGAAAGAGTAAAAAGAAATGTGTGATGCAGAAAAAATAAGAATTTAGAAGACAAAAATGTTGGCACAAGAGGCAGCTAAATGCGCCTGCGCCAAATTAACCAACTTCTTCCATGGTGGAAAGGTGCTGTGAGGCAGGACCCAGAACAGACACTAATAAGTAATATTATTATAACCTGAGATTATTTAAATATGCATTTATGTATAGGCATATAGGCTGTGTTATATATTTATATATATTATAAACACCAGTTGAAGGAAGAAGGAAGAGGAGGAGGACCAGGTGGAGCTGCAGGAGGAGGACAATGTGTCAGGTACAGGGGCCTGTGCAGGGCTGGGTAGGCAATCATCCATAGAAAATGGATATTAGAAAATGGATTATTGTTGGTGACTGATGCATTGTAGTTTTTGATTATATTTAACTATTTTAGCATTCTGACTGACTCAGGCTTGCCTGACCTGGTCTTGCTTATACAAACTTAAGAGTAGGGATGGGGATCGTTAAAATTTTTATTAACATTGATACCCTTATTGAGACTGCTTAACAATCTCATTCTTTATTGATGCCACTATAGATACTTTACTATTATTTGGGGGGCAGTTATTTGGTAAGACCAGACCCAACGGGCATGAGGTAGGCCTGCACGGTATGAGGAAAATATTAAATGTGCGATAATATTGTTATATATATATTGAGGTGACATGTGACTTAAATAAACAGATGTGAAGTGTGCATGTTAGCTGTATATTTTGAATACAGCTAAATGTTGTTTCTAGAGCAACAGCAAATAAACTAAATATCTGACACATGTTTTTAAGACTACAGACCAGTGTATGCTTCAGACAGACAGCTTTAGCTTGTTTTTAACATTTGGCTAACTGCCAAGCTAACGTTAGCTGTGCTTGTATATAACATACAGGGTGAGAGACTGTGGACAGAGCAGTTTAAATGAACCCTTTCTACATGTTTACCTTACAGACAGGTGTACTGATAAAGTATTGTGTTTTTACTGCAGAGGTTTTATTGCACGTACTTACGGTAATAAGCATAGCTGTCGGCAACTCGATTAGTTTGGTGCTAATTTAACTTCACCGTCTCCACAGCGACGGAGCGGCTCGCTCTCTCTGCTGCCGCTGTGTGTGTGTGTAGGAGCTGACAGAGAGCAGCAGAGGCTGCAGCCCGATGATAAACAGTCCCAGGCCCGTTTAATATCGTGTTTCAAGTAAAATGAGATTTTACATTACGATTTTATTTTAACGTTACATCATAGTCTAGTCTCGATAGCAGTATCAATAAGCTCGGACCTTATTGATTTTCGGGTTTTAAGAAATTTTGGAATCAGGTCCTTATAGAAGCGGGTATCGCTTACCATCTCTACTTAAGAGGCAGGTGTCACATAAGTTTCTTGTAGGTCTTCATCATAATGCAATTGACTTCATACAAGTACAATTCTGTTTATTAAAATAACTGCAAAATCGTTCTCCGCGCCCCCACGAGGCGCTCGCTTAAAAGGTGTCTCTGTCTCAGTTTCAGTCCCAGTACATCCCTGCCCTGAAGAAAGACTTATATCATTTGAAGTGTATATGCACTAAATCAAAGAATGGTAAATGGGCCGTTCTTCTGTAGAGACTTTCCAGTCTTCCGACCAGTCCAAGCCCTTAACAGTACTTGTCACATTCACCCATTCACACACATTCATACACTGATCGCACAGCCTCACACCAATTTGGGGTTCAGTATCTTGCCCCACTTACCGTAGACCTACTGATCTTCCGATTAGTGGGTGACCGACTCCACCTCTAAGCCTCAAGCATCCAATAGTTGTTCACTGTGTGTGTGTGTGTGTGTGTGTGTGTGTGTGTGTGTGTGTGTGTGTGTGTGTGCAAAGTCCTCCACCAAGCCTCTGGCTGCTGCTACCGAACTGTGTGCACACGCAAACATTTCTTAGTGTGTGTGGTGTTAACACCCTCACTACGGACATGTTTATCCCTGTGTGTTCTGTGTGTACTGCATGAATGTGAGTCCATGTCCCTTGTCCCACAGGAGGCCCTTCACCACGCTCTTAATGAAGTCCCATGGAAAGCAGGGAGGGGAAGGAGGTGTGTGTGTTTGTACATGCGTGTGTGTTACCCTTGTTTTTCTCCCCAGTTGTCTTTTGAGCCGTGGCCTTAATTGGGGGCCCGAGCGTCCAATTAACAGTGAGCCAGCACGGCCGTTTGGTACGGCAAACATGCGGTGCCCAAATATAATGTTTTCGTCCCGACCCAGCCTCCGTCACCCTCCCCTGATCTCCCCTGCCCCCCCACCCAGGGGACCTCTTCTTAGTTTGTGAGACCGCATGGGTTAACAAGTTTCCGCCTGGCGCCTTGTCCACTCCACTTCACACTTCACACCTTTTCCAACCTGTGTCCTTTGTCAACCGTCCTGCATCTAGGTCACAAACAAGGAAAAGGCGGTGGGTGAATGAAGTGGGGAGGATAGCAGGGGGATGATGGTGGAGGAAGAGGACAGGTGGGGAGAGAGAGCGGGATGCTTGGGAGTCCCTCGGTCCCTACTTCATTAAAACCAAATAAAAAAGGGAGGTCATTTATCTTTTCCCTGCAAAGCCATAAACACAAATAGGTTCACCGTGGTCCTCCCGTCCTCCCTCTCTCAGCCTGCGAGTATATATCACAGCAGATAAAGCCGGCCTGTGATGATAGGTTGTATTCAATTGGGGTGTAAGTGAAATTTTCGATTGCTGATATGACTGGAGGGGTGGGGAGCTACTGTGTTTGTATGCTTGCTGTTTTGTGAGAGAGGGAGATTAACCTGCACCTTCCATTCTTATTTCCTCGTCTGGGACGACGTTAAATCACTGCTCTAGTCTGAATGATGAGCACTGCTGCTTTTCATTCTGCATTCAGGTGTAGTGGGGTTTATTGGCGTGTATGCTATTAAGGTGAGTACTGGGGTATAATGTTGTAGGATCAAGACACACTATATTAGGACGTAGCTACTGGGACATATCAGTACCCAGTCACACCAGTATGTGGTGTCTAAATGTATACATTTGTGAACTTTTGTGTACGAAGACTGGCAAAGACCAGCAGCATGGTTTGCAGACAATACTGATACAGGAGGAGGTGGTGATGATGTCCCAACTCAAGTCCTCAGTCCTGACCTTTGTTTAGAGTGTTAAACAGATCAAAATGCATTTCTTTACCAAATCCCCCCTTTTGGAGAGCAGTTTCTGCAGCAACTGGACTCAACAGGTAGAATCGCAATCAGAATTGGAATTGATAAAATTATTGCCTTTGTCAAGTTGGGTCTAGAATTGTGTTCTGTTTTCAGTTAAGTGTGCTAGCTCGTCACTATAGCTACCAGAAATGAGCTAGTTTTACAGTTAGTTTGCTTTGCTTATATTTGCAGTGTAATGAGGGGTAGCCTATCAGCCCTGTTACTTAAACAACAAATGGAGGTGCTCCATCATTGTGCTAGTTGTAATTGGATTACAATTAACCAGATTTAACCCTTATTAATAAATGCTTGTGTCTGAAAGGAAACCCCATTCCATACCCTTCTAACCCCCACCCTTCTTTCTCCAGCTGTAGCTCCAGAAGAGTGGGAACCAGGGGAGAGGTGACAGTGAAGAATCATGTATATTACTTCCTGGCTGGGAGAGAAGAGGAGGAGGAGGAAGTGAGGAGGAGGACACGATTACAGGAAAGAAACAAAGATTCTTCTTTATGGCATTTGTGCTTCCAAAGTCCCCAAACTCCACCGCAACCATCAGCCACTGGGGAAAACTGCCTCTGATAGCCGCTGCGGCGCTGTTTGTTGGAATTGGAAGTGCTTGAGCTCAACATTAGATTCTGTTCATTCTGAAATAGTGCATTTGGGTGACTTCAGAAGCAGACCATTGTTTTTTTACCATCATTTATTCAGGCGGGGGGGGGGGGGCATTCACACCTGGAAGCTGGCGGTAAATGTGGGAGGGCAAGCACTGCTTGGTTTACTTTCCACACCCAGATTTTACTCTGCCGGTCAAGCTCACTGCACTAACCTTTGGGCCACCACTGCCCACCGTACTAGTATCTAGCTCAGCTCTCTTCTAGCTGTACTAATGCACAGTGACGGATCTGGTCCAGATGCACTTCACCTCTGTTGCTCTTTCTAAATTAAAACACTGATTTTATGCTCACAGCATTTTAATCCCTTTGCAATCTCAAATTATTGTTACCTAAACTGTAACAAGAACCAGGCCAATATTTGAACCAGCATGCATTATAGACAGGCCTTTGTTTACATTTTCCCCAGTTATTAAGTATATTTGATAATATTTTAGTAAAATGTCTCTTTTTCTGATTTTCACCCATTTTCATTTTTGATTCGCTGTTTTATTTGCAAACTAAACATTTCCTCTTCTAGATGAATGTTATCTCTTCTGGATGGATTTGGCATAATGTCTGTTTCCACAGCACTAACACATCAGTACAAACGTCAAGTCATACTCTGATGCCCCCCACTGTA
>NW_024040711.1:0-25000 GCF_014851395.1 Micropterus salmoides | reverse complement strand
TATCTGTAAGAGAAAGGAGCAAGACAAAACAAATTATACAAATTATCAAAACCAAAATTTACTATTTTAATAACAAGAGACAAAGTGAAATGTTTTTTGCCATTTAAATTTTCTGATTTCTATTCATCTCTCGTATGAATGACATTAACAAAATTAAGCAGAAATTAATGAAAAGACATGTCTGTTAGTCCAATTCCATGTATGAATACCCATAAAATGTAAAAATTTAATAAATATTATTTTTGACTAGGTCCAGAGATGTAAATGAGGATATATATTTTCAGCTTGAGCTGTGTCCCAATTTTATATTTCATCTAAGCATGTTTGCTTACTGCAGTATGCAGTCAAACAATAACAAAATTTAGAATACTAAAATAGTAGGCAGTATCAAACTAAACAACTCTTGGAGGGAGCAAGGGAGCCGCAGCGGCTCTACTCTGAGCTCCTCGCGGATGGCCGAGCTTCTCACCTTATCTCTAAGGGAGATCTTCTCCGACACCCACTGCTTTGCATCTGCCACAGCAAAGGCTGCAGCCCTTCGGGCCCATCGCTGTCTTGCAACTGCCTCCAGAGTCCTCCAACACAACAAATCCTGGAAGGCCTCCTTCTTCAGTCGGACGGCTTCCCTGACCACCGGTGTCCACCACGGTGTTCGAAGGTTACGGCCCTTGAGACACCTAAGACCTTGAGACCACAGCTTCTCGCTGCGGCTTCAGCAATAGAGGCTTTGAACATTGCCCACTCATGTTCAATTTCCCCAACCTCCACAGGGATACCAGAAAAGCTCCGCCGGAGGTTTGAGTTGACTACCCGTTTGGGCTTACTGGGTCTGTCCAGAGTCTTCCCCCACCCCCTGACCCAACTCACCACCAGATGGTGATCAGTTGACAGCTCCGCCACTCTCTTCACCTGAGGGTCTGAACCATGCGGCCTCAAATCAGATGAGACGATTACAAAATCGATCATCGATCCTTGGCCTAGGGTGCTCTGGTACCACGTAAACTTATGAGCATCCTTATGCTCGAATATGGTGTTTGTTATAGACAATCCATGACTAGCACAGAAGTCTAACAACAAACACCGACTCGGGTTCAGATCAGGGGGGCTGTTCCTCCCGATCACGCCTTTCCAGGTATCTCCATCATTGCCCACGTGCGCGTTGAAGTCTTCCAGCAGAACTATGGAGTCCCCTACTGGAGCCCCATACAGAACTCCATTCAGGGTCTCCAAGAAGGCTGAGTACTCTGAACTGCTGTTTAGTGCATATGCACAAACAACAGTCAGAGTTTTTTCCCCCACTACCCGAAGGCGTAGAGAGGCGACCCTCTCGTTCACAGGAGTAAACTCCAACATAGCAGTGCTCAGCCGGGGACTTGTTAGTATCCCCACACCCGCCTGGCGCCTCACACTTTGAGCAACTCCAGAGAAGAATAGTGTCCATCCCCTGTCAAGGAGTACGGTTCCAGAACCGAGACTGTGCGTGGAGGTCAGCCCCACCAGATCTAACTGGTAGCGCTCCATCTCCCGCACAAGTTCCGGCTCCTTCCTCCACAGAGAGGTGACGTTCCACGTCCCCAGAGCCAGCCTCTGCCGCCCGGGTCTGGTCTGTCGAGGCCCCTGACCTTCACTGCCACCCATGTGGCAGCGCACCCGACCCCTGCGGATCTTCTGATGGATGGTGGGTCCAAGGGATGGAGAGGGGGGTGCCCGGCCGGGCTCCGTGGCAAACCCGGCTCTGGGCCTGGCTCCAGAAGGGGGCCCCGGGCTTCCTCCAGGCAGGGTCTCTCCTCCTCTTCCTTGTCGTTTCATCAGGGGTCTTTCTGAACCATTCTCAGTACATTTTTTTGTTGTTTTCAATTTATATATATATATGTATATTTACATTAAGATTTTTATAGTTTTTGGTTAAAGTAGTAAAATGCTAGATTAGTATGTTTGGGGTAAATTATAGTGATTTCACACCATGGGGGGGGGCATTTACCCCCATGTGGAAAATGCCTTTCTCCTAAAATTTACATTTGATTGGATTCTAATTAATTTCACAACTGTAGGCATTTATTTTACTTTAAATTATGTTACCCTAAGCATGGCCATCTCCAAGATACAAAAAACCCTATAAAATATTATTTTATGTGTCAGGAAATAGACATAGAGCGTAGAGGGGGTGTCTTACCCCACTCTACCCTATTTGACAATGGCATGTCAAAGTTGCAGTTTGATTAACATGCACTGGTGAAATGTATGACTTCCTGATAGAATGACAAGGTTTAAGGAGTACTCCATGGATTTAGTATTGCACTTCTGTAAAGTCAAACAGATTTTTTTTATGAGAGACAATTTAAAACAAGAATGGTCTCAATCAAAGCAACATAGGCAGAGAAATGCTGAATTTCAGTCATTAGTGTAAGTCAAGCCTCAAAAACACAAGGTCCTACAATTCCTAAAAGGCCTCACTTTTCAAACTGCTCCATTTGTAATGCAGACTTTACGTTAAAAAGTTTCTTCTTCAGTTCTCAGGGCCAGACTTGACAGAGCCCCTCCAGAGCAACAGAAGACATTATTTTCACGGGCTGACAGTATATTCTCATTAAGCTGGTTAAATTTGTAAGCGCATCTTTTCATTCCTGGTCACTTCCCCACAGTGAGGAATACAGATGATTCATTTTACACTAGTATCAGATCAGATCAGTAAGTCCAGGTATTGGTATCGGGACTGAAAAAGTCAGATCGGTGCATTCTTAATTAAAACACAGTGTACTGTAGGTGACCACAGAGCAGAAGGAGGTGAAACAGGTTGTTATTCAGCAGAGTAACTGGCTGTGTGTGTAGCCAGTCACAGGCGGGGCGGGGCCTCTGTGGCAACAAATTTCATTTTCTATACTCATGCAACATTAATTTAGATACCACTGTTGTCATCAACCTAACTATTTATGTTTGGATGTTTCACTGTGGACAGAGGTCTCCATAGGTGTCATTTACACTGGGGACGCTGGGGACATTTTTTGAAAGGACTGATTTTGTCCCCATCACTTTTTGAAAGGACTGATTTTGTCCCTGTCACTTTTTGATAGCATTGAGAGCTTTGAGAAAGTTTTATTTGCACAATAAGAAAACATGCAATGCAATTTAAAATATAGAAGGAACAAATGTGCACTGAGGAAAAATAAGACACATAATCTACAAAACAAACTAATGATTATAAAATGACCCAAAAATGTGCACCAATCAGTAACTTCTTGACACCGTTTCTTTTTGGCCAGGTTTCGGTTCTCTCCCTGTGAACAAAACAACAGAGTAATAAAGACCAAATCATGTCTGTGTTCACTCAGCAGGGATAATATTAAATGAAAAACGCTGATCTGCAGGTGAAATATATTTGAAAGCAAGAATGCCTGAGAGCTGCACTGCATTGTATTATATTCTATTTTTCTATTTTGAATTTTCACCTTTCACCTAAATTTTGTGTTTCCCTTTACATAAATAAATAAATACATTTTCACTATAAATTGGTGCAGAAACTTTCATCAGTATGCAGGAAATTATGTGTTTAATGCTCAAAATTTCCTGGGGGAGGGCCCCCACACTACCTGCTCATATATTGTGGCATCAAAGATTTATTCAGAACACTGTTTAAGATCTAATCATCTTGTTGTCACGAACCCTACTGCACATATCGTGACGTCTTGTGAGCTAAGTGTCTCTTCACACCCCTATTCTACCCCTATATACGCTAAAGTCCCCACCACTTTTCGACACAAAGTGACGCCCTTGGAGGTCTCTATGAAAACGACGATAATGCTAATGTGGACGATGTTTTCAAATTTAGACAACTTAAAGTAGACATTGTATTCCTCGTGACGATTAAACAACTGATACTCTGAAAAATCTCTGTGCTCTTACAATTGCAAATTTGTCTACTTGACAGGACTTGCCACATTGCACAGAGGGCTGCAGGTGGGGGGTTAGTTGGGGCCCAACAGCAAAATGTTGCCCCGGTGCTTTCTAACAGGTTAATCCAGCCATGGTTTCTACTGCAGAAGTACAGAAAATAGAAGCATCAATGTCAAATGTTGAATCTATTCACACAGTTTATTGTAATGAGGAGCGTGGCTGCTGAACTGTACCAACAGGTGGCTTTTAGTCTGTCATCAGATGTGTTGGGGTGGTTAACTGAGACAGCCAATCATCTGGCTTTCTGTCTTCCATTTAGTATTTGATGTTTTGAGTGTGTGCTGGTGCCATTGTGGGAAAAATGCCCAATTCAGCATTTTCCTGAATAGGCACAAAGACAGGCGTGAGCTGTCGGCTCTAAACCCCGAGGTGAAGCTCTTGGATGCGCCCAACATGTGGTCTGCGTCTCCCACAGCCCGTCCTTCACTCACACACGTTATAAAGGTCATAATAGTACTGGTAGTGTTGTTATTATCGCCTGCTGTGAGGGAGGCGGGTCTAGGATCGGGGCGCACGCTGATTGGACGGGATGACCCCTGTGTCACGGTGCTTCCGTTCTGAGCGTGCGCGCAGGCGCAACGACCCCTCTCTCCTGATATTTTATTTACTCCCGAAACCCAAGATGGCTCCTGTGAATGTGTCGGTCCCATAGCAAATTGAGGATGCAAGTAGCTGCCGAAAAAACAACTTTTCCCCGCCCGTCGCGTCCCCTGGAGTTCACTTCGTATGGTGCGGAGGAGACCCTGACATCCGTCTAGGCACCCAGCCGCCGCCGGAGCTTCGCGAAACCTTCTTCAACCCACCAATTTGGAGTAGTTTCGCGAAGTAGCTCTTCTCCTTGCTGTCGCTGTCTGTCCGGAGCGAGGTTCAGACAGGCAGGCAGCTCATCCAAATGGCCGAACCGAGAAAAGTGCAATTTGTCACCCTCACGGCCTTCGCAGCTGGGACAGCCGCGGAGTCCAGGAAACGCCGGCTGGAAGAGGATGAGGCCGACTTCAACTTCGGTAGAGCCGGGGAGGTCGAGGCAGCGACCGGGGCAGGGGGGGCTGCCAGCGACGGTCGTCTCGGCAAAACCGGCGACGGGGACAAGGCTGGAGCCGACAAGAGGGCGACGCTGCGGCTCAACCTGTCCCTATCCGAGCCCGACGACCGCTCCTCCGTCGAGTTTAATTACGGGGAACTCATCCAGAACCTCCAGGTAGGATCCCCCAGTTTAACTAACAGTACCAGGCCGAGCGGGACCGCAGCTGGAGTTCATTTTAACGCTCTTGGAAGTGTTTGTGTGGACTTGTCATTGCTAAGTAGTGAGAGGAGGAGGAGGAGGGGTGCACCTTGTCCTTCCGTGGACTAGCGTGGTTGAAAGTGACCATTAGTGCGAGTCGACACAAAAGACAGCAGCACTTTGTGGCCAGCCGGTCCACTCTGTGTGCTTTCCAACTTCAGCTGCGCTCTAACAGATGGTAGCTGTTTTCGCGAGGGGACGTCCTGTATTTGTATAATTTTTTTTTTTTGCACATGTAGAGATCACGCTTATCTTGTGCCGCTACCTGTGTCCTGTTCAGTCAGACTTGCCCAGCAACAGCCCAGTCACACAGCCATTACAGCACTTGGAAATGCCACATGCAGTTTGGCCCTCTGGCTGCGGGTGATAGATAGATGAGAGAGCATAGCTGATGGAAGGACCAGGATGTAGCATGGGAGCGAGGCAAATGTCAGAGCTGAGAGATCAGAGAGAAGCTCGTTTTGATTCCCTACAGTTTGGGATAATCCAGTTTTAGCTGTAATGTTGTTTTACACATTTGAGGAAATTGGGGGAAAGTTTGCAAACCGTAGAATAATTAAATATTTCTTATTTTGAATCCAAAAGATGGTCATGCCAGCACCACGTTGGGCATATTTTGTTAATTCAGTTATTTTAGGGGTTAGGCAATATTGTGGGAATGTATTCATATTTTACTGTAGAGCTGCAACAATTAGTCGATTAGTTGTCTACTAAAATTAATCGGCAACTATTTTGATAAATAGTTTAAGTCATTTTTTAAGAAAAGATCTAAATCCAGCTTCTTAAATGTGAATATTTTCTGGTTTCTTTGCTCCTCAATGACAGTAAAGTGAATATATTTGGGTTATTGACAAAACAAGACATTTCAAGATGTCTTCTTGAGCTTTGGGAAACACTGATCAACATTTTTTAAACCATTTTCTGACATTTTATAGACCAAACAACTTATCGATTAATCGAGAAAATAATCGACAGATGACTATGAAATGAAACGTTAGTTGCAGCCCTGTTTTACTTTATTGTGTGTCAGTGACATGATAATACGTTGAAGCTGGTTGTGCTTCAGTGTGAGGGTCCTAGCTCTGACATTGGATCATGATCTTTTAATCAAATGTTTATTTTTCATTATTTGTTCCAGGCAAAGAATAATCCTCCAAGTCTGACTACAGCTCACGATCCCAAGGACCCCTTCAACGATGACGAGAGAGAGCGGCTCCAGGTTGAGGCCCTGGCTAAAAAGTTTGAAAATAAATATGTGAGTTATTATATATATTATTTTTTTAATATCTGCATTTGGAAGTGTTTCTAGTTATGTTAAAGGAGGGGGGGGAGGGTAAATTCTCTCTTCTTGCGGTCGACAGCTGCATGCACGTCGCGGTTCCTCACTGGTCTATTTCAAGTACTATTTAAAAACGATGTAATATTCTACGTGTGGTTCATCAATGGTGATAAATGATCCGAACATCCTGCGAGGTGCAGACAATTCTGCACAACAACGGTGAAGTTAAGGCTCCATCTATACAGCAAGTTCCTCTTCTGCCACTACACACTCACATGCATACACGCTACGCCTACACATGCGCACTGATGCCCCCTGCCTTGAGGGTTAGGGTTACAATTCTGGATTTATTCATGCACTTTAAAAACATTTATTAAAAGCTTTCTTTTTTTCTCATTTTTTTATTTACAGCATTATATATTGAAATGTATACTGTAATAGGCAGTATATTAACTTATTGGGAGAAAACAGGTAGTTCTATGTAAAATCAGACATTGAGCACTGTGAGATTGACAGTTGAGTCAGGCTCCGCCCATCAAAGCATCGAATCTTCCACTATTCGGGGTCAGCCCTAATCTGCCAGTAAACACATAATACTGAACAAACACAAGTGGGACATTTTACAGTTGAAGAATCTATATGTCAGTGCTTTCTGGGGGGGAAAACAAGGTGACACTGTTTCTAAATTACCTCATGTATACCTTATTGTTATTTCTTTATTGCAATTTCTTACTTGTTGACAAATATTTACCTCATTACTATCTGCAATAAGCTAATATCAGCTGATATATTAGTTAAAACCACTCTGTTGGTGTCTTTTAGTAACTTGTTAGAGTCAAGTAAATTTAATTCATCTATCTATCCCAAAATCACAAATGTGCCTCAAAGAGCTTTACAGTCTGTACAGCACCACGCGACACCACGCTATCCTCAGAGCCTCAGTTTGGATAACAACTCAGGGGCAACAGAGGCAGTTATACGTATATTCAGTGATATTTTCAGTATTGATTGTTTCTATAGCTTGACTGATATGATATTTTTGAGGCTGATGTTGATATTTGAGAATTCAAAATATCATAGCAACGCCGCACAAAACTGCCATGACCTTCCACACGAAACACACCTGCAACCCACACACACATTGCATGCCACACATAAGGTAACAGGATCGTTGCAGTTAACTATCTGACATATTTGTTTTCTTGTGACACGCCGTCTGGCATGAGCAATGATGATGTAGTGAATAGTGACGATTCTCTCCTACCGATCAGTTTTCACAGCACATTTGGGCATCGCCTCAGCTCACTTGGGTAATACCAAAATACCTACCAGGTACCAGATTTGCCCAATGGAAAACCAAAAAAGTAGAGTTGAGTCGAGTTGAGCAGGTATCATCCGGTGGAAAAGGGACTTTTGTGTTCTTAAGGGGATCAAATGCCACTAAATCAACCGCCTCATAGAGAAAGCGAGGACGTTTTTTATTAATTAAGGTTAGATTAAATGTGAGGAATTTTCTTGTAAGTCAAAACTTAATGTTTGGGTTTGTTTTTTATTTATTTTATTTTTCAGGGTAACACAGGGAAAAAGAAGAGGAAGGACAGAATGCAAGATTTGATTGATATAGGCTTTGGCTATGACGAGACAGACCCCTTTATAGACAACTCAGAAGCTGTGAGTACCCCTCACTTTATTAATAAAGAGGCTATTTTTGACTTATTTGTCTATTTTTTTCCCAGGATGTCACTTTAATTTAGCCGGATGTCTCCCTTTAGTCTTAACAATAACATTGCACATTGTTGTCTTTTCTCCCTTATTTATTATCTGCGTATTTATTTACTGTCCTCGTCACATTTCTGAACTACTGTTCTCTTGCCTTGTTCTGTTGAGGTAGACATTATTCCAGTGTGGTTAAATATTTATTTCCTGGCTTGCTGTTTTAATACAGTGCATTCAGTGGCGTTTCTAAAGATAGACACTTGTCCCTCCTTAGATCCAACCTGAGACTACGGTCTAAAATCATCCTCATGAGTCATGAATACGTACGTGCTCCTCGTACATGTTTTTGTTTGGCAGTGTTTGTTGCTCAGTATTCAGAGGATATCACTCTCTTTCTGACTGTAATAGGTAGAATTATGCTCTTTGTATGGATTTTCTGCCATCATGTGATAATTGTTTTGTTGTTTTGATAGCTGCCTGTACTCGCTGCACTCACAAATTGGCAGCGCCTGTTTGACCCCTTTTTCTGTTTTGAGATGCTCCGTGATGGAAAAATCTGTGGCCTGGAGGGACTGTGATTCTTTTTAGTGATTTATTTATTTTGGCGCTCAACAAGCCATCCATTTTCACTGACCAAGAGAAAAGCATGGGCTGCTTTGTGAAATGTTAACAAAAAACATCATCATTTACTCAATATGTTTTGAAATCTGCAGACAGCGGATTTTGGGGATTTATTGTTTTCTAGATTCCTGTGATCTTATACCACAAACTGTCTTCTATTGTTTTGTTTTTTCTTTCTCAGTATGATGAGCTGGTGCCTGCGTCTTTGACCACAAAGCTGGGGGGATTTTACATCAACACTGGCACGCTGCAGTTCAGAGCGGCCTCTGACTCAGAGGGAGAGGGGGACAAGGTGACACTACCTCAACATGTACATCACAGAACATAGAAAAACTTTTGTGTACAGTATTTTAAACTCACATTCTCAGACCCTGAAATGATTTGTGATTGTGTATATTTTTTAAAGTTTAGTTGCGTTTTTTTTTACATCGACAGTCTGTGAAGTCCAAGACTTATTTCCATTATGGCTGTTATACTAGCAAAGATGGGGGAGTCCACGTGAGTAGGCGGCGTCATACTACAAACAAGCCAACGCAATAATACTTAACTCATCAACAATAAGTCAACAATATAAGCTCATAACTCAACATTTATGGTAATCTATATTTATATGCAAAGGTAACTTATTCCAGTTATTTGCACCACGTGACCTGAAGGATCAAGTAAAGATCAAGATGCGTTTTTAGCCGCACTAGTTGCATGGCTCTGGGGGGGCAGTGTCGGGCGGTAGGTCCACCACTCTGGTCCAGACTGGATCAAGAAGTATTAGATGGATTGGCTCACACTTTTGTACAGACATTCACGTTACGCAGAGGATAAATCCCAGTGATTTTTGGGGATCCCCCTAACTTTGCTAATCAGCAGATGTTAGCATGCTAACACGCTACACTAAGATGTTGAACATGCTCGCCATTATACCTGCTTAACATCACCATGTTAGTATTGTCATTGAGAGCATGTGAGCATCAGGTTATTATCTTTAACGAAGACGAACGACTTAACAAAAACTAGATGTGAAAAAACATCGTCGTTAACTGAAATAAAAATAAAAACTAACGAAAAAAACAAAACTATAATAACCTTGGTGAGCAAGCTTATGTTAGTATTTAGTTAAACACTCTGCTGTGACGTACATCCTCACAGAGCTACTAGCGTGGCTTTAGACTTAGTCTTGATTTTTTTTAATGCACTACCTCCCTGTACCACGATTGTTTAGGCAAAACAGCTCCATGGACACTGTGGACAAATTGTAGTGTGTCTCATCATGTTATATGATTTTATGTCTAAATTTGAGAAATGTGAGCTTCGTTGCCAAACCTGCTTTATTCACGGCTGAATAAAGCAGGTTTACTGGTGAAGAGTTGTGTGATGTGTTTTCCTTGGGATAAATAGAATGGTTACTAAGATCTTGCTTGTCCCATGGTCAACATATGACACAGCAGGATCTCCGCAGTCCCAGCGAGGAATGTGAATGTCCTCCCAACAGGAGCTTGATTTTCATTGGTTTTAGTAAGATGTGCGGTAGACGTTATCTTTCACGATCAAGAGAAATCTCTGAAGGACATACTGGTGTACGCCTGCTCACACACACGTACACACACGCGCGGAGCACTGTGTGTGTTCCTCAGACAGAATTGATCGTTTGCCACTGTGCTTCTGCTTATTTGAGTTAAGGACTGTGTGTGCTCTTGTTTCAGAAGCTGGTTGACGACAAGGGGCAGGTGATTAAGAAGAGGAAAAAGAAGGAAGTGAACAACCTTGAAGAGAAGAACCCGAAGAAGAACAGAGTACCTAAACAAGGGTGAGAATCATGGCGGTATAATATTACTGTCTGTGTTTATTTTTTTTAGTGGTTTTCTTGAGTCAGTTGATGAGGTAACGCTTCATGTTAAGGATTTATATTAATTAAGAAGCTGGATGAATGGCCCAAGAGTGGCTAAGCAAGCTGTATTTCCTGCTTTTTTGTCTCTCGTCAGGAGGTCATTCCACGCATCTTTAAAATAGATCTTTAAAAAGATCTCCCACATAATCAAATGATTCATTACCATTAAGCCAAGCTATTGGGGGGGGGGGGGAGTCACTTTAAAATGTCAAACACACAGACACTGTTACATAAATGGCCAAGCTTTTCTCCTGTGCTTGAAAAGTTGACCTTTTGGACACCCATGGATTCTTGGGCCAATGTGATGACGCATTTATCCACTCTTTACTGCGCTAATAGTCCACCACCCTGTGTGACATTATACCCCTGTGCTTTTGTGCAGATCCTCTCATACATCTATCATGAGGCAGGGATGCTGACTGTGACTCGCTATTAGTTGCTGTGACAAGCCAGCCACCTTCTAGAAAACGCTCCATTATCCGCGCTCAGATAGGCCGAGTACTCTTGCCGCCATTCTGAAAATAGCAGTAGCTATTGCTATTGTGCCATTATGAAACAGATGATGTTATATATAGGTATGTGTGTGTCAGATCTTTCAGAGCAGACTGCAGGTTTATCCTCACTGTTGTCTCTTTATTTGGTTTCATTTATTTTCAGGTTGTGCTTTTTACCTCTACCTACTCACTTTTCTGTCCCTCTTAAATGTGACTGAAAGTGCCTTTGTTGCTTTATTATGATCTCACATTTGTGCAGCGATTCAAATACGTCTACTGTTGTGCTTGTTTGTGGTTAGAGCTTAGTATAGTATAACTAGCTAGCTCCATTAATGAAAAATAACGACAGAAAAATGGCAACAAGTGTGGATGAGAGTGACTCAGATCTGCTATAATATATGCTACCTGAATTCCTTCATTGGAAACCGGGACACTGTGGCGTGTAAACACCTTCTCCAGGTTTCTGATTATTCTACAGTAAATCGTGGCTGAGATGTTGAGGAACCAGAACACAACTCCACACAGATGAGCAGAAAACTGAATACTGTTAGAATCGCGTAAACAGAGAGGCTAATAATCGGGTTTCTCATGTCATGTTCCACATAAATGTCATATCCTGAATAAGATAATAAAACCAGGATGTGCATGTAATCAAACTTTATGTCTGAATGAATGAAGTGAAACAAAATGCCAACGCAGTCTAGGCCACTGTATCACCTTTCGTTCAACATGTGTACTTAGCATTTCGCTGTTTTCCTCCAACAGAGTTACAGTCCTCAACCTCCACCGACCGGAGAAGAAGAAGAGGAAGAAGCTGATGAAGGACTCGCTGTACCTGGCGGCCATGCTCCGCCGCTTCACCCGGGAGAAGGAAGAGATGAAGAAAAGAAACCTGAACATGTCTCACCCCGGCCCGGCAGGAGGCGGGGCTAACAAACCCCACTCCACCAACTCAACGAACCACCTGTTGGCCTCTAACTCCACCCACCCGCAGGGCAACACAGCTAGCACCGACCTCTCACTGGCAGACCTCACCTCCGACCCCGCTGTGATGTCACTGCTGGGCTCGGCCAATGAGAAGGAGCTGCAGGATCTCCTAGGCGACCTGGACTTTGGCTTGTTGGACACTGAGCAGCAGCACGCCATGGTGGCGGCCAGGGAGAATGGCATTCTGGGAGTAGGCGTTCCGACTAATAAAGCAGCAGCAGCAGCAGGAGGAGGAGGTGGCCAAGGGCGAGGCTTGGGGTCTTCCAGTGGACTTTTGTCTCCGCCTCCGCTGCCTGATGGACTGCCTGCTCCTCTTATTAAACGCATCGAGGACCTGCGGGCGGTGAGTCAGATGCCCACGCTCTGTGGGAGGATGCGATTGCCTGTGAAGCCTCTTCACTGAAGTTAAACACAAATGCCAATCAGCTCAGGAAGTGGCACAAAATATTTATTGGTATTGTTTAGTCCAACGAGAATAGCCTCTTATATTGAAGAAACATGGCTCCCAGCTGAACTCTGAGGGCTATTATGTAACTAAAACAGCAGGGTTGGCATCACATCCTTTTGAAGAAGTTCTTATTTTCTTGTTGCTCTTATATCTCGGAGCCACAAAGTCGATCTGTAGCAGAGAAATGTTTTTCTAGATGTTGGTAAAAATGTCAAGAGAGGTGTTTGAAAAGGATGATGCAAGTGAAGAATACAGAGGTGAAGAAGAGTGAGGAGGAGGGAGGCAGCGAAATAAAGACATGGCGAGTTTTTATTGTTGCTTTCAAAGATAATATATGTGGAAAGATTTGGAGATTCAACATAATAAATGAGTATTTTCTTAGATTCGTCAAAGAAAGCGTCACTTAGGTCGCTTGACCTGTAGTTTGGTTAATTGGGTCCGGGCCAAGGAAAAAACATGATATTGCCTTTTAATTCCAATCAGTTTTCAGATTGACTTGTTAAAAAACAAACCTATATAGGTACGAAACTGTAGGTATCAACATGCAGAGCAACAGGTTCACTAATTAGACAATTTTGTCAATTTTGTCATCCTGCATTATCAGCTCTATGTGGTCCATAGACAGCAGATCATGCAGCACTTTTATGCCTCTTATGTGTTTATTTTTCTTTGCTGGTGGTCTCACACAAAACGGCAAAGAAATGGTTCATAATGAGCATTAGAATACAACTGTATCCTATATGTAGTATTACAAAATCCTGTGTGTTCACACCACAAACAACTGCACCAGACCTGGAGGATCTGGTTGTTTAGTCTGCGCCAGAGTTTGATTGCACCAGCCAAACAAAACAAGCCAAATCCAGTTGGGTTAAGTGTAAAAGTTTATGGTTTAAAATTACAGTCAGGCGAAGGTCAGTGTAAGTAGAAGAGAAGTGAGGAAGTGTGTTTCTGTCGGCACAAAGTCCTTAGAGGCACAGCATCACAGATCTATGTATTTGTACTGTATGGAACAGTGCCGGTGTGCTGACTCAACCTTTTCTCCCACAGGCCTCGCGGCAGTTTGATCAAGAGGGTCGGAAAAAATTTTTCACCTTGGACATGAATAACATTCTGCTGGAGTGAGTAGGACAGCTTTTAAATCACAGTCAGCCAAATCCCAGCTCACTCTCCTCCTCCCCTTCAATCTTTCTCACTCATTTTCAGCTGATTTCCCTCGCTACCTCTCCTGCTGTCTTTAAGTGTTTTGTTTTCTCTCTGTCTCTCGTTGCACGTGTTAATGACATGCTTCTCATTTCCATACCTCTCCCTGTTTCTTCAACTTTATCTTCACCCTCCTCTTATTCGGTGCGACTACCTTTTATTCTACCCCATCCTTCACCTCAATCTCCCATCTCTTTTTTTTCTTCTGTCTCTCTGTATCCTACCAACTTTTTCTCCCGGTCTTTTTCCACCGCTGTAACGTTCTTCCTCCTCTTCCTCCCCTCAGTATTGAGCTGCAGGTCCAGGAGCAGCCTTCTGCCATGCGTTCGGACATCTACTCACACATGGAGGCATTTGTGCCGTGCAACAAAGAAGCCCTCCTCAAACGCATGAAGAAGCTCAGTCTGAACATCCAGGTGAGTGAGGCGTATCTGTAACAAACCCCCTCAGTTTAAATCAATAAATTTAGATCATCTTCGAAACTTCTTCGTGCAATGAAAAAACTATTTTTAGAAATAATTCTAATTGCTTGACATAAAAAGAATGGGGGGAATAATTCATCATAAATGCAGTCTTCAAATTGATTTATATTTAGATAATTGTGTAGATGAAGGCTGCACCCAACCATTATTTAAATTGTTGATTTATCTGTCGATTAATTTCTAAGTTAAGTTTTTACTTCAACTACAAAATTCATCTCATCTTTCAATCCTGTTGTAATAGGACAATAAATGTACCTTGTAAAATGTCAGAAAATTGTGATAAATGACGATCAGTGTTTCCCAAAGCCCAAGACGACGTCCTCAAATCTCTTATGAACACAACCCAAAGATATTCAGTTGACTGTTATAAAGGAGGAGAAACCAGAAAATATTCACATTTAAGAAGCATTTAAGAATCATGTAATTTTTCTTAAAAAATTACTCAAATTAGTTGGCGATTAATTAAACAGTTGACAACTAATCGACTATTCAATTAATCATTGCAGCTAGTTGTATTTATGTTGTGTCATACCAGTAATTGTGGCTTATTTAGCCTCTCACTCATGCTCATCTGGCACTCCGAAATATCACCTATTGAAGGATCTTTCATAACAGATGAATCAAGGAAGCAGCAAAATATCATTCCAGGTCCTCCCTTCAAACTCTGTTTTCAGATTTGCATATTTCTGAGCATTTGAGCTGCTCTGTTCAGCTTCATGTTGTTTAACCCCCAAACTGATCCTCCACATTATTTGTGGCTTTTCATATAGCTTTTAATCCCCAGCCGTCTTCACTGCTTCAGCTGTTCATGTGTAGGCTGACTAGTGCACCGAGGACTGCTGCTGAAAACAGGCTTCCAAATGTCTTTTGTCACAGACCATTAAAGTAGCTTTGTTGACAAAAAGCATCAACATACTCCCCCACTTTCTCCTGTTTTGACTCTCTCTTGTTACCACTGCTTCTTATTTTTTGCTCTCCCTCCTTTCTGGCTTTTCTTTAGTCTCTTTCTTTCTTCAATCCTTTTTCTTATCTCCCACTGTCGCTCTGCTTCCATCTTTTTTCTCACTCTCCTCACTCTGAGGCTAAGTACGCTAACTTGTTTTCGCCTCCTTTTATTCCTGTTCTCCCTCTAATGCCTCCACCCCGTCTCTCTCTCACCCAGGATGATCGACTGCGGACGCCGCTGTTGAAGCTGAAGCTGGCGGTGTGTAGTGTGATGCCAGAGCAGATAGCCAGATACAACATGGACTGCATGGCCAAGGTTGCAAAGTAAGTAAATCCTTTGTTTTATAAATTAAGCAGGTGAACTCAAACTAAAAGCTTTTGCCCTAGCTCTCCCTATCTTCTGCCTGTGCCTTTCAGTAGGTGTTAATGATGAATTCTATCAAACAAACCACAACTAACACTGATCTAAAAAAAAAAAATGACAGTTTGAGTCGTATGTAATTATTTTTATTTTTATACGGAGCATAATTCTTCCTGTAACTTGAGAACACACATACAATAGTATACTAATGATTGTTAACGAAAACATTTGTTCAAGCCGTTGGTGAATGTATGTATATGTGCATGTATGTTTACATATGTGTGTGTGTGTGTGTGTGTGTGTGTGTGTTGCAGGCAGCAGTCAGAAGAGGGCGATAAGAATGGCTCAGAGGAGGAGGATGAGGAAAAGCCTGGGAAAAGGGTGATGGGCCCGCGGAAGAAGTTTGTCTGGGATGACAAGCTCAGGTAATGATCCAGGACGCTCTAGCTGTGTGTTTGTGGTGCTGCAGGTTTGACTCTGTATCCTCACCTTTTTGTCACACCCTGTCCCTTTTTTTTTTTCTCCATCTTTCCTGTTGCTCTGCACACTTGGTGTCTAATCTAGTAAACAGATCTTACACAGGCCTTTAAAAATTGTTTGAGCTGCTGGGATGGAGATATACACGGCCTCAAAGGTTTTGAAAATGAATGAAGTGGGAATTGTCATTATGCAGAGTACAGGTACAGAGCAAATAAATGTGAAGCATTAATCCTGTGACAGTGTCTCTTTACTTTATCATGCCATTAAATTAGTCCCGTGTGATTTTTGGCCTTTAAAATATGCAATATAGTCCCAACATTTCACCAAATAAAACATTTAAAAGAATACTCCACAAATTTAGCATTGCACTCATATATATATATAAAGTTTTACTCTCACTCTACCCTGGAAAAAAGATCAAATTCAATTTATCTTTAAAGTTACTGTGGAAGGCTGAATTTGATGCCTGCGTGAATGTGAAAACCTTGAGACTGACTCGCAGCTACTTTTCTATCATCATTCGTTTTCACAACAGCGTCCACATTACCCTTTTTATTAGTTTTTTACACAGTAATTATTGGTCATTATTACCTCTTCTCTTGAGTCATTGTGCGCTCAACACCTGCAGCCTAACTTTTAACACTGAATGATTTGCATTGAATTGAGTAATTGTGTTTGTGCAGGATCCTGCTGTGCAGCCTGGTGCGAGTGAAGCTGAGCTGCTATGAGATGGAGAACCAGTGCTCTCTGTCTGTGGAGGACTACCTCAAGGCCTTCTTAGAGAATGAGGTCAAACCACTATGGCCCAAAGGCTGGATGCAGGCCAGGTCTGTCAGTGTGTTGTGTGTGTGTGTTGCTGTTTATCACTTTTGAGACAAGCATTAGTTTAGTCAGTTGGTAAATGTATCTGCTTTTCCCCATCGAACCAAGTTTGTTGTAAATAGCAGCCAATTCATTTTTACTACATTTACTGGTAGCTCCTTGTTAGTGAGGGTGTTTTATTTTATGAGCATGTTTAACATTATATTACAGCAGCTGTACATTACAAAAACACATAATCATAAAGTATTGTGTGTGTAGTTAAGAAATACAGACAGAAGACGTAAGACGCCAGAATGACCGCGTACAGAAGATGGTATGGAAGCCTGTAGGGGACTATATTATAATAATAATAATAGAATAAAATGTAATTCCACAATGGTGTTATCATTTACCACATATGTATGTGTTATTTGAGTAAAACTGAAAACCCAATAATCCAATTTTTTATTTTCATGTATTGCATTCAGTATGAGCGTTCTATGATCAAATTAAAATGATAAAACTAATTTTCAAAGTTGTACTCTGCTGTACAGTGGACAATGTTTAAATGCTAATTCAGATTTGAAAATTAAAATGCAAAACCGTGGCCCAGCCGTAACGTGCCGGAGTCAGTGGATTCCTGTCAGTGGACAATATTCAAATTCAATACGTGAAACAGCGCCCACAGTCTATTGCATATACATGACACCATGATCTTTTGGTGTCAAAAGGAAAATGCAATCTGTCAGTTTTCTCATCAAGTTAGGGCGTCTTTAGTTAGGACGTCCATCAGTTATTGCATGATGCCAAAGTCTGTAGTGCTGCTCCCCTGAGAGTCTGCAGAGGCAAAATTCCCCCATAATGATTTAATTATTTTTAGTTTTGCCCCAGTGACAAACACTGCTACCTCCGGTTGGTGCTTGAACTGGTCTGGTAGTTAAGTAGAACTTAACTTAACGACGAGGTGACATCCTAACTGAAGACACGTAAGGGCATGCAGCACACAGTCAAAGCCATATTTGCATAGACAGAATTGTTTTTCTGCTCAGTCTTAACACTCCCACCAACAACAATGTGTTTATTTATGTTATAGAAACTGTGATTGTGTATTCTAGTTGGAAAAATAAAATAGGCTGGAGTTTGCAGTTGGGAAGTTCGGGCACATTTTTCTAAACCCATTGTCAATGTAATGTCAAACTGGACTAGTATTTCTGCAAATGTTTGTGTTGCTCGTCAACAAACACACAGACAAGTTTGTCTTTCTCACAGGCTGAGGTGACTGAGAAATTTAACCCAACGATGATCAAGCCATTCTTGTCCTGTGTTTATCGTTGTGTGTTTCCTCTGCTCAGGATTCTGCTGAAGGAGAGTCTTTCAGTTCACAGTCACCTCACTGGAAACCTGTAAGTACTTACACTATGTCACACAGCTCGTGTTCCCTCAGTAAAACCAACTGCTCAGGGTTTTTCTCCCAAGAATGGACTTGCAAAATGTAAATACAAAAGGCTGAATATTTGCTTGTATTTGTCACACAGAGTTAAGAGGAGAATGGTGCCTGGGCCCAAGGCCAAAGCCAAGGTGAGTGACTCAGGTCATTTATTGTATAATATCTGAAAATATCCAACTGCAGTTTTGTTTTTACAGTACTGATTTTTTTTAAACCCACAGTAATTTAGTCTGAACTCATTTTCCAAACAGCATTTAATCATGAAGCAACAATATAATGAACTTTGTTCACTGCCTCATAGTGTGTCTTGGCTGCTAGAAGGGCTGGGCGACATGGCCAAAAATGTTATTGCGATCATTCAATATCGGTAATTATCACAATAAGTTTCAAATCATTTATAGGCTGAGTTTTGCTCCTGAGGGAAAGGTAAAGAAACCAGATGGTTTATTGTGGTTTAAACTATTCTTTATGGTCAGAACAGGACAAACACTTGATGCTGAACAGTGAATCACTTAATAAATCTGAGGTATAACATTCAAAAAAATTATGAGAAAATCTTTTTTCAACAAATCGGCATGAGTAAAATCTTTTTTTCAGTGCATTTTTCTCAATAAAAAAAAAAGAAGAAAAAAGTGCTAATTCATTTGTGATTCAAATGAAGTAAATCAAACATTTATTGAGCATTTGTTAAATTGTTATTGAGGAAAATTATATCATCGTCATAATTACCATTATTGTTTTATTGCCCAGCCTGAGCTGCCAGTATTATAGTTCTGAAGACACATTTGTTATTTAGCATTAATTTTATTATTTCATTGCTGGAGGGTTGTTTCCATCTTTGTAAGTCTTGTATAAAAGCCGCTATTGAAATAATAGCCGGTGGTGTGGCCAACATGGCCGGGGGAAAATAAAGTCCTGTCTCTCTACTTTTGAGGATTTACGTCATGTTCGGGGTTACTGATACTGACCATGTGTCTTCTGTTCTTTAGGAGGGTCTGTGGATCCACAAACCACCTCTTATCATGACCTCCACCCCGTCTCTGACCTCCAACCGCCAACTCGTCTCCTCCACGCCATTGGAGCCCATCTGCCTGTCAGACTCTCTGGATGAGGATCTGACCGCTCCCTCTCTGGACTCCATCTCTCACGCGCTGGCCCTCCTCAGCAATGCATCCAAGGGCCTGGGCCCCTCAGACAGCCCCTTGTCACCCCCGCCCCTGCAGATCCCCACCTCCTCTCCTCCCCCCCGTCACTCCTCACTACCCCTCAGCCTCTCAG
Organism: Micropterus salmoides; assembly: GCF_014851395.1. Lineage (NCBI taxonomy): Eukaryota > Metazoa > Chordata > Actinopteri > Centrarchiformes > Centrarchidae > Micropterus > Micropterus salmoides. The sequence continues at coordinate 5,346 of NW_024040711.1, read as the reverse complement.
CTGTCTGCCTCGGTCGCATCCACAACGCAGCAACATTCCCTCTCTAAGGTGGAGTCCACACAGCTGGCAGCTGCTTCTGCCGGGAACTTAACAACAACAACAACAACAACAACAACAACGCTACCAACCTCCTCTTCTACCTCCTCTTCCTTGTCTCCCGTTGTCACCTCAGTGGCTCGTGTGCAGGCAGCGGGCCTGACTCTGGCCTCCAGGACTGCAAATGGTCCCTACAGCCTGATCAAAGGATCTGGCGTCATGGGCCAAACCCAAACTCAGAGACTCATCACCATGGCATCACCCAATCACAGGCCAAGCTTGGTGATGGGCGGTGGCGTCAAGATGCATCCACACCCCTCCCCCTCTCCTCCGAAGCAGCGGCCTCCTCCCACGGCTTCCCCTCTGCTGCCCCCCCATCAGAAGGGCTTTGTTAGCCCGGTGGGGATGCTGGGAACTATGGGAGCCCCTCAAGGACTAGCGAAGAGTAGTGCCAAAACCAGCGGCATCAGCAGCAACGTCAGCGTCGTGAGCAGCAGCATCACACCTTCTTCATCCCCCTCCTCACAGTCCCGCTCCAACTCTACCCCCCATCCTGCCCTACAGTCCTTCTGCCCTCCCTCCCCGGTGGCCTCCTCGCCGTCCCCCACCTCCCACTCCTCCCACTCCTCACAAGGTAAATCCCACACACACCACCACAGCCACCACCAGGCCAACTTCATCACGCCCATGCAGGCCACCCTCACCAAGTCCTCCCACAGCAGCAACTCCTCTCCCATCATCAAGCTCACCCCTCGGCCCCCTGCGCCCACCCCACCTCCCTCCTCCTCCCCCTCCCCGTCATCCTCGCCCTCACACCCGCTCTCTCATCAGATGATCCCCACCCAACAGCAGCAACACCAGTACTCCCCCAAAACTACCAAAACATTTCGGCCCCCCTTCAATGTATCAGGCAGCGTGCAGTTGAAGCAGACGCAGGGCGGCTGCAGCTTCGCTGGAAGCCAGAAAGCTCAGTCCACCACTAACAACAGTAGCATCAACAACAACTCCAACAGCAACAAGGCAGTGGTTTCAGCTATCTGCGTTCACCCAGACAAAACTCCCTCGTCTTCTGCGCCGTCAGTCTCAGCCAACCATGGGCAGAGGCAGAGGATGGTGGGCGGGGCAAGCCAGAGCTCCAAGGCAGGAAATGGTTGGGCGGCTTCAGGAACTTTGGCCACGTCCTCCACAACGTCACACCTCTCACAGGTCCGTTTCTTGGCGACAAGAAGAATATGGAACAAAAGCAGATGGAGTCACATTTCTGAGTAAATTCAACTTAAATCTCCCTTTTCATTGCATCTTGTGTTTGCAGGTATCAACCGCAGGCACTTCCCTCCTGGGCAGCCCCTCGGCTCTGCCCCTGGGCTTCGGGATGTTGGGAGGCCTGGTGCCCGTCTCGCTGCCCTTTCAGTTCCCCTCGTTGCTCAATTTCAGCCCCCCCGGAGCCCCAGGGGCCGCTGGCATGGGCTCGGCACCCAGCTCCAACTCAGGATACTCCCTAGCACAGAGCGACCTAATGGGTGAGTGGGCACAAGACCTTTTAAGTTTTGCCATGTAGCATTGATGAGAGGGGGAAAAAAGACCAAATAACTCAGTGTTTCACAAAACACGTGCAACAACACTAAGGGACACAGAAAGGACACAGTTGAACAGGAGGAAGCTTATTTATTTCTTGGCTTTATTATTTTTAGAAAATAATATTGGTGACATACTGTCAACAAATACCATTAAAAGTCAAAGCTGGGCACTGCATTTCTTGGACTATTTTCAGTCATGTTGCGTTTTTAAATAATATCCTTGACACAGAGGTGTAAGGTAAATCAGGCTGTGGATACACAGACAGGACCTGGTAGGATCATTGTTGATGTAGAGTTTTTCATGGAATTTGTTGACAATACGAAAATATAGAATATCAGAAGACTTATCCTTTTAAACTAGTTTTTATTTCTTTTATTGACATTTTTATAGTTTTTTAAACATTTGATATTTAGGTTACTTTTTTTTGGAATATAATTTATTTTTGTACTGTTTGTATTTAAACATTTTTATTTAGCCTCATGAATTCAATTTTTCAGTGGCTCGTCAGATTAAAATACACTTAGGTTTTTAAAATTCAGCTAGGGCTGAATGATTCATGTTTTTTGTATTAAAATTTGAAAGAAATCTATTTTAATATTAATTTACATCACTTATACCTGTACAAGCTGTAAAAATTTCACTGTAAATTAGCAGCCCGTCGACTTTGCCGCTTGCAAAGACAGCTATAGTTGAATAGGTTTACTCACTAAATGTAAGTTGTTTTCTTCAAATTTAAAAGAAAGAAACAAGCCATTCATAATAGTATCTGTTTTTTATCTTTTCACAGATAAATAAGTTCGACTGTGCTTGGTACAAATTTACTTTACAGTATATAAATAAAAGAAACAACATAATTTAGGAAAATAAATACAAATGGAGATGTCTGTTTTTGCTAATTAACTCCTCATATTTACACAAAATCTTTTGGTCCTCTGTGAAGCAGATTTACTCCTAGAGGAGGATGTGTATAAAGCAGGATAGATGTAAGATAGATTAGGGGACTAAAAGTGATAAATGGGAACCATTTATGTATTCATTGTCTTTATATTTGAAATCCAGCGTCTGTATGTTCAGCTCACGCGTGTTTGTGTGCGCACTCATACTGAGGTAAAGCTGCAGTACCTCCACTGTGTCTGCTCTGATTGTTACCCTCTCACCCTGGCTCCATTTAAAAAAAAATTTTAAAAAACTGTCTCCCTTTCTTTGTTCTCTCCATCTTTTGTGTCCGTCTCTGTCATCTCAACCGTTTGTACTTGTGTGCCTCGCTTCACTTTGATCAAAGTGAAGCGAGGCACACAAGTACATATCCCCTCTTTTGCTGCTGGTCCCCCATTTTAACATGCCGCCCCACCCACTCTGCATCATCTTTTCCGTGTTCCCCCTTGTTGTTGTTGTTGTTGTTGTTCATGTTGTTGCCTTCTTCCCTCTCATCTTCCCTCCATCTCTCCTCAGATCTGTATAAGAGTCTCCAGTCAGGGTCGCAGGCTGCCCTACCTCCTCACTTGCAGCTTGCTTTCTCAGGTAATCTGCATTCTCATGTGTGTGTGTTTGTGTCGCTCTCTCTCTCCATCAAGTCAAGTCGAGCTTTTGGCCTCTGCTCGGCCGCTGTTTTGTGTGCTCTCTTTCTTTCTGCCCGCTTCAGTGTATCTGGTGTGTGTTTGGCATGTCTCTGGTTTGTCCTCGGTAGTTGTAGCACAGTAGAAGCATGTTGTAAAGCAGTTGACGTTATTCAGAGATGTTGTTTTTTTTTCCTCCAGTAGTTTGCTTAACGAGGATTCAGTTGTACAGATGGTTCTTTCATTTGAGAGCAGCAGTGTAATTAACATGTGAAATTGAAATTCTGTCCACCATACACATGTGGCTGAATTCAGTTTGTAACAGACACTTACACAGTCCAGTCTCCCCTGGATTATGTGCGACCAAAGAAACATCTGAACATCTAACCAACTCACCGTGTGATGGACCTCAAACTCTACACTGAATATTATTATAAGTTAGTTTGACACTAAAGCCATGTCTTTGTTCAGTTACATATCTGAGGTTAAAATGTGCATCTCAGATAACATAATGTTGTCTGTCTGCAACAAGCCTGAACATTTTTATCTTCTGTGTAAATAATGAGGCCAAAGTCAGGTCTTAAACCCAAATCTTATTCCTGCTCCAGTAAATAATGGCCAAGTTGACCCACAGACATGTCAGCCCTTAAGTTGTAGTGCATTTTGAATGCTGGTATAAATATATCTGTGATACGCCTGTACTGGCTCATGTATCAGTGTGGCTCTGTAGAGCTGGGTGATGTGAACGTGTTTGTGCTGAGGTATCTGTAGATTAGTCGGGTAGTTAGCCCAAAAACACATTCCCATCTGGTTATTAGCGATACATTTACAGTATCATGATTAGAGTGTGAACAACTTGTTAATTGATTCATGTACAACTATTTTAATGATGGATTTGATTGAAGTTTTATAGCAAGAATTGACTCCAGACATTAAGTGAAAGTGTATGGAAGCCAATTACCGCCACTGTGATGGAAAAACAAAGATCCCAATATAATGAGAAGCTTTATCAAAATAATGACATAGGGTCTCACAATATTGACTTAATATCTCAAAATATTGACTTCTATCTTAAGTCAATATTTTGAGAAAGTTTCACATTATAACAACTTACAGGATCTTTTTCATCACAGGGGCAAAAATGTGCTTCCATAGACTGAGACAAAAATAGACAAAAAAGAAACTAATAATACAGTATAGTTATAACTAAAAATAAATATATTAGAAAAAAGGAAGGCGGAGGATTAGCGGCCTTCAACTCACTGTAATTGCTCAGACACGAGTGAGTGTTCAAACTGGTGTGTAAATGTGAGGAGGTGGATGTGGTTTAGTGTGAGCATTACTCAGGGGTTATACAAGAAGAAAGCTTTCCCACGTAGAAAATAAAACTTTGAGATGGAGCCTTTTAACGTCCACTGAACAAATTCAAATATTACATAACGAAGGCCGAGTTTAATCCACAGTGAGGAGGAGCTTCAAACAGTCTGACAGGAGAGTTGCTCTCATCCAGACGTCAGAGTCGTTTAAACATCTGTCCTCTCCTCTCAGATGCGAACCAAAGCCAGGGTGGAGACATGAAGAGGAAATCCCACTGACCAATAACAGCGTAGGAGGTGGACACCAGCGGGGTGACATCACAGCCTCCTGGACACATCCACCAATAGGACTCTTCACTTCGATTGGCTGACGCGGTGATGTGGTATGAGGGGGCGGGGCTCCACTGCCTCTTAAAATGGACCTAAAGGAAGAATCAATTTATCCTCGCTGCAAGTGGCAATGATGAATTAATTTAACTGTATTTTCTAAAGAACCGGGTATGAGAACAAGACGGAGTGAATGATGAGAGAACTTATTTTTTGTTCAGCTTATTTTTATTTTTGTCAACATGTTTACATATGACCGACCTTGATCACTGTGGAATGAGTGCGAACGAGATGGTGGTACAGATGAGAGTAGTAGTACGCTACGTAATATAATTTGTATTTAAGCTTATGTGGAATAACAGGACTCTTGTTCTTGCAGTACAAAAAGAAAAACCGTAATGAATTTTTATTTTTCTGTCTCTTGTCTCAGATGTGGGAATCGTCGTGTCCGTAGAAATTTTATTGTTGGTCACCTCTGCTCCCACAAATGACTGTTAAATAGTAGCTTAAATTAATATCGATAAATTATTTGT
>NW_024040710.1:0-2230 GCF_014851395.1 Micropterus salmoides | reverse complement strand
TGTCAGGTTGGATGGTAACGTTGGTGGACAGCCATTTTCAGGTCTCTCCAGAGATGCTCAATTGGGGTTTAAGTCAGGCTCTGGGCTGGGCCATTCAAGAACAGCCACAGAGTTGTTGTGAAGCCACTCCTTCGTTATTTTAGCGGTGTGCTTAGGGTCATTGTCTTGTTGGAAGGTAACCTTCGGCCCAGTCTGAGGTCCAGAGCACTCTGGAAAAGGTTTTCGTCCAGGATATCCCTGTACTTGGCCGCATTCATCTTTCCCTCGATTGCAACCAGTCGTCCTGTCCCTGCAGCTGAAAACACCCCACAGCATGATGCTGCCACCACCATGCTTCACTGTAGAGACTGTATTGGACAGGTGATGAGCAGTGCCTGGTTTTCTCCACACATACCGCTTAGAATTAAGGCCAAAAAGTTCTATCTTGGTCTCATCAGACCAGAGGATCTTATTTATCACCATCTTGGAGTCCTTCAGGTGTTTTTTAGCAAACTCCATGCGGGCTTTCATGTGTCTTGCACTGAGGAGAGGCTTCCGTCGGGCCACTCTGCCATAAGCCCCGACTGGTGGATTGCTGCAGTGATGGTTGACTTACTACAACTTTCTCCCATCTCCCGACTGCATCTCTGGAGCTCAGCCACAGTGACCTTTGGGTTCTTCTTTACCTCTCTCACCAAGGCTCTTCTCCCCCGATAGCTCAGTTTGGCCGGACGGCCAGCTCTAGGAAGGGTTCTGGTCGTCCCAAACGTCTTCCATTTGAGGATTATGGAGGCCACTGTGCTCTTAGGAACCTTAAGTGCAGCAGAAATGTTTTTGTAACTTTGGCCAGATCTGTACCTTGCCACAATTCTGTCTCTGAGCTCTTCAGGCAATTCCTTTGACCTCATGATTCTCATTTGCTCTGACATGCACTGTGAGCTGTAAGGTCTTATAGACAGGTGTGTGGCTTTCCTAATCAAGTCCAATCAGTATAATCAAACACAGCTGGACTCAAATGAAGGTGTAGAACCATCTCAAGGATGATCAGAAGAAATAGACAGCACCTGAGTTAAATATGAGTGTCACGGCAAAGGGCCTGAATACTTATGACCATGTGATATTTCAGTTTTTCTTTTTTAATAAATTTGCAAAAATTTCTACATTTCTGTTTTTTTCTGTCAAGATGGGGTGCTGAGTGTACATTACTGAGAAATAAAATGAACTTTTTTGATTTTTGGAAAATGGCTGCAATGAAACAAAGAGTGAAAAATTTAAAGGGGTCTGAATACTTTCCGTACCCACTGTACGTTCACATCTGACATTAAAGACCATCTTAAACAAGGACACTATCTCCATCTCCTAAAGGAGGACACGACATGTGACTGAAAGCTTAAAAACTCAAAAGTGGCTGCTCAACTGCTCTTTCCAAGGTCAAGATGTTAAATTGATGCAGTCAAATGAACGGCTGTCTTTGAATTTTCACGGTGTCCAAAACTGTTAAAAACACATTCATACAGAATGATGGACGATCTGTTGTGGTGGCAGCCCGGCTGGCGGTGAGTGTCCTGGGCCCTGTTTCAGAAAGCAGGTTCAACAAACTCTGAGTGTAAACCTGAACTCAGGGTTGACGAACTCTGAGCTGTCAAACTGAGTTTTCCGTTTCAGAAAGGCCGATCAGAATAAGTTCAGTCAGCTCTTAGTATGTTGAGCCTGATGGAAGTGCGTGCGTGGGGATGAAAAAAAGCCATCATCAATGGAGCGCCGATACTACGATTCACCATGGCAACGGGTAAATAAAGGCAGAGCCTCCATTTTAATCTGGTGGAGATAGAAATATGAATGCGTGTCAACGCAGACCATGATTGGCTCTAAAACGCAGGAGTGGAGGATCGATACGTTAACAATATTACATTTTATACAGCGTTGCTCATTCATCATTTACCAGACTGGAATTTCCTTAATGATTGATAAAGTGCTGGAATTCTCCTACAGCCTGTTATTCATTTTAAATAGCTACAGGCCTGATTATTCAGCTGGAACCTGACGGGACTAAATGCCGGTGGCAATAACTGAAGATGAAATTATTAATCGAACAGATTCTAATCTGTAGTTTAGGCTGCTCATGGACCTGTGATTGTAAAGTGACAGGCTGACTCAGTAGACCTATTAATGATTTTTTTTGTAATGTGTCTAGGTTCAAACTGACTGAAGTTTTAGACGTCTGTTACATTAATAAAATCTTGCTCATTTC
>NW_024040709.1:0-17156 GCF_014851395.1 Micropterus salmoides | reverse complement strand
TATTAGTTGTCAGTTTTAATCATCACAATTAAATGAAATAAACATTTGAAATGAATCAGTCTGTGTGTAATGAAAACTGCATTTACATTTTGCATTTAATGAATGAATATAATATCCAAGTTTCACTTTTTGAATGGAATTACTGAAATAAATCAACTTTTTGATGATATTCTAATTATATGACCAGCAACTGTAGATTGCTGGGGGCAGGGTTTTACAATCACAATGCCTGCTCAACCATCATCTGACATCGCCAATGGATGATGGCATCGTCTATCAGCCCAACCCTAGTGTGTGTGCGGTATCTAGGGCTGAACAATTTTCACAGATATTTCCTGAGCTGACTGATGGCTGTGTGTGTAATGCAGGCGCTGATCGCCATAATACACTTACCGTACTACACGTGACTTTCTGTTATGCATTTTTCTTGTCTGTCAAAGCGGCGGATGGCCAAGTTACCCGCGGGTGGCAGGTGCTACTTTCATTCTCTGTGTGACACTAAAGTTTATGTAGTGTCAGCTTCTGGCCTTAAGGCCAAGCGGCCATTGTACAACAAGGTACAGCGTAACGTGCAAATTGATGCTTAGTAGTTGAATATGTAGTTGAATCCAAATTTTTAGCCTGATTTGATTCCATATTCCATAACTTTCTTTGCTTGTAACAAAAAAAAACGGACACACAAAGAGTAATCCCTCCCTGCTAACTCCCTATGCTTCTCCTTTGCATGTTTGTGATCTCGTCTCAGTCATCAATGAATACATTAGTTAAAACTTCAAAAAAGAACACTAAAAAATCTTGAAAACTATTTTACTAACCTCAAAGTCCTTCATCAAGGCACTTGCATCTTCTCCCGGATGGTCAAGGAGACATCAGTTGATGACCTCTTGTGTTTGCTGAATGATGAATGAAGATTCCACTCTGCAGAACAGAAAGTCTTTAAACAACTAATAAAATCTGTACATTCAAGCAGAGTTTCGCTTTACTGCACCCACTTTATTGTCAAAATGGTTTCAATTTAGTTAAAATTGAATAAATGAAACATCAGCAGCATAGAACCGGTATTTGTAGAGGGATGCAAAGTAGATGCAAGAAGAAAAAAAAAACATGGAAAACTTATGGCACAGATGAACAGGCGGATGCTAGTAATGTTAAAGCTAGGGTCTGTTAAATTAAACCGTTCATATCCTGACAGTATTACCTGAGACAGATAAGAGTGGCTCCCTCCACGAGAGAATACTCACTTCTGCCCGATGTCACTTGCCTGCAGCACCCTTCTTCGCCTTGGACAGAGACAGCCGTTTGGGGGAATACAACTCCAACATTGACGTGAATTCTGGCTCAAGATTCAGTGTGATGATCCTCTGGAACTCTGCACTGACCTGAATGAGAAAGATGAGAAAAAAGAAAGAAAGAACTGGCAACACAATCTATTATCATTTCAAGTCTGCAAAAACGCATGCAGGTTTTCTGTCTGTAACTTCTGTGTTAACCGCTACAAAAAACTACTATACTAAAATACCTCAGAGCAATAATTGTGTAATTATGTATGATGTAACTGTTGGAGAGAGACTGGAGAAAACTTAACATACAGCAGACTAGTTGCAGGTGTGAAGCGGCAGGCACAGAGGTTATGATTAGGATTATATTTTTTATTGTATCCACACTCTAATGTGCCCGCTTGTTATACCAGTAGGGGTTAATTTTCATTAACATTTTTTAAAAAGAATACATTCAGACCAGGTTTAGAATTATTTTGTGTCTAGCACAGCAACAGTAACATTTACAACAGCAAAGTCACTATATACACTCAATAACACTCACGGGGAAAAGATCTAAAATGTCAATAAATAAAACATATTCATGACATCAAAGTACTGAGTTTAGATTAGAAATGATGTCCAGACATCATCAGTCGTTTATCCTGTCCCGCTCCAACATGTGCTGCTCAGGTGATTCACTGGCTTGTCTCAGCCTGATAAGCAGTTAAACTGCATACAGACAGTTTTCCCTTTACCTTGTTCACAGCAAATTTCTATTAGCATAGTGGTGTGGTTGTAACTACTGTGGAAAAAGCAGATGGAACTACCACTTTCAACTCGAGTAAAACGTCTTTTCACTTGGCTGTCTCCTAACTGTCGCCCTGTGTGTGCCTGCAGCCAGCATAGACTGTAACGTTCGTTTCGTTTTCTACTTTTCATAAGGCGCTGTAAAATACCATGAATATACCATGCAAAGTTTTTGGTTAGTTATGGTTGTGCTAACAACGTTAGCTTCTTTGTCAACAGTAGCATTACCTTATAATGCAGCAAACCCTCTAACTTAAGTTACCTATGACAGCATGGCTACGACAATTTTCAGAAAATTTCCACCAGTGTGAATAACGTTATTCATTAACTTTTACTAGCTGGACACTTAAAGAGGTGGTATTATGCTCATTTTCAGGTTCAAAATTTAGGGGTTGTACCAGAACAGGTTTACATGGTTTAATTTTCAAAAAACACCATATTTTTCCTCATACTGCACATTGCTGCAATTTGAACGTTTGCTCAGTAGCTTTCACGTCAGGTGAAACAGTAGCATTATAGCTAAAACTTTAGCTGTGTTAGCAAACGTTTACAACAACTCCGAAATTACATTGCCGTGTTTATTTTAAATATAATTCACAACCAATACTTACAGGTTGTGATTGTGAATTCTCAGGCCCAAACAGAGTCGGAGTTGCATCTTCTTTTAGGACTAAACAAATCAATAGACTCGACTCTACTCGGCCCTGCTCTGTTTTCCGTTGCAGATAGTACCCAGAGATAGTACGTAGCTTGTCGTCATAGCGGCGCCACAAACAACTGCCGTGACGTAATGTTCAATGCGACACACATACCAGCGATCCACACAGCTTTCTCTTTTTTAAACGTTAAACGTTTCAGCATTCCTCAGAATGTAAAGACAGATAAGCGGTATGAAAAGCTTCCAGCTGTGTTTTCCTCTGCCGTTGTTGCTGCAGCGGTCTGTGTGACGGCGGGAGCAGAGGGCCCTACGAAACTGTAAAATATAAAACTTCCTGTTGCTGGCCTCTGTCTGGCGCACGCAATGATGATGCAGTGAATAGTGACTATTCTCTCTGACCAATCAGCAGTCTGCTGTGTTCACGTTACATTTTAGTATCCCTCACCTCGCTTGCAACCTGGAAAAAGTACCTGGAAGCAGGAACAGGTCCAACATTTCTACAATGGAAAACCAAACAAAGGGCCTCCGCTCAGACTAGCTTGGTTTGAGGGCGTGCCTGACCCCCGCTAGCCGCTTGGCAAGCTTTATGACGCGGTTTCATTGTGACGTCACAAGTAAAGGAAGTGAAGGGCTGGACTACAAACGAGCTGTTTTCAAGCGGTTCAGAGCAGAGCTCTCTGTGGGAGATGGGAACTCCCTTTGGGCTGGACTTTGGGCTTTTTCACTTTGCAAACCTGGTACATGCACAAAAAAGAGAGATAACTCTCTAAAAGAGAGAGGGAAAAGGCCAAAATGCATAATCTCTTTATCCACCTCTTTAACTTACCAGGGTTTGCAGGGAATATTCCAGGTGCTTCTTGTGGTGTGTCCTTCCCTCTTGCTGCCACTTGTTGGTTGTTGCCAAGGCAGAGAGGCATATTTCCCATGAGGCCACACGATTAGCATAATGTGTGGCGCGTAACTTACTAAATTTATTAAGTAGTAGATAAAGTTGAAATAATATTAAGTAGGAATAAGTAATAATTGTGGTTCTTGAAACTAATCATTAGAATTAATCCATTCTCAAATATTTTGATTGAAATTTGCCAAAAATATTAAGGCTATCTAAAAAATTTAATTTGTCAGGCAAATACTAATTTCATTTTGTGAAATAAACTTAATGATAAATATAAATTGAACAAAAAATTCGCTGTTAAATCTCATCTCAGGCATTTATTTTATTATGTACAACTCAAACAATCACTAAAGCGATATTCAAAGATTTTATTAACTTAGTACAGCTATTTATTACTATGATATTTACTAAGCCTGTGAATCATTTTTTAGAGTGTAGCCTCCATTGTCGGGGAAGCAGTGTGTGTGGCATAGTGTCACGCTGACATGGCTGACAATGTAGACGTGAAAAAAGCACAGTGAGGTGATGTGGCGTTGTGTTCTTCAGTTCTTCCAGAGTCTGGAGCGGTAGTTGGCAAGGAGGTTCCTGGAGAGGGAGCTGCCGAAGAGCGTCCGGCTGTCTCCAGCAAGTCCCATGCGCATGGTGCGTCTGGAAGTGTCCGGGTTCTAGCCGATGCTGTCCTACAGACACAAAGGGAGACCATCAGTGCAATTGGCGGGGGGGCAGGAGGGAGAGGAATGCATTATGTTGTGCAGAAAAGCACACACCTGGTTGACTTTTGCTGCCACCTGAGGCATCTAAACACCACCATCTGCATTTGAGAATGCTGATGGCACGCTCCACAACTGAATGTACAGGCATCCTGGGCATCATTGTCGCACATTTCAGCGGGTTTGCAAATGGGGTGACGATCCAGCACCTGAGGGGGGAGCCACTGTCAGCTGAAGGTTATATATCACGCTTGAATGGTTACAACTTCTACATACCGTAGTCTGTTCCGTACACTGTTGTGTGTCAGGATAAAAGAGTTATGTGTTGAGCCAGACCATTGTGCCACTACATTTGGACCATGTCGAAGTCACATATGACTTGAACAATGGAATGCACATGCTTTCTATTAACATTGATGAATTTGTTGTCATATGAAGCGCTTATAGCAGTATAAGTGCAGTCAATTGCGCCAGTTACATTTGGGAAACCAGACATTGCTGCAAATTGCCTTTTAATGTGGACTGTTCTCCCACAGTGAAAGGAAACCTGATATAATGACTAGTCATATTAATGATGGCAATCAAGCCGGCAGGCATGAGTGCATTCAGCGACAAATGCGATATCTGAGATCTAAGGATAGAATTGAACAGGATTATATTATTCCCAAAAGGGGCTTTAGGCGGTAAGGCAAACATTATATATTGTTGTTGATATAAAACACATACCTGTCGGCTAATTCCCGCAGGTAACAAGCTGTTGCGAATTTTACTTTATTTGTACTGGGATGGCGCGGTTTCGTCTGGTCGGTCTATCTAATACTCGACCCAGTTCAGCACATAGATTCAAGAGCACGGTTCTAGTGAATCAAAATTGGTTTATTAGCTACTCATCGTCATGTGCAAGAAAATCTTTGTGATCCCTGAACACTTATGATAACATGGATCTATAAACAACATTTAATATTAAATATGTGAGAGGCATCATTAAACAATCTGGCTTCAAATCACCACCTCCGTATCCATGTCGCCAATTTCCCCCGTCTCCAAACTGTGATGCCTTATATGGACACAAACTTTTGGGATTTTTCTTATAGTAATACAGTAAAACATTTTACATCATACAACGTGTGCATAAACCAATCTGCTGTATGCAGTACTGTAAAACCAGCCCAAACAAATAGTTCTCATTTCAGGGACCCACAGTGAGGCTAATATGTCAGTGACTCAAGTGACATTCTGTCAGGAGCAGTAATACTCTGCTGGATGTAAGATGACAGGAGTAGCAGAGAGCAGAGAGTGCATGCATCTAACCTGCTAATCCTCTCTGCCCTCTGGGAACCTGCCTGTCAACATCTGCCTTCACCGCCGTCCAGCGGGCGGCCCGTTCATTAATGTGAGCGTCACATACTTTGTCAACAACAGTTCAGCTCTGCTGTGGCCATGCAGCCCTGTGATCCGTAGCACTAACCTTCATACACACACACACACACAGCCACAGCCTTGGGGCACTATCTTTGTGGGGAACAGTCATTAACGTAATGCATTCCCTTGCCCCTTACCCATAACCTTTACCCTAACTTTAACCCTAACCTATTTGTAAACTGAACCCTAAAACAAAGTCTTAATAATAATAATACATTTTAATTTTCAGGATACAAAAACACTTTATAATAAAAACCAGTACACTGAAAACATTAAAAATAGATACATAAAATACATAAATACAAAATATATAAATGCAGGGCAGACCATAAAACTAGCAAATAGCAGCAGGTAAAATGTAATTTTATTTGAGGTAAAGGCTAATCTAAAGAGGTAAGTGATCTGAATGTGTCCAGGTCAGTACAGTCAGGGATGTGAATGGATAGGGAGTTCCAGAGGGAGAGGGCTGCGATGGTGAAAGCTCTTGATCCTCAAAAACCCTGTAAACTTGTGGGATCCAGAATTTTGGTCCCTGCAAGTATAATGAAGTCCCAGTTTCTCTCTCTCTCTCTCTCTCAAGTGAGCAGAGTGGGAACAAGTTACATATATCCTGGGGAAACCATAAAGATTGGTTATATATATTTCATAACATCTTTCTGACTGAACACACAAGCACAAGTTTCCCAGCTACAAAATATGCTGTTGGTTTTATGCATACATATTTTGCAACTCTTTCTGCCTGCTTCCATCTAAAAAACACATGCATCCACTTTTTACAACAGAGGGAACAAAGATGAAAGCAAGCTCTTAGAGGAAGCAGAATACTGCAGCAGGGCAATTTATTTCCCACTGACTGAAGAAGAGGTAAATTGTGACTTCTTTTTCAAAAATTAAGAGGAAAGGAGTCATTGAGAGCCATTTCATTTCTCAACTTTGAACTTTCAACATTAATCAGATTCATTTGAAGGAGAGTTTAAATATAGCAGCACTTAGGCTCATTGTTACTGAGTGAAAGTCTGAGAATACTTTTGGTTTTTCCCCACAGTAAAACCACAACAATGCCAGGGAGTCTATGGGTCTGTCTCATTCATTCATATATTTGTTCATCTGTGCCTCTATCCATCATGTAATATCTACAGCTAATTAGACTTGGATGAAACTTGGGGAAATGATGTATAACATCACTTGGTTCCAACAATTTGTAAAGTCAGTCTATACATCTGTAGGTGATAATGTAAGGTATCATCTGTTTGTCTTCACATGACTGGCTGCAATCGGAATTATTCAAATGTCTGGGAAATTGAGTTGATAAGTTGGGCACACATCTACTGTATAACATAATATAACATAACATTTCCCCCATATATAATTTTCAAACTTTAAAAAGTCATTCCATCTAATTCCATTCACTGATAAATAGCATGGGATACAATTGAAAGCTCCAAAACATCTCTTATATTGACCTTGGGATAAGATTATTTTGTTACCATTTGAATCCCATTAGGGATGGCTCAATACTACTTTTTCATGACCAATACTGATTCCTGGGCTTTGTCTATCTACCGAGTTCTGATCCGATACCAGATACTGTTTGTGTCTAGTTTACATCCCCTGATTCATATTTCAATACATGACCTATGTCATTGTTGCTGTAGCATTTTAGTGTTCATTGTTTGCAAAATACACACTTCACTTCTGGCTGGGATGTATGTTTGTGTTTTGCTTTCAGCTTTTTGAAGCAGAGTACATTTATGACTGAGACTGTGTCACATTTATGTCATTCCCACTCTGTAGTTATTTTGGAGTGTGTATTTTGAGCATTTAGCAGCAGTTCTGTTATGCCCATCTATTCCTCTTGGTTAGCTGCCACGTGGCACAGCTGTTCCTCTTTGTTATCATCACCTTCCAGATTGCTCCCTTTGCTCCATTAAACAATTTTTCTTTTTACTGGCTGATGGTCCTGCGACTGTTTGCGTCTTTGAACTGTAATGAATAAATGTGGGGAGAGTCTCCATCTCCTTGTGGACACTTAAAGAGAAGAATCCTTGTAGTTATGACTGATTACTCTTGCCTGTGTAAGGGGGTGGGGAGGATCAGATGGGGATAAAGGGGTGTGTTGAACGGGCCGACGGGGCCTGAGAGAGAGACTGAACTGCTTCAGTCTGTTACTGTGGTTTGGGCACGTGGCGGGAGAGTGCTGTTCGCAACTTTTAGTGTTGCCGGCCGTGAAGGTGTCAGGCAGGGGGTCTGTTCCTAGGAGGGGAGGCATGCGTCTCCTTTAGGTAGAGAGGGATCGGGATCTAGGATGTGCCTGTACCTGTGCTTTCCGGACGGTCGCTGCATGAGGCCACACACCCTCCAACGCCAACACGCCAATTTAAGCGGGGTGTCCGCGGCCAGGGTCTGAACCTGAACTGAGTGCATCTGTGGGCGCTTCCTGATCTACGGGAGATTCCATGTCCACTCCCCACGGTGGGGTCTTGGCGGGAGACCCGGATAAGCAGATAAGTTTTAAACTTCTACATTTCTGATGTTATATGTTGTCTTGTCAGTAGTTTTGTCTTAGTCTTAATATGAGTTATCTTAAATGGGTTTCTGGTAAATCTCATTAGAGGTGTCCATTTTCACAAACAGGCAACCCCTTGCTGGTGACAAAGGGGGTCCCCCTTTGTCTGCCTCCCCCTATTGGTAGAAGTGGTTCTGACCAGCTTGTGGTTTGAAGTGGTCCTTATTAAATGTGGTGCATTTTTATATGGTGTCTCAGGAGTTTGCAGTGTAAAGGTTGGTGTGATTTTTGTAGTGGTTCTCTTAGAGTGTGTGCAAAGTTCCCTAGGGTGGTAGGGCGGCTCCAGTGACCATTAGGGGTTGACCTTTGTGAGGGCTCTCTGCAGGTGGTGTACCTTTATTTTTTTTAAATTTTTAAAAAAATTTTTAGATGAATTTGTATTTCCAATAAAGATTGTATTTTGTACTACATTCCTGTCTCTACTACTGGTAAACAAAGGTGGTGGCAGTGTTATGCTGCCTTAAAATCTTTAATAATAAACATTTATTAGAGAACTTTTGTCTATTTGACGCTGCTGACAGTGGTCATAATCACCCTTTTGGCTCTCACCCCCATTCTGATGATGTGCTTTGAGAAACTGGTTCTTCAGCACACAAAGAACAACATCCCAGCCAGCCTGGACCCTCATCAGTTTGCTTTCAGAACCAACAGATCCACAGAGGATGCCATCTCCACTGCCCTCCACTCAGCCCTCACACACCTTGAGAAAAACAGCACCTACATCAGAATGCTGTTTGTGGATTTCAGCTCAGCATTCAACACAATCTCCCCATGAAACTGATCAGCAAACTCAGCACTCTGGCTTTAAATACAACACTCTGCAACTGGATATTGGACTTCCTCACAAACAAACCCCAGTCAGTTCGGATTGGTGGACTCACCTCCTCCTGTGGTCAAAACTGGAGCCCCCCAGGGCCGCTTGCTCAGCCCCCTCCTGTTCTATTGAAGATTTTATTGGACTTTAATATTTGTAACCCACAGAATCCACAAATGTTTACTGTGATGCGCAAATATTTCACTACTAATATGTATTTTTTAGTGCTGGGCGACGATCGCAATTAATCACAGAAAATCACGCGATTAATTACGTTATGTGTAAAATTGAATAATGAATTCTAAAGTAGTGTATTACGCTCTTTAATTTAAATGTACTGCTATGTAAACAAAAGTGCAATAACGTGTGGTTCCCAAACACTTCAAACAAATAAGGTGCTTTTTACCAGCAGTATTCCCTTTACACAGTAGCAATAAAATATTTATTGTAAATCTCAACTTAAACATTAATTCCACATGAGATAAAGGCTCCACCTCCAAGATCATGTCTCTCCCACATCCTCCCTGCCAGCGGCTACACCTTTTGGTTTTTATTACACGTTTGTTTTACCACAACACTCTACACCACGATCACTCATCCACACTTACACTACTGATGTCGCTGACTAACCTATCCCATAAATTAAGCATTATTTTGGTCTTATGTTACAATAAACCTTGCTAATTGAATCGCTGTGTCTTTCCCACTTTTTGTCATGGCCTTCGAGCCTGGTCACGAATAGAGACTGATCCTCGCTGTTTGAGTTTCAAGAATCTATTACTGTTTACTAAATATGACATCAACAGGACTAAATGAAGGCCTATCAGGTAAAGTCATGTTGCCTATAATTTTAACTTAAGTTAAATAGGCTACAGCCATTGCTGTGGTAACTATCCATAGAGTGCCTGCCGTTTATTCGCGGTCTCCTGTTCACAGGAGCACAGAGCAACCTCGCGGGGCCAAGCGACTATATTGTGATTTTAAGAACGTTACTAAGACCGACATCTTCCCCAATACTAATCAGCATGCAGTGTGTAGCTATCCATGTCACTATGGCGTTTGATAGCTTGTGTTTATTGCCTTCTCCCGCTGCATCATTGAGACCCATCTCCCGAGCATCAGTGATATCTGTGAGGTGAGGTGCCCGCAGAGCCCAAAGGACACTAAAGGACAGTACCCACCCAGCAACAGCCTGTTCATCCTGCTGCCTTCTGGGAAGAGATGTAGAAGTTTCTGCTGCCGCACCACCAGACTGCAGAGCAGCTTTTTCCCCCAAGCTATCAGACTCTTAAACTCTAGTGATGCAGTGATGATAGTTTATTTCTGTTACCATTTTTATCATTGCTTCTATTCTAATGTATATTGTCTGCTATGTAGCAGAAGGGAGTTACAAACTCACTTCTAAACTTAAGCTCACTGATAAACATGTTGTATCTGTGTAATAATAGTGTTTATTTCTTTAATTACCCAACTTTGCTAAATTACAGAAAATAATATAGAGCTGCCAGTTTTAAATAATAGACAAAAGAAGAGAAGTATAGCTCACACCAGACTAGCTCTAGAGGCTTTTTGACTCTCCCTCCCTGGTTTCAGGTCAGAGGCAGTGGAGTGGTACCGGGGGAGATGTGTTGGATCTAAATCAAAGGCAGGCGAGGATCTGTCGGGGAGGGGGTGGGTCACAGGTGTCTTGGAAGAGGTAGATTTCTCTTTGTTGCAGGGCAGAATCCTTGAGCACAGTTTACATTTCACAGGGTTCAAATTTGTGCATCTCCCTGCTGACATCTCACTCTATCCACTGAAGCCCTAACTAACCATTATTCAGTTAGGGCTTCAGTCTCCATCTGTTTTCTGTTCTGGAAATACGATGGTGTATGACTCAAGAGACTGGCTTGCACAGTGTTTTGTAACAAGGTATACTTCCATGCTTATTGTTGGTATGTGTTTTCTATTGATTATAGATGGAAACATTTCCTTTAAAATACTGAATAGCAAAATACAGGCAGCAAATTAACCCTGTAATAATAAAAGTTACTGTTTCAGTTACAGGGGAAAAAGTGATAATCAATAGGTTTAATCAAAGATGTTTGCCTCTATGATTGAGCAAGGTAATTTATTACACAGCCCCTGAGCATGTTAAAATGTCACCAATAGAGTTCTTATTAGGGATCCAAGTACCAGCGGAGCTGGAAACCCTATTTGTAATCGTATTCGTTTTTCTTCTTCTTCTTCCGATTCTTTTTCTTCTTCCATACGTTTTAGCTTAAAACTGAAACTGCGGTCTACAGACGCAAAACTCAGTTTACCCATGGTCACTAGTTTAGACGCCAGCAGGCGAAAAAATTCACTCACTTGAACCTCTAAGGGGCGCCACAAGCAAGGTGCAAAGTTTTTGTCACACTCTGCCTGTCTGCCATGCCGTGTTTTGTTTTGTACTGTGTTTAGTCAGCGTTATTATCTGTTATTTTGGTTTGTTGGGTTTTGGGGTTCTGTCTTGTCTGTTATCTAGTGTTCGGTAACCCTTGTCATGTCTGTTACCCCAGTGATCCCTCTGCATGTCTGTCTCTGTTTTCCCCTGCTCTCTCTCTCTCTGCCTGTGCCTCGTGTTGCTCCCGCCCTGCTCGTTAGTCCCTGGTGTTTCTGTCTTTGTCGGGTCATTGTTTATTGTCACCCAGCGTTGCAGTGTGTTCTCCTGTTGTCAGCCTCACTCGTCGTGTTTCCCTGCTCTTTTTGGTTGGACAACCTTTGTTTTGGACTTAGTCTATCAGCCACTCAGTCTGTACGTGTGCTCGCTTTTTGTTGCCATTAATAAATTCACTGAACTGTACCTGCCGGCTTTCGTGTCCTGCATTTGGGTCCTACTACCTGCCTCCACACCACTGAACGTGACAATTTTGCACTTTCAAATCGTTTAACTCCCGCATACCAAAAACCTTATATCCACGCGTTTGGGGAACGAGCTGAATCTCCTGGTATAGGCCACGCCCATTTCCGGCAAAACCTTTTTTTTTTTTTTGCAAAAAATCTTGAAAATTGAAAAACCTATATTTTTTTTAACTCCTCCAAAGCCGCAAGTCCGATCAGCACCATCGGCCCATCTCTGGACTAAGTAAGTTTGTAGAGGAAATTTTGATCCAACAAAAAATGTCCCAAATAAAAGCTAACAAATGTTTGCGAAAAACGCTAAAAACTGGAAGTGATGTCATATCTAAGGTTTGGAATGGCTGATCGACACCAAACTTGGAGCAGTAATGTGCCTTGCCCCTGTGAGGGGCTAAGTAAATTTGGTGCAACTAGCCCCTAAGTGGCACTATTTAACCCAGAAAATTTGTTCCCCTATAACCATTGCATTCTATATCTCCATAACCACAAGTCCGATAAATACCAAATTTGGGTAATTTTTTTTCCCCCACGGAGCCCTGATGCAACTTGAAAACTTTGGTGCAATTCAGCTTATAGGTGGCGCTATAATCAAAGCTCAAATACCGGTGGAAAATCCCATTCATTTCAATGGGATTTTGAACCAAGGCGCATTTTGCCTCATAACTACGCACCACTACATTGCACATTCATATTCATAGCCCTTATGTCTTCGTGTTCGGGGGATTGTCTGATTCTTATGGTATAGGACACGCCTCTGTGTGATGAGGTTTTCATTTCACTAAATCAAGAAAACCATAAAACATTTTAATTAACTCCTCCGAAGCGGCAAGTCCAATCGGCACCAAACTTGGCATGGACCATCTCTGGACCAAGCTGATTACAGATTGGAGAGGAAATTTTGATCCGCCCTAAAATGTCCCAATAATAAGCTAACAAATGATTGCAAAAAAATGCTAAAAACAGGATGTGATGTCATCTTAGGTTTGCGATGTCCGATCTACACCAAACTCGGGGATCTTATCTGGCACGCCTTCCTGAGGGGCTGTGTGAAATTTGATGTCAATTGGCCTCTAGTTGGTGCTATTAATCATATGTCAACTAACACTAGTATAGATCCAAGATGGTGCTGTCTATAGCTGCCTCGGAGTTAGGTGCGCTTTGTTTTGTTTTGTTTTGTTTTGTGTGTTAACTTTGGCTGTGATTCCCAGAGCTCTTTCACCAGAGAAGAGCTCGTGAACATCAGGGGAACAACTCCAGCGGATTTATTTCCAACTTTTCTCGTCTCATCAGTGGAATTATTGGACATTTGGTGAAGGACTCTCTCTCGTTGTTGTTCGACGAATGAAGCGCCTGAAGACAGGGAAATGAGCCGGGTCACTCGTGCACCTCCGCCGGCAGGGACTCCGCACACCACTACCAATATTTCTCTCCAACGTGCGTTCACTGTGCAACAAACTGGACGAACTTCAGCTACTGGTGGGGAAACTTTTATTCATCTTCTGTTCTGTGCTTCATGGAGACGTGGCTGTGTGGATCAATACCGGACTTCGCGCTGTAGCTGGCAGGCTTCCAACTCTACAGAGCGGCTCGCGACACAGAGCTCTCTGGCAAAACAAAAGGTGGAGGTATCTGTTTTTATATTAACAGTGGCCGGTGTACTGATGTGACAGTAATTCAGCAGAACTGTTCTCCTAATCTGGAATAATCTGTAAACCACCACGAGGGGAACACTTTGGATCACTGTTAGCAGTGCTGTTACACGTGCTCTAATGGGACACTCTGATCATGTCATGGTCCACCTGATTCTTGCTTACAGACAGAAATTAAAACTCTGTAAACCTGTAGTGGACCAGTGAAGCTATGGAGGATCTGCAGGCGTGCTTGGACTGCACTGACTGGGATGTTTTCAGGACTGCTATCAACAATCTGGATGAGTTTACAGAGGCTGTGACGTCCTACATCAGCTTCTGTGAGGACAGCTGCATACCAACACACACCAGGGTGAGTTATAACAATGACAAACCCTGGTTCACAGCTAAGCTCAGACAGCTGAGGTTGGAAAAGCAAAAGGCATTTAGGAGTGGAGATGAGGCCAGGTTTAAGGAGTCAAAGTACAGGTTTAGCAAGGTGGTGCGAGATGCTAAACAGCTGTATGCAGACAGACTACAACACCAGTTCTCAAGGAATGACTCTGCTTCTGATTCAGACAGATCACCAGCTACAAACCATCTCATCCCCCACCTCCTCCCCCTCTCTTACCAGTCTAGAGTGGGACGTCAACAGACTGTTCAGGAGGCAGAAACTTTGCAAAGCAGCTGGGCCGGACTCTGTCTCCCCATCCACCCTGAAGCACTGTGCTGATCAGCTGTCTCCGGTGTTCACAGACATTTTTAACACCTCACTGGAGTCATCCCATGTGCCAGCCTGCTTCAAAGCCTCCACCATCATCCCTGTCCCCAAGAAACCAAGGACCACTGGACGAAGCGACTACAGACCCATCGCCCTGACCTCTGTGGTAATGAAGTCTTTTGAGCACCTTGTGTTGTCCCAACTTAAATCCATCATAGACCCCCTCCTGGACCCCCTGCAGTTCGCCTACAGAGCCAACAGGTCTGTAGATGATGCAGTAAACATGGCCCTTCACTACATCCTCCAGCACCTGGACTCCCCAGGAACCTACGCCAAGATCCTGTTTGTGGACTTCAGCTCTGCTTTCAACACCATCATCCCGGCCCTGCTGCAGGACAAGCTCTCCCAGCTGAGCGTACCTGACTCCACCTCCTGGTGGATCACTGACTTCCTGACAGACAAGAAGCAGCACGTCAAGATGGGAAAACATGTCTCTGACTCCAGAACCATCAGCACCGGTTCCCCTCAAGATTGCGTTCTTTCCCCTCTGCTCCGCTCATCTCTGGTGGGGATGAGTCTGCCTACAGGTGGGAGATCGACCATCTGGTGACCTGGTGCAGCCAGAACAGTCTGGAGCTCAACACTCTGAAGACAGTGGAGATGGTCGTGGACTTCAGGAAGAGCCCAGCCCCACCCTCCCCCATCATCCGGAGTGACTTTCCTGTTGCCACTGTGGACTTCCGCTTCCTGGGCACCATCATCTCCCAGGACCTCAAGTGGGAGCTGAACATCACTTCTCTCACCAAGAAGACCCAGCAGAGGATGTACTTCTTGCGGCAGCTGAAGAAGTTCAGCCTGCCAAAGACAATGATGGTGCACTTCTACACCGCCATCACTGAGTCCATCCTCACCTCCTCCATCACCATCTGGTACGCTGCTGCCACTGCCAGGGACAAGGGCAGGCTGCAGCGCATCATTCGCTCTGCAGAGAAGGTGATTGGCTGCAATCTTCCTTCTCTTCAGGACCTGTACGCCTCCAGGCTCTGAGGCGAGCAGGAAAGATTGCAGCTGACGCCTCCCATCCTGGTCACAAACTGTTTCAAACTCACCCCTCTGGCAAGAGGCTGTGGTCCATCAGGACCCAAAACCTCTCGCCACAAAAACAGCTTCTACTTGTCTACCCAGCTAGCCTCATCAACAAGGCCTAGGACTGACACTCCCCCCCGTCTCTGCACATGTAAGTATCACTTCATGTTATATCATGCACGAACCTGGCACATTGCACATATTTGTTGTTAATTGTAAATTGTTGTTGTTCCATTGTTATTTTAATTTAATTTTTTTTTTACATTATCAGTTGTATTTTTCTCTATTCTGTTATTCTTATATAACTTGCATTTGGTTATTACATATTTATATATTTCTGCATCTATTTATGTCAGCTGTATGTCTGTCTGCATGTAGCACCCACTATAATAATAAGCAATAAAGCTCCTTCTGATTCTGTTCCCATAGACATACATTCATTTTAGATCTCCGTAACCGCAAGTCCCTTTCATTTCAAACTCTAGTCATCTATTCTATATCTATCTATATTCCTTGTACTCCTGGACCTTAGCGCTGCTTTTGACACCATTGATCACAACATCATGTTAGACAGACAGAGGCACTGGGTGGGGATCTGTGGTACTGCCCTAGAATGGTTTTCATCCTACCTGTCAAATAGGAAGTTTTGCGTGTTTGTAAATAACTATGTCTCTTCGTTCTGTCCAGTTAAATATGGTGTGCCTCAGGGTTCGGTCTTATGTGATGTCAAATAATTTCCTCCAGCTGAACTCAGACAAAACAGAAATCCTGGTCATCGGGTCTCAGCAGATGGCAAATCAAATACTGCCATCTGCTGGTTCCCTAGTAAATCACATTAAGCCTGTGGCAAAGAACCTTGGTGTTTGGTTTGATAGTAATTTAAATTTCGAGCAGCACACCACAAAGCTTGTTCAATCATGTTTTTATCAACTTAGAAATATAGCAAAAATTCAATCTATGTTAACTTTTAAGGACACCGAGACCATTTTACACGCCTTCATCTCATCACGCCTGGATTATTGCAACAGCCTTTTCACCTCTTTAACCCAAAAATCTATTGATCGACTCCAGACTGTCCAGAACTCAGCTGCCAGGCTTTTAACCAGAACAAAGAAATATGACCACATTACTCCTATTTTAGCTTCATTACACTGGCTCCCAGTATGTTTTAGAATTGACTTTAAAATTCTTTTGATCACTTTTAAAGCTCTTCATGGCCTCTCGCCTTGTTATATTTCTGACCTTTTAGTCCATACACACCAGCACGTACCTTGAGATCCTCGGGCAGAGGTCTGTTGTCTGTTCCAGAGTCTCGACTGAAAACTAAAGGGGACACAGCGTTTGCTGTCAGGGCCCCGAGGCTCTGGAACA
The DNA here is from genome assembly GCF_014851395.1 of Micropterus salmoides. Classification (NCBI taxonomy): domain Eukaryota; kingdom Metazoa; phylum Chordata; class Actinopteri; order Centrarchiformes; family Centrarchidae; genus Micropterus; species Micropterus salmoides. The sequence goes on along the minus strand of NW_024040709.1, from coordinate 339 downwards.
GCCTGCCCGAGGAAATCAGGTCGGCTGAGTCAGTGAACTCTTTTAAGTCCCTTCTTAAAACAAACTTTTATAGGAGAGCTTTTCCTGATCTTATTTGACTTTATTTTATCCCTTTTATTTTATTGTATTTTACTAATTTTATATTAATCTGTATTTAAGTCTTTTCAATGTTTTCATGCTTTTATCTTGTATTGTTTTTTTGTTTTTTTTTATTATTCTTTACACTTTGTAACTTGTTTTTGAAAAGTGCTCTACAAATAAGGATTATTATTATTATTATTATTATTATATTGATTTTGATGATGATTTTTTTGTTTTTCGTTCAGCACCTCCTCTCAC
>NW_024040708.1:0-25743 GCF_014851395.1 Micropterus salmoides | reverse complement strand
TATGGTCTGCAATTTCCCTTGTTTTATTTTAATAAAAATTTTTTCTAGCTAGTGAACATAGTGGCGCATGTAGCTGCCAAAGAGCCAATGTTTTTCTCAGCCATTGGTGGAGACCGAACAAAGCTAGAAGGTAAGACAGGTGGCCAGAAATGAATGTTAATGCTGCTCTGTGTCTGCCTCATGTTATAGACAACTGTGTGCTAACACATTCACCATATCAACTTTTAAGGTAATAATTTTCACAATGTTGTATTCACAGCTTGTTGCACCAAAGTAGCCAAAAAACTTAATGTAGGTTTAAGTACAGTAATTCTTTATACAATATACAACAACACAGTTCCACTCAATCTCAGCCATTTTAGTCGCAGGTAAAACAGCATTTACAGAAGGGGTGGCAATGGGGCAATGTATAGGACACGTCTTTGGTGTGGGAGACTGCGGTTCAATTCCCACTGCGACTCATGCATTATGTCCCTGAGCAAGACACTTCATCCCTAGTTGCTCATGAGGCGTGCAACCTCTGATAGTCATAGAAATTGTAAGTCACTTTGAATAAAAATGTCAGCTAAATGGCTAATTATTATTTTTACACTAGCCGTGTGGTAGCCCATCTGAGCTAAAGTTAAGCCAGCTTTACTTTTTAGTTAGTTGTTAAACTACTATTGCCACAACTTCTGTGAGTTCAGTCATTCAGTGTTAGCACACACTCCTACAAATTATAGCACATTTGTTAGAACTAAAAATCCTGGGGTGGCACACTAAACCTTAACTGAATTTCAGGAATTCTATTATGCCGTATATAGACTAGTTGAATACTACATAAAAATATGAGTTAAGGTATCACAGACTGAATTACTTTGGTTTCTTATTTTACAGTTAAAATTGTCTAATGTCCATAGACTAAAACCAGTTCAGTTAACATTCCATAAAAATCCTGTTTGATGTGGTATCTGTATGTGTTAGGCAATTTATTGTTCTTTAAATAGGCAAGTTAACCTTTTCCTTAAAAAGACAAATACAGCTTTTATTTGTGGGAGTGCAGTGACAGGGAGGAACAAAACATTTAATGGGAACAAGCCCACCCAAGATTACAGACATCATGGAGCATAAGTATTTTTCTTATAATTTTTCTAACAATTGAAATTGAAATATACGATACGTGTCTGTATAGAGTTGTGTAATTGTTATTTAAACAACTAGGATAGTTATTCTTGAAATATCCCACTTTTTAACAACCGATTTGACCAGTGTCCATTTCAGCCATTTCAAAGCGCAGATACCAATAAAACTACAATACTCTGTTGCTTCTGTCTTTTAACACGTCAACAAACAGCATGGCTCCACAAAACACTTAACATGAGAGTGCGAGAGAGAGAGAGAGAGAGAGAGAGAGAGAGAGAGAGAGAGACAGAGGAGTCCAATCCAATCCACTTTATTTATATAGCACAATTTAAAAAACAACAAGGTTACCAAAGTGCTTTACAGAGATTATATAAAATATGCTCATGATAAATAAAAACAAAACAAATAACACCAACACTGACAGCGACAACGAAGACCACAGCAGCTCTCATGGTGAATTAAAAGCCAGGGAATAAAAGTATGTTTTTAAACGAGATTTAAAGGTGTGGAGGTTGGGCGCCACGCCAGGTAAGTCATTCCACAGTTTGGGGGCAACTGCTGAAAAAGAGTGATTGCCCCTGGTCTTCAGCCTGGTCCTGGGCACATTCAGCCGCAGCTGATCAGCAGACCTCAGTGACCTTGGCAGGGTGTAAGTGTGCAGGAGCTTAGAGATGTACTGAGGTGCCAACCCATTAAGTTACTTAAAAACAAACATTAAAATATTAAAATGGATTCAAAAATGTACAGGGAGCCAGTGGAGCGAGGCCAGAATGTGGGTAATGTGTTCGTGTTTCCGGGTTCCTGTTAAAAGACGAGCACCTGTATTCTGGACTAACTGCTGGACTAATGCACTTTACATCACACCGATGTAAAGTGCATTACAGTAGACCAAACGGGTCAAGATAAAAGCATGAATCACATGCTCAAAAAGATCAAAAGATAAAACAGGTTTAATTTTAGATAAAAGCCTCAAATGATAAAAACTGGATTTAACCACAGTGTTTATCTGCTTGTCAAGTTTAAAATCACTGTCAATTTTGATGCCTAAATTGGTGACTACTGGCTTTACGTACTGCTGCAGGGAACCAAGATTTATGGGAGTGGAGTCACAAACCCGGCTGGGTCCAAATACAATGACCTCAGTTTTGTCTTCGTATAAATTTAAAAAATGAAAAGACATCCAGGCCTTAATATCTTTGAGACATTCAAGTAGAGGAGTCAGGGAACTGTTTGCATTTTTTCTCAGGGGCAAGTAGATTTGCGTGTCGTCCGCATAAAAGTGGTAGGAAACCATATTTTTTAAAAATGTTTCCAAGAGGGAGAAGGTATAAGGAGAACAATAGTGGTCCAAGAACTGAGCCCTGAAGAACTCCACAGAGAAGGGGAGCGGTAGATGACATGAAGTCACCAAGTTTTACAAAAAAACATCGCTCAGATAAATATGATCTGAACCACTGCAAGGCAGTATCTCGGATGCCCACACAGTGCTCAAGGTGAGAGATGAGAATGGCGTGCATTGACACAAGTTACAGTACTACTGTCACAAACCTAAATTAAGAATGCAATATTTAAGCAGACACAACCAAGCTCAGAACAAATGAGCCTAAAGGTCTACTGGCAAAGAGCAGTAAGCTCAACACCAATGAAGTCAACGATGCGCACAGACAACATTTTAGGGATCAAGAGCCTTTCTATAGCCGTTTTCCACAGATATCCTGCAATCAAAACGAAAAGACTGTCCGCCAATATATATCCCATTCCCAGCTCCGAACCTTTCATACAGCGCTGCGAGCCAGCAAACTGGCCTAATAATCCCGAATAATAAGGCAGTATGACAGTGGCTATTCCAACAACATCTTGACAACAACCGTAATCCGTAGCCTAGTCTCAACCGATCCAGCACAACAATTTGCCCATGCAGGGACCAGCTGCAGAGTCAGGATGATAAAAGATGCTTTCACTCACCACAGCTAAGGTCTCACGAGATGAGAAAGGCGGCACGGCGGTTTTTCCTCTGTGCAAACTTCTGAGTGACTGAAGTTTTTCAGACAGTCCACCGACTCGTTGTGGCCCCGCAGTGTTTGTTGTGCTGCTCACTGGAGCACCTGTTGGCCGCAAGTAACGTTGAGCCCAGTTTCACAGCAACGTCCAGATGACTCCCTCTGTTCTCATGTTTTGTAATCCTTTCACAAAGATGAAGATGAAAACAGGCACAGGTTGGTCTCCCTCAAAGCATAACGTTAACAACCGGTCCCACACAGTGCTGTCAGGAGCTCCAGTGTTCGTACGACATTAGCCTGCTGTTAGCGCTGGTGATAACCTGTTGCTATCTGCAGACTATTAGCTTTCACACAGAGTACAATACACAAAACTGTGTAGCAGTGTGACAAACTCATTATAAACTAGCCAGGCTACTAACTGTCTCTGTACATTAATTAAATTAGACTTTTCTTTCTTCTGCAGCTTGTTGCCGCCTCCACAGAAAACACACACATTCAGCACAACACCGGTGTACTCCGCTCTGCTCTGCATCTTCTAAAATAAACATCATAGTCTGTCACACCTCAGGGTCAGAGGTTACCCTCTTAAAGTGACAGAGCCTAATATGAGAACACTTGTATGCTGCTATTCACCTTTTAACTAACCAAGGGGTTACATAATATAAACAGTATATAGCATTTTATGCATGCTCCTTGCCAGGGGGGGCCACTGGGGTGGCCACCCATTTTCTTAGGGTGGCTGTGGCCCCCCCTGGCGGCACCATTGTGTTAGAAGCCTTCTTGAAGAGTTCTTCAGCAAAGTTTCTTTTGGTTCAGTATCTTTCACAGACTGGAAGTCCTGTAGTTCTTCATTAGTCAGCAGAACGCTAACATGCTCAGTAGTCTCAGCAAATAGCTCTAGACTTCCTAAGCTGATGTTTCCCATTCTTTTACTGTTCTACTCAGTGACAATTATTATTATGAAGCCCTGCAGTGGAACTTTCCTTCCTTCTCGGATCATGAGTACTTAATTATATGCCCTCTTTTTCTATCCCAGCATATTTTTTGGGTGGCTGGGTGGTGATGGGGAGTCACTCCTTTTTTTTACAAATGAATGTGATGATACTTTAATAGCAGGGTGTTCTCAGGCATAGACGTACAATGGCTGCTCATTGAGTGTAGTGGGCTGAGGCTGGTGGCATTGTGAGTTATGTGCCCCCGCCCCCCATAAGAGCCAACCAAAATAGATCTGTAGATAGCCTTTCTGAGCAGTGTTTATCTACACTGCAGGGCCCTGTGGAGTGCATGATGGATCTGTAGTGATCAGTTAAAGCCACATTGATGATAAACTAATGAATCAAGGCCCGCATTAATCACATCGCAGCCCGCACAGAAAGACGAATGGAAATGCAAAAGTTCCATGCTAATGATGAACTACTAACAATTTGGTGGTGGACAAGGAGAGAGGGAAAATTACACACCGGGTTTTCATGCATAATCTCGGAAGATATTAATATTTCACCTCCACCCTCCTCCCCTGCTCAACGTTGCTGCCTTTAGAGGCATAATCAAATTTCATTACCAGCCAAACCGACATGATTAAACAGAACAGAGTCTGAGTTCAGAGCCTCACACTGCGGCACACGTTGGCTGCCACTCAGAGACATCTCCTCCCCCTTCATCATTCACAGACTCCTGCCCCCACCCCGCCCACCCCTTTGCCCCAGCATGGCTCCACTGGCTCACACAGATCCAAATCAGCATTTCATGACCGGCCTCACATCTTTGACCACACGTTTACTCTGCTTGTGCCTTTATCTGTCAGTCATGTGAGTCCCCCGAGGAGCAGCCCGTCTGGAGATTCTGCCGTCGCCGGCCTCAGTTGAAACCCTCAGTGGATGGCTGGTTCCTCTCAGGCGGGATAACACCGCCTGTCTGTTTAGTGAACAGTGAATACCTGCCTTGTATCATGTCTTACATGTTGCTAAAATACCACGATGTACTATGAAATATTGTGTGCGGAATGTAGCACTGTATAAAAAGGTAAAATTAAATATTAAAACTGAATTCTTCTGAGCATGTCTCATGTAAGAGCATGATTCATGCCATGTAGCATTAGGTGAGATAAGCCCGTGAGACTCTTGATCAGTGCCTTACAGTAAATTCTGTTTCTGATGTTAAACTCTGCATTAGCGCTTCCTCTCCTTCGCAGCAGTTTCCTTGTGTTCTTTCGTCCACTCATGCTTGTCTACGATGCCACAATTCATTTCAGTTTGACTTGATCTGCATGTCATGTAAGATGCTCCCATTTTAGCCCGAGTTGGGGTTGGTTCCATTCTGCTCTTTTGCTCCGCTGACCCCTCTAGTTGGCTGTAATCTCTCCCATCTCACTTCAGGATAGCTGCTCGCGACCTGTTTCCTTTTCTTCCTCTTCTCTGTTTTTTTTATTTATTCATTAACTTAACACAGGATCATATTTGTACCCTCCTGTGAATGTGTGTGATGTGGAATGAAAGGGATATTATACATTTTTTTGTATCTGTCATTTTCTTTCTATCTCCCATATGACTTCTTAATCCATCTGAATGCATAGAAGATAATGTTTTGGGCGAAATAACATAAGAGGAAAGATAGACTCCCAAGGACCAATATCTTTATTGCTTGGAGGATAAACGGATTATGTCAGCCATTTTCTGCTGCTGACAGCTTTTCTTATTAACCGATTTTATTTTTAATCTGCCAAGGAAGAAATGCGGTTTTATGTCACAATAAAACGCTGGTCACATCTAATGCTGCCCTCAAACAAACAGATTTCTTAAAGCCTTGCTGGGAAATTTGAAATAACTTTAAAGAGGGAGAAATGGGGGGGGGGGGGTCTTCATCCACAAGCTTGTTCAACTGAGGAGTAAAATATTTTTAAGTCCTTCACAGTTGTATTCTTCTTTTAAATATTTATTTCTTTATTTTGCTGATCTCCGTAGAAAAAACGGCTTCCATCATGACAAAATGGCTTGTGTGTGGGCTGTCCGCTGTGTCCATTCATGCAGCTTGCAGTAGGATAACACAAAGAATGCAGCGCATGCTTCACTTACACAAGTAAGTGTGTGTAAGAAGGCTGTAAAGCTTCAAAAAACAAAACTGGACAGCCTGATTACTGTTATTTATTCCTTTACCATCAATAAAATCAGACCTTCTATCTCAGGTGTGTCCTGTTTAGCTCCTTCCCCTCACTTAAGAGTGTGCAGGAGATTCTGGGGATCATCTAAAATGAAACCATTTGGCCAGATTTATATGGAGGGGTGTTGGGTGGATGGTGCCAGGGAGCTATCATTAACCCCAGGGCTTTAGCGCTCCCTGCTCTCTCATTTCATGCTCGTGATCTGAGGGTGTGAATTAGCTATTGCCCCGGGCAACCCAACTTAGTTACCGGCTGGACAACATGAAAGCAATACACAGAGCTGCATAAAGAATCCTCTCAAAGCACCCCCCCACCTCTCTCTCTCCTCCACACCCTACATCCCTACCTTCTCCTGAGGGACCATGGGGGGGGGGGGGGGGGGGGGGGGGGGGGTACCCGTGTCATGTCTATAATGGACAAGTGGCAGGTTCACCTTTGCCTGGGCTGGGGAGCTTAGAGTAAAAATATTATGATTTGCTTGGCGATGTTCACATACATTAAAGCTTACAGTAAGTCGGTTGAGGATAAGTAAAGTAATGCTGACATGATAGGAAAAAAATACATTCAAAGTCCTGAAAACGTCATGAAACACAAAATTGCGCTAAGCAAGAGGAGCATCATTCTTAATTTTTATGAACACAAAGATATTGTTGTACTGATTTCTTTTAAATGTGGTGATTTAAGTTCTTACACAATGAGCAGACAGCTTCCTGTGTGCTTTCTAAATGGGCAGAGAAAGCCACAAAAATATTCAGAAAGATTTGATCAAGAGGTAATGTATTTTTCCCGCCACATATACCTACATTCACTTAACCTGTGTGACCATAAAGCAAATGTAATATTATATACTGTAAGTCTACATTTTTGTGAAAGTATTGCAGGATTTTAAATGGATTTGGTTTGTGTATGCACTGAACCAGCTGATGGAATAACAACACTGTTTATTCAGGGAGGGATGATTGAGCTCGATACTGTGTGTACTCTCTGTGTGTGTGTGTGAGTGTGTGTGTGTGTGTGTGCGGATGCTACTGCTGCTGCTGCTGAAGTAATACTGACATCAGTGCAGATATGGAGGCAGACACCTGAATCAAGTCGCATGTCATTAAGGCTTCCAAATTCTTCACAAATACCCATGACTCCATGCTGACACACTCTGTCGCAGGCAACAGTTTCCCTTAAGAAGGAGCAATATCGACTCCTGTTTAAATGTTTATTGGAATCTCGCACATTTATGGAGGGAAAAATAAGCTGTACTGTATAAACGGGATGATACCAGCACACTAAATGCATCATTCAAACCTCACTTCGCAAGTTTCTTTTCCCTGTCCTCCTCCCAAACTTGTTAACTTATAATTAATAAAATCTCATCAAAATAATTACTGGCACCATTTCCACATTCTCGGCACAGTTTGCAAAAAAAAAAGAAAAAAAGAAAAGAATTACATACTGTACACACCTTTGATGTCATTAACTTTGATTCATCTTTCGTTGGTTCTCGACTGTGAGCTGCTGACAGCAACACGAGTGCCTCCTCCTCGGTGTGGGTGACAGCACTTCTGATGACTCCTCCCGCCACACCGGGGCGCTGCTTTTTTAAAGCCGGATATGCAGATCAGGGTATGAATGCAAGCATCAGAAGGTTTGCCTTTTTTGCCCTTGAGGTCATCACACATACAGTACACACCTACTTTATGACCATGATTGGTCTTTGGATGTGTTACATATATACATAGGGATTGCAAAACAATTACAAGAGGTTAATGTGACCTGATGAATATGATTAATTTGTAATCAGCTACTACTAATATATAGTACAAAAACAACATCTTAACATGGCTGTATTAACCTGCTCGGCATCCCTGGGCAAAAACGTGTTGTTGGGCCCCTTTGACCCCCCACTGTATGTTGGCATATTCATCATTTCCCCAGACACAAAATACCAACCAGCACTTCAGAATGAAGAGGTATAGTCAAATTAATTAGCAACAATTTTGGTAATTGATTAGTCATTTAAATTAAATTTTTAAGCAAAAGTTCTCAGGTTCCAGCTCCTAAAATTTAAATATTTGCTTTTTTTTTTTGTGGTGTCTGATGGCACACAATGTCTTTAGGTTTTTTTCACTGTTGGTCGAACGAAACAGCCAATTTGAATATGAGAATTTGGGCTTTGGCAAATTGTAATGGGCATTTTTCTTTTCTTCACACTTTTGTCATTAATTGACTTCATTAATTATGTCCCTGTTGGGTTCATAACCCCCAATTCATCATGCTTTAACTGTAATGGGCCTTAAGCATGGCCATTTCCTCAATCACTGTGTCTTGTAGGAAAAAAATATTGTTAACAATATCCACTTTGACGTGATTAAAAGTGTTAAATGGCACCCAGTTTTAGATTCATTCAGAAGAACACATTACTGGATTACTGGAACATTAGTGGTTGGTGCTGATGAAGAGGCACTTGAGCTCACCTCACAGGAATGTTCTACAATACCATTACCACAAGAACAGTTTTAGTTGCTATTTTACTTCAATGGTGCAGATTTTTAAACAAATCACATATACAACCAATTGATAAGGACTGAACCCTGGGCTTTTTGGGCTCGTTTGTCTGGTTGGTGATTTAGCCTTGGATCTATTTTACAAACTGCAGATCTTCTTCAAAAATAAGAGTATCTTTATTATGTTTTGTGCAGAAATGCATGCTGTTGTAAATTCCCTATGTAATCTATATTTATTTTTGACATGGCCATTTTCCACTTGGCATGTTTATTTAAGCAGCGTTTATGAAAACTATTCAGTGATGACGATCAGTCTTATCTGTAGAAAGGAGAGCAGTGGAGGAAACATTTAGAGAATTAGTGGAGATAGATTCCTTCCCTATCATTAATAACAATCCTCCTCATTTTCTCCTCAGACTTTCAGATGTTTGCATATCATTTGTATTTTTAATTGGTGAAGTTTGATTAAACCCAGCCCCTAGTGTTATATGGCATTAGGCGCTGCCATATGTTTAGTTGTGTGCAGATACCCATTACCATAATAATTTTGCCAGTTTGAGGCGCTCATCTATTTGCTGCACAGCTTTGATTGCATCTGCCTTAACTTAAATGATGCCTTGTGAGTTTTTCAGTTCATCGCTGTGACCTTTAATCTACCACTTACAGAATGCTCCCATCTATCATGGTTGTCACTTTGAAATTCCTAATCTCGTCTGAAAAGTCTTTACAAGTGCAGCTGGATTACTCTGTGATAATTAATCATATTCAAATGCATGAAAACAAATTTTGTTTACATATTTGCGATCACCTAAAATGAGAAAAACGAAGGAGCATTGCGCAGCCCTGTGAGTTAGGTGAGGTGTGCATTTGCATAACATTTAGTTTAAACAAGCAAGCAGAGAATGATTTGTTTAGAGCAGCACTGAGATGAAGAGGGGCATGTGCTTATCTCATTTTTTATTCAAATTATTTTCAGATCAGAGCATTTTATTTTACTTATTATATTTCTTACAGGAAGAGTCATTAATTTGACAGGTTATGTTCATTTTAGAAATGCAAATAAATTCTGAATGCAAATAGTATTCTACAGTGTTACACCAGAAGGCAGGCAAAGTTAATCTGCTTTATCACACAAGCAAAGGGGCAGTTTTTGTTAAGCAATTTACAGATTTGTCGAGTCAAGTCAATTATGAAATTCAGTTTTCTTGTAATACAACTAATCCTTGTGTGTTTTTGGAGTAATTGCACTTCTGCCTTGGTTTCATGCATTTCATTATCTCATAATAAAGGCTTAAACTGAATTGCTACACACTCACCATCCTGAATATACCGTAGGACATATACAGTGCATTATATAAATACATTGTGCACTGGCTAATTTCTACTGTCAATCAGCCAGTTCTGATAATAACTTTTAACCTTACATATATATGTTTACCTGTTTACCTGTATTCATTTTATTCAGTTTTACTCATGTATTTCTCTACTTAAAAGATGTTTTGCTCTATGAACAAAATGTCAGCTGTCCTCTCCACATTTTGGATGATGATGATTTAGACCTTCTTATTTGAGACCTGAACTTTTGTGTTCCTGTTTCAAGAAACTCTTCTTATCAGGGACATATGATGGAGGAAACTCAGCACCTGTGAGTGTCACACTGCCACCTTGCATCGAACATGAAGCTTTTATGTTAACTGTTGGCTCTCAATATGTCTCTGTACCAGGATCATCGTCATGAGGGGAATACTGGCACTAAGTACCCACTAAGTGCCCTAACATTTTGTAATGTTCTGTTACTAGCACTACAAGTGAACTGTTGATGTTGGCAAAGTTTGACTGTCTATTTCTCATATCTGTTTCCACACTCCGCCACCGTCTTAAAGGTGCATATGGACTGTGGTACATTCTGCTGATGCTTCAGGTGAACATTTAATAAATTATATCATTTTAATAATGCCAAAGTCAAAGCAGTTGGCAAAACTCTGAACACAGCTTGCTTGTAGTCTTTCAGAATGGTTTAATATTGGTATGTAATATGGCTAGTTAGCTATGTAGCTATAGTTAGCTTGCTGTGAATGAAGCAGCATCGGCTTCAGTTTAAGAAGCAGGCACAGGGAGTGGATCAGCTTCAGGTCCATAATCACCATCTGCTCATGTTACTGAGGATGACAGACTAGGTGAGCTCATAAAGTGGCATAATGAACACTTAAAGGTACAATGTGTAAGAATTGAGACTACTCTCTAATTGTTGAATTCATACTCACACTGCACAAAGACAAAGGAAGCAGCATATCACACATCAGGTTATAACTGGTGCTAACTGCAGTTAGCTAGTTAGCTCTGTTAGCTGTCCTATAAGCTGACTGAGTCCGGAATAGGAACTAGAACTGGAGCCTAGTGAGCGGGGAACAGAACCGGGCTCAGCAGCTTCCCAGTGAACCGGGACCCCTTCACTGCCTCTGAAACCGACAGAGGCCCGTTTGAGAACAGGGAGTACCAAGGTGATTTATAGCGGCTCCGTGGACGACAAACACACAGCAGGGTCAGGCAGGGACAGGAGAGGCATCAGAAGGGAGAGGAGAGCCAGCGACAGCGCGTAGATGCAGTTTATTAAAACTGTGTGGATGCTTCACAGGTACAACTACATGAATAGACACTGAAAAAGACCTTACATCTCCTTACAACTACATTATAGTGATAAAAAACATTTATTAAATGTATATGCACTGCTTACAGGTGCTAAATAAAAAAATTAAACTAAAGTGTTACCAAAACGGTTTTAACCAAAAATTGTCACATTTTGTTCATGTACTAAATCCTTTTTGCATTTATAAAGATTCTTCTACTTTTATTCACAATATGGTACAGCTTATAGTAGAAAGGAGGCTTGAATCTGTTAGAAATTAACCAGACTGCCCATGCAACCAGCTGATTTATTATTGTACCTGTAAACTATAGTAATGAGAAAATAGGCCCGAAATCGTTTCCAACCTCCAATGAAAGAGGATTGATATCTTTGTAGACGTTCTGTGCTGTGGACGCTCCTAAAGGGGATTTCTTTAGCAGAAGTGAGTCCTGGTTATGTTTTCTCTTTGAAAAAGAAGCATTCTCTCTAAAGAGGAAGCAAAAAACATTTCACTTTTCAATTACCCCCAGCTCCTTCACCTCTCCCATCCTCCCCAGGTCTAGTTTCCAAGAAGAGGAGAAAAGAGAAGGGGTGCTTTTCACTTGCATGGCAGCGCCCCTCCCTCTCATTCTTCTCCTATCATTCCAGCTACCACTTTTATGCATGAAACAGAGAAGAAGATTGAAAGCATTCACTGGCCATTCAGAACATGAAGAAAGGGGATCCTCAGAGCTTTATTAGATATGAAGATCTACAATAAAAATCAATTTCTGGCCTCTTTATGCAGTTTAAATGACAAAGCCTCAACCCATTCAGCCATTGTGTGCAGGAAAGTAATTCTGCAGCACCGGCCGAGACAAGAGCGCCGTATACTTTCTGACCTGCGATTGCAGATTCTAATATGATACAGACCTACTGAGATAATAGGAGGCACTTAATATCATCTGTTGAGAAGGAAAAAAATGTTATCTCATATCTTTTGGTAGATAGATGGATAGGGGATGAGGTTTAAACCATTTCATGGACAGAATACTAAACAGGCTGAGATGGACAGCTGAGCATTTCACTTTCAAAAGTTACAAATGAAAAAAGTTGGTAACACTAAGCAAGGCCTTACACACACGAGTAGGTGGTTAGTCAAATTAAAAATGGTAAAAATGAGGAATGGTCAGTGTGACAAAAACAAAATATCAGAAGATTTCATGGCATTTTGACAGTGATGATCTTGTTGACAATATTTTCAATTAAAATACAACATTTTGTTTGTTTGTTTATTTATTTATTACAGGGACAGTGCATATTCATAAACATTTCTGTCAATATGCCAGAATTAGCCTAAAGGCTATTTTTCATCTGCAGTCCCTAGACAGATGTTAAGAGTCACCCTAAAAAAGATTACATAGTACATAGCACTAAAAAATTAAGATACATTTAGTAAAATATCAATTATATTAAAATATACAATCTAAACACATCAAAACAACAATCGGACAAACATCACGTAAAACCATGACACACATAAGGAAAAAAAAAAGTCAACAGTGTGCATCAAGGGCATGTGTAGTAATAGGTTAATGTTGACAACTCTGATGATCAATAAGCCATTTCCTTAACTGAATCTTAAATGAACTATACGTGTTTATATTTCTGATAATTATGGGGGTGAGGTTCCACTCAGCAGCAGCTAGAACAGAAAAAGCAGTATGACCAAATACACTTTTCCTAAAGGGAATGATACAATCTCCCCTAGCTGCACCTCTGGTCCTGCATGAATCAGCTGTTCGGGTATTGACAAACTGTTGGAGGGGAGGGGAAGATAAACCATGAATAATTTTATAAATAAGACATAGATTTGAGTATTTAACCATATTATCCCAACTGAGCAATCTATATTTTTGTAATATTGGACAGTGATGAGAAATACATGGTTTCTTATCCAGAGTTTTAACAGTTCGTTTGTAAAGTGATTGCAGAGGTTTCAAAGATTTTATACTAACTTGTGCCCAAATGGGTAGACAGTAAGTGATGTGTGAGAAAATCATAGAGTGCATGTACATTTTTGCTGCCTGTGTGGACATTTGATGGCGAATGTGTCTAAAGTTACTGAGACTATATTTAATTCGATTACAGACCATTTTTACATGTGATGAAGATGATAACTTTGAATCAATTAAAACTCCCAGATATTTGTATTCTGACACGATCTGCAATTTTTCCCCTGAAACAAAAATATCTGGCTCAACACTGAAGTTTTTGTGGGACTTAGTAAAAAACATTGCTACTGTTTTTGATGTATTCAGCTGCAGGCAGGAGTGTTTCAACCAAGCTGTGATGCTATCCATGGAGTTAGTGAGCTTCTCAACCACCTGAGCGATATTCCTACCGTGTGCATAGACTACGGTGTCATCAGCATACATCTGCACAAAAACATCAGGACAAGCGAGTGGGAGGTCATTTATATAAATGGAGAATAACAGAGGCCCTAAATTAGATCCCTGAGGAAGACCGGTGGACAGACTCAAGGCCGCTGATTTAGATGATTGAACTCTGACATGTTGGGAACGGTCAGTGAGATAAGACTCAACCCATTTAAGTGCATCTGAGGAAAAATTAAAATTACATAATTTTGTCAGTAAAATTTTATAATTAACAGTGTCAAAAGCCTTCCTGAGATCCAGAAATACCGCTCCAACAACCCCACCTTGATCTAACAGAGCTCTTATATTTTCAGTAAGGAAACAAGTCGCAGTCTCGGTGGAGTATTTTGCTCTAAAGCCAAACTGCATAGGGTGGAGAGCATAGGGAGTGGTGTTTAGATGGTTAATAATTTGCTTTGCAATCAGTTTCTCGGCAATCTTAGACACTGTGGGCAATATACTTATGGGCCTGTAGTTTGACATGGAATGAGGATCTCCACTTTTAAAAACTGGAACAACAACAGCTGGTTTCCACATGCTTGGGAACAAATTTTGAGAAATGGACAGATTAATAATTTTGGTGATGGGGGGTGTAATTGATGTACTTAAAGCCTTGATCATCACCGTATCTATATCAAAAATATCTTTGCATCTCGATGGTCTGAGTGATTTAATGGTCTGTGACACTTCTAGTTCTGTGATATTAAATACGTTGAAAACTGATTGACTTGTGTCTATTGGCGGAGTAAATACGTTCTCAGGTGTAAAACAGCTTGCTATGTTAGCCACAGAATCAATAAAATGATGATTAAAAGCCTCTGCTACCTCTAGAGTATTGTTTGTCAGCCGGTCATTTACTTTAATTTCTACAGTTTTTTGTTCATTGGGTTGATCACCTGTCATTTTTCTTAGCTGGCTCCATATTACTTTAGGATTTCCATTAGATTTCTCAATTATAGTAATAAAGAAATCAGCCTTTGCTTTTCTTAATGACCTTACAACTTTATTTCTCAACATGGCGAAACGTCCTCTGTCATGCGCTGATTTAGTTTTATTTGCTAATTTTAGGGCTAAGTCTCGCTCTTTCATGATTTTTATAATGTCTGGATTTATCCAAGGTACAGTGTTTTTGTTATGTTTGTACTTGATTTTTTGAATGAATTCTTTAATAGTTCTCTCAAGTGTAATTAAAAATGTTTGGCTATCTTTGTCAGAGTCAACTAAGGGTAAAATGTCATCCCATTGAATTTGGTTAGCTGCGTCTAAAAAGTTTTGATATTTACTTTTAGGAATTGTAGTGGTGCCTTTTTTATTACTAGTACAAGAATGAAAGCGTTTTTTAGTAAGTTTCCTGGTGACAAGAGTTAAATTATGGTCTGATAAACCTGTCAACATATTGAACGATTTTACAATTCTTTCTGGTCTATTGGTAAATATAAGATCGATTTGAGTCTTAGTAGAGTTAGTTATTCTCGTTGGCCCACGGACAACTTGTGTTAAATCAAACCTGTCTGTGATTTGTTTAAGCTTTTTTCTAGAGAGTTTGTCCTGCCAGTTAATGTTAAAATCCCCCATTATAATAATTTCTTTATCAAGATTGTTTTCTTTTAGCAGCTGCTCAAAGTTTTCATAAAAGCTGTTATCTGCCGAGGGAGGCCTGTACATTACAACAAGGACAAAGGACATTTGTGGGGAAAGCCTGACATTGAGCCCTAAACATTCTAGATTACAATTTGACCACTGGATTTTGTGACACTGTAATGTGCTTCTTATATAAACCATCACACCTCCCCCCTTTTTTGATTCCTGTCTGTCTGTCCTGTATATATTATAACCAGGAATATTCAGAGCTGCTAATGGGGCATTTTGATTAAGCCAGGTTTCAGATAAGCATAAAAAGTCCAGGTTTGAACCCAGTAAAAGATGCTGTATTTGCTCACTTTTAGACAGTAAACTTCTAATATTTAAATGACCACCTAAAAGTCCCTTTGGTTTAGCCCTAGGGTCCCATACTGTTCGCGAATGATTGACAGTGTGGAACACCTCCCACTTCCTGTTCTTTGCAATCCCTGGATTTATCCGTTTCCTGTTTACATTCTGCATTACAATGGACACATGCGAAGCGCACGTTTTTGAAATTGTCTCAGAACTTTGGGGTCTAGCCAACCCAGTAGGAACATGTGGTCCACCCGATGTCCCCGCGAGGTCATCGCTCTGTGGGATCGCCCCCCCTGATCCTCCGAGGACAAGCCGCATTCCAGCCACGCCAACGCCGGCGCGAGAAACCTGCGCACGCCGATCCACCACCTTCTGCACCCCAGCACCAGCACGCCTCCCCGGCGCCCCATCCGCGACAGCACCAAACGAGGGCGACGGACAGGGAAGGTTAGAAAGTACAGGACCACACTGTAGTACATCATACAACGGGCATACCTGTAGGACTGTAGTAGTACGCTCCTCTCCAGGCCTCTCCTCCAGTGTGACGCGGTGCGGTCCTGGGCATGGATGTATGTCTCCAGATAATATTAAAGAGATTGTGATGATCAGTGCGTTGGTCCATTGTAGTCGTGAATTTGTAATAGTTTTTTTTTTTTGTAATTGTTTGTACAGCTGAGGATAAATGAAAGTCATAGCCACAAGGTATTTCCCATAGCCAATGCTTGGCTTGTTATTGATTGTTTGTTTAAGAAGTAACGTTAGATCCATACTGCTGAAATATATTTTCCCATTGGAAAAAAGTTGTTGTTTGTTTTCAGCATGTTTAAGGTCTAAACCAACTTTAGATGGTATGAAACCCAAAATCAGAGTGTATAGTAGAAGAGCTGTTACCATGCCTGCCATACCAGCGGCCATCTTGTCAAGGCTTTCCATTCCTATCAACACACAGTATATGCCCTTTTCTTAGGAAGGCGTTCTTATATTACTTTAATGTAGAAAATAATCAACAACTGACATTGTCAATGTGCATGGTCAGTTGCTTGCAAGAGGTTTGATTGATTATTATTGATTGCTTATGTAAATGGTTTATGGTGACCCTGATGAAGGTCAGAGGCCACACTCAAATTGTTATCTTATTATTTATTTTATGTGTTGCCAGAGTTTTGACCTCTTCAGACTTCAGATTTCCCTACTCTGTGTTCAGACATGACTAGAGCCTGCATTGGTGGGTCAGGTGCAGATGAGATGAAAGCTGGCTATTAGGGCTGGAAAATAATCTAATTGCGTTTTTTTTTTTTTTTTTACCAATATTGCTATTGCAATTTAATATGCGATTCATTTTTAAGCTCCTTACCTTCTGTAGTATTCAAAACGGACAGGCAATAAGTCGTGTATATAGTATGACCAACACAATATTAGATAGATTAAACATACACTGTTCTTCCTTGTGAGTCAGGCCTGTGTTGTGATGAAATTATGTGATGCATGAATTATTATTCTGAGCAATGGCGGAGGAAAGTATCAAATTTTATTAATATGAGAAAGATAATTTCAGTCAAGTCATGGCATTAAATAATATGATATAATATCATCAGGTCGGCCTACCAACAGACCACAGGAAAAACTGAGGTCACCACAGTGTGTTAGACAGTAAGTGCTCAACAAAAAAAACACCAATTAATGGAGTCCATCTTTTTATATCCCAGTAAGCAAACAAAAAATACTCAATTTGAGGTTCAATTCAAAGTTGGCCAACGAAAATAAAACCAAGTGACGCCTCACGTGTTTAAAATACAAGCTTAGTAATTCTCCGACAACACCGGAGTACCCCACCAACTCAGCCTCTGATGCTGGTAAGCAGCCGGCTGTAACTCGGGACAGACTGACCCTCTTTCGGACTTGTGCTTTTGGTTTGAAACGCCGTTTCACAGCTTTCACAGAGCTGACTGGTGGCTGTGTGTGTGACGCTGGCGCTGATTGCCACAATACGCTTACCTTACTACACGTGTCTTTTTTCTTGTCCGTCAAAGCGGCGGATGGCCCAACAATTTCACCCACCACCACCACCGCCACCACCAACACGTTACCCACGGGTGGCGGGTGCTACTTTCATTCCCTGTGTGACACTAAAGTTTCTGTAGTGTCAGCTGTCAAGCTTAAGGCCGTTGTACAACAACAAGTCAAGGTAGAGCGTAATGTGCAAAGTTGATGCTTCATCTGCAGACTGCTTTACTCTTGGGTGTCATGTGACCGGAGAGTAATCGCAGCCTTTGCGATTAGAAAATCTTGTTTTATCACATCGTGATAATATTGCAAATGCAATTCATCGTTCAGCCCTATCGGCTATATGTGAGAGTTGACTCACTGCACAGCAATTTAGAATAGTTTGGGCCAGGATTTTACAACTCTGGGAAGTTATAATGGCATAATTACATCCTCTGTTGAAACAATTTCCCAGGCAGAAAGTAGAAATGTATGTGGTTTACATGACAAACATGATTTGCCTGGAATGTGTGATGTATTGTACACATTTGATCCACCCACACATCTTGTCGCCAGACCACATTGCATTCACAGCTGAAATCATTAGTCCATTTGTTAAACATGGAGTAGTGTTTCACTTGCATAGAAAACGGGGGGAAACCTAATGGCTGCCTTGGTTCCAGTCTTTCTACAGTGCACCCTTGCAGATGTACAGAAAGTGCTTTTTGTAACAGCATTTGTGGGTATTTCAACATTTGTATACATTTTGTATACCTAAACATCCAGTCAAATGCAATGGTAAAAAAAATATACAGTAACTAATCATAGAGCCTCTGTATGTTTGACAGTCGGACATTTATCTGGACAGGATGATCAACAGGACAGACAGTGAGGCGTCCACATTAGGCCTCACTATTATAGACAATGCCATCCTCCATTGGCAATGGCTGACAGGCATCATACAACCGACACCAGTATCTGCCCCCTATGTGTTCACTGCTGCTTTATGTGGTCTGTGCTTGTAAAATATCCAATGCGACTTGGAACGTCATAGGGAAGTCTGTGCGAGTGAACACATGCACATGAGACGGCTGCTATCCGCGCCCACCCAGTGTCATCGTCCATCCCGATGTTTCAATGCAGACATCATCCGATGGAAATTTTGTAGACATCGCCCAACCTTACTCGCTATGTTTTCAGAGATCTGTGCAGAGGTGAATCCTCTTATCAGTTATTAGATGCAAGCTTACAGCAGTAGTCCTTTGATCAGGATAAAGCTGTACATGTTTAAATTAAATTAAAATAATAACAGTAATTTCATAGGAGGGAAAAGCCAGCACCACAAATGTTGTGTGTTTGAATTGAAGATGAAATTGCAGTCAAGGCTAAATTCACGTTAGCTACAGAAGAGTCCAGAGAAAGGTGTCTGCAGGAAACCAGATGATCTTTTGTTAGATTAAAGAATGCGTCTCTCTTCTCCTAAGTGCATGTGATCCTCAAGTGCAAATTTTAGCATTCAGCCACTTGATACCATGATAGACCACAATACGGTGATTTATGTTAAACTATTGTATTCATGTCTTTCTGTACTTTAACAATGTGAACACAGTAAAGAAGTTGTCCTCCCCACGTTTTCATGAGTTATTGTGTTAGACCTGCCTGCATAAGACCTGAACTCTGGTGTTCCTCTGTTTCAAGAAACTCTTGTAATCGATGGCATGTGATGGCGGAAACTCAGCAAGATAAATGATCCATGTTGCTGTAATGAAAAGGACTTTTTTTTTTTTTTGGCCACGCTTTCATTCTTCTCTGATGGAGACATGGATGAATTGGATGAGTGTACCACATCTCCAGGGGCAGGGAGATAAATATTATGCCTGACTTCTCCTCCGCCATGTCTGGTTACCAGCTGAAAAGCAATTGTTTCACGCTGCCGTCTTGACTGCAAGACATGTGCTATTTCAAATTAAACCTTCAAGGTCCCAAAGTCATTTATTTGTGTCAAAACGGAGGCAGAATGGAATTCTGAGGAACAACAATAAATTCACTGTGGATGTAAGAAATCACAATGCATTCTCAGTGTTTTAGCAGCGAGTGTTGTTTGCTTGTGGAGCAAAATAATATCCAGGATGCAGCACTCCATTCAAGGCCTTAAAATGTGGAACTAATCTCTCTAAAAAGACTACTATTTGGATTCAATGTTTTTTGTTCAGCCTTCCCCGAGTGTTAGATACACTAACGTGTGTCCATGGGGGAAGACATTGAATATGAGTAGCCTTCTCCACCTCCAATACTATGAGAGTGTAAGTGGATCCTGATTCACTGATAGCACAGTGAAGCCTCCTTGAGTGTTTGCAAAGTGTGGACCTTGAGAAGAACAGCTTTGCCAAAAATCCTCTTGTGGCCCCAGAGACCACAGCACAGTGCTCAGTGAAAACAAAGATGTTATAAGCTAGCTTAGCTATTATCGCGCCTTTGCACTACATCTCCCCTGACGCTGCATTCAAATCAGTCTCTATTTATTTGGGGGTTTTATTTATTTATTACCCCATTTTTCTCCCCTTTTCCGAGGCAAAAAATGACTAAAAGGATTATTTGTGGAATAACTAAAATAATTAGCAATGCTTGTGCTTCTTTAATTCAGGCAAACTGAGTTGTATTTTCCCAGCATTAGCGTTGGCATACTGTAATTTAGGTGAGCGGCACAAAGAGTTGTGAGTCTATGAAATTGACAAAGAAGGGCAGAAAAGGAGAGGAGGCAGAAAGACTACAGTACATTGATCACAGAAAGACTTTATAGTAAATAACAACATGCAAAAAGGGCTTATAATGATCTGTATAAGCATGAAATAAATATTCATTTCACATTATAGGGTGTTTAGTGTATTACAGCATTGACACATAATTTGACGACAAAGTTCATCCATACACAATTATGTTAAGGTCTACTTACAGGGGTGACAGGTATTCCAGTGGGATAGATTCATCATTCCAATACTACTAATAGACAAGAACATTGAATATATATATTTTTTACATATTTAATGTCAGTGTTTTTAGAATATTTTATGGTTAAATCTGCGATAACATATTTTGTTTTTGCTGCTTGAAGGCTGCAGAAACAAGTTGTGAACACATCAGTGACATATTATCACCTTTGAAGTTTATATGGTTGGAGTCTGTTAAAAAACAGTTGCTTATTCATATGTCCCGCTTCTACAGAGAAACATCATAAATTTGGAGTCGTGTTTCTAGCCACCTGATGAATGACCAATATTCAGCTCTGTTTTTGGTTTCTACTAACTTGTCTCGTAACAACTTGCTCCTAACTGTGTCTGTCTGCTGACAGTGGGGTCTTTGACACCCCAAACAAAGAGGGAGTCAAGTCAATGTCAAAAAAACACAAGGGTTACGACGCTTGGATAAGACTGCAGAAAGACTGTGGTTACAATTTTAAGAAAAAGAATGAATAGCAACTCTGTGATGCGATCTTAGCTCTTACCTTTCCTTCTCACTTTTTGCCTCCTCATTTCTTA
Source organism: Micropterus salmoides (assembly GCF_014851395.1). Taxonomy (NCBI): domain Eukaryota; kingdom Metazoa; phylum Chordata; class Actinopteri; order Centrarchiformes; family Centrarchidae; genus Micropterus; species Micropterus salmoides. The sequence continues at coordinate 4,466 of NW_024040708.1, read as the reverse complement.
CTCCCTACTAGGGATGTCACAAGAACACTGTCACTTCGGTACCAAGTCGATACCAAAAGTCTGAAAACATGTAGGTACTCGTTTTTCTAGGTATCAAAAGTACTGTAAATAACATATCAGTGCAGCTGCAGTGACAGCTCTGCCTCAACTCGTTGAAACGAAGCACAGTAAGAGTCGTGTATAGAAGTAGGGGTAAACTGGGGCGAAAGTAACGCGGGACGAAAGTAACAAGGTGATTTCTCAGAGCCCAGACTACATTTGCATTCCAAGCTGTGACAGCACATTCAGCATGCAACCCTTGATGGAGCTGCCAAATATCACGTGGTTTTGTCATCGTTTCCTGCAGTTGTCTCCTGAAAGCTGTTTTCGAGTTTGTCAAGAAAATTTCTGAAGCAGGACTTTTTTCCCCAATTAAAACAGTTGTGTTTCTTCTTTCATGTGTCACAGTAATGATTAATCTACTGCTTTAACACATCCTAAACGTTTTAATGTCAGAGATTTTCAGTATAAAAGTAAATCAGGTTTAAAAGTCAGGAGTCGAGTAAAAGGTGTTACTTTTGTCCCGCTACAGTGACCACAAGTCTTTCTTTTTGCTCAGATAATGTGGAGGAGGGCAGAGGTCAATAGTGAGAAGACTAGACCACCAGGGTACAGATCACATTCTTAAGTCTTCTCTGCGGACGAAGAGAGGAAGCTGCATACGTATTATTTTGGCCTGTCTCCTAAGGAGGTCAGTGTAGTAGGCTACAGTAAAAAGCAGCACTCAAAATGAAGCTCGCTCAAACTCTTCTTACTAAAACAATTTTAAATTCATTTCAAAATGTGAAATTTGTTTAGGCCTATTCTGTAAATAACTTTTAAATGTTTATCTTAATTTTATTTTTGATTTACATTTTTGTCAAATCTTTCTAAATGACGTTTCATTTTCCCACTGTTTCTGAAGCTGCTGCAACATGCAGATATCCCCAGAGCAGGATCAGCAGACTTACACATTAACACATTAACAATATATAACATATATTTATTAAATACGAGGGTAACACAAAAAAATCTAGCTGGTATTGTTGTGTTACTTCCGACCCAACTGATGGGGTCCAAAGTAACATTGTGCAACTTGCATTCAAAGTGAAATTTTACTGAAGTCATTTGTACAAAATACCACCTGATATTGATAGACCTGTGCTCCTCTACTTTTTACTATTCCTCCATTATCTTTGTTTGAGACAGCTGCCATTGCTGAGTTGAATGACCAGCTATGTTCCATATGACGTTTGCAATGGCTAAATGGCAAACAGAATGTAAACATAGCTCATAGTATTAGGCTGCCGTCCTCATCACAGCCTGTGTCATCTGTCGTAATGTCGTTAATAAATAATATTTCCGGGGTAATGGTCTGTGACCATGTCAGTAAATTTAAACTTCTGCTTGCACTTTGAGTCGAGGTGTGTGTGTGTGGTGTGTGTGTGTGTGCGTAACCTCTGCGTAACCACCTATTCCCTACATCTCACTACATCCTGCATTGCCACTTCCGCGGTTGGATATGTACGAACGCTGAGTCTCTGAAGTCAGGGGAACTGCATAAACTGCCAATTAGGGTGGGCAATAAAACAATAATGATAATTATCGCATTATAATTTTCTTCAATAACAATATAATAAATGTTCAATATATTGTCAATAAATATTTGGTTTAATTCATTTGAATCACAAACAAATTAGGACTTAACTTTGCTATTATAATATTTATTTGTTGAGGAAAAGGGACTGAAAAAAACATTTATTAATCATATTTGTTGAAAAAGATATTATCATTATAGTTTGAATGTTCTACCTCAGATTTGTGTGATGCACTGTTTGGCATCAAGTGTTTGTCACATTCTGACCATAAAGAAAAGTTTAAACCACATATTTAACCTTCTGCTTTCTTCAATTTTCAGTCAGGACCAAAAATCAGCCTTTAAACTTGAAAGAAATAATAATGTGACATATATTGTGATAATTATCGATATCGAATGATATGAAATTTTTATCGTGATAACATTTTGGCCATACCGCCCAGCCCTACTGCCAAAACTAATCTCAATGACATAAGGCTCTCTCACAGTGCTTGAGTTGAATAAAATGAAAAGTGAATCCCAGTTTACTTTGCTATCCGTTAGCATCTGCTTCCCAATTACATCAGCAATGTTTTTTCAAACTGTCTACTTACGTGCGTCACAATTGTAAGAGTGTGATGGTTCCCTGAAGGGAGCCGCCACCTGTCTTTGTATACAAGAGAGTGTTTATACAAATAATACTTTGATAGAATGTTGAATAGTGGGATACAATTGGAGATGAAAGATTAAAAAATGCCTGAATATTGAGATAAACTGGTTCCTCAGAGCAGCACCTGTAAAACAGTTAAAAAGAATGAGAGCACGTTAATAAGACGACCTTTATGAAAGTAAGAATGTGATTTTAAATGTCTTTTGCACAGTGTAGAAACTAGCAAGCCTCAAATTAAATCTGGTTGTGCTGAATGTTGATAATATTCAATGATTTCAATAGAACAATAAATAGCAATAAATCAGAAAATATGCACATACATGCAAAACAAAGCTGAAATGATAAGGTAGTAGAGAGCAAAACACTTAAATTGGGATGTAGGTTTAAACCACATCGTTCCAGTCATCCAGATTGGATTTGATTTTAATTTGATTTCCTTAAGATCAAGAAACCCAGCGTATGTAAAAAAGAAAAAATGCTTTTTGAAAAATAATCATGCTGTATTGCACTGATTTTTAGACAGTTGTTTAAATGCACCAATGAATCGTTGTGTTGTCCTGAACAAAGAGCGTGATCCTGCCATCAGACACTTCATTCACGTCTTCTCAATACCTGAAAGACAAAGTGGGTAGCACAAAAATTCATTTAGAGCGGTGCTAAAACATGATCGGCATCTGTAGGCATGGGGTCTTATTGCCAAGATTAATTATATTCATTATACAGCGCACTGCATACAAATGACCTTGTTTCCTGTTCAATACATGTGCTGATTTTGAATATGGCGTACCGAACAGAACTGTTACATATGAAAACTTGCATTAACTCTGGCTTTGTAGGTTTTCTGGGCGTATTTAGTATTCAAGGTTCTACAGGTTAAAGATTCATATCATTCTCTCATCTGCTTTAGAGGCCCATAATTCCTAGCAGCCCCTTTTTCTGTGACTGTAATTGACATATTGTTTGCATTGACTTGTACTGTACTGAATGTAAGTCAACTGAATGCAAGTCAGTGCAGCCCTAAAAGTTTTGTGTCATCTTGCACTTACGATTAAATTAAAAAGTATGTATATACAGCCTTCACTGAATCAGCAGGAGAGTGTTAATCAACGTCAACTGGAGAGATTTGAATGTGAGATATCTCTGAAATATTGAAACTTTGAAACATTACTTTCCTTTTTGTACTTATACTATTTCAGTTATTTTAATGTCACAGGGCACAAGCTTAGCTTGCACAAAGCATAAATGTTTACAGTCACAACCAGTATTACAGTTGGTGAAAGTTAGATTGAAGTGAGTCAGTCACAATCCCATCAGGAACTTGTAAAGTTTTAGAGATTATTGTGGCAGATGACTGACTTTGTAAGGGATTCTGCTGCATTTTACGACATTGTCACATGTTGTTTTGCAAGATATTGAGTTTCTGTTTAAAAATGGCTATCTATAGCAGTCCCACATTTCCCCATTGTTATCCTGTAGTTATTTTAGAAAGCAGTGTTTAACCTTTCAATCGAAAGCACAGGGCACACACATCTCTTAAGTAGAAACCCCAGACAGGGTGCAGGACCTGAATGCCAGATCTCGCTTTGGTTTGAAAGAAGTATAAGATATATTTGGGCTCACTGTGTATCAGTATATTCTCAATGACGTTTTAGTCCTTGGAGTAGCAATAATAGCTCAGGTTTAATTATTTTAGTGATATTTAGCATATGTAACACTTAATGACCTTTTCACAGAAGACATAAGTGTAAATTATGTCAGACCAGTCACTAGGGCTGAAACGATTCATTGATTAAATAGATAAAATTGATTAATAAAATGCTTCGACATAAATTATTTGCATTGATGCTTCGTTTAATCCATGTAACTTTACAGCACAGTGTTTCGCAGGGACATTTATTACTGTCGCACATTGCGCTTACGCTGTGAACACGACGTGATTATAATGGAGCTGTTAGCAAAGTGGATGAATAGAGAGAAAACAGTGAGGGACAAAGAATGACGAAAGACAGTATCCAAAGTATAGGATTATTTCAAGCTAAAGAAAACAACAATCTGTAATGTTACCGTCCGTCCACCGTAAAACAAAACTTATGTCGCCTTGGCAACAACACGATGGCACCTGATCAGAAAGCAGCGGTGCAGCGGACAGAGACAAGTAACAGTAACAGCACTTAGTATTTAACTGAAATCTTGATTGATTGT
>NW_024040707.1:33882196-33911237 GCF_014851395.1 Micropterus salmoides | reverse complement strand
GTGGCTCTGTGAGGCTGTACGTCAGCACATCCTCACAGACCTCACATTTTGATGTCGCATGTGATGTTTACCACTGTTACCCTAGCAGTTTAGCATGCTAGCATCTGCTTATTAGCACCAAACAGAGAAATGTAGCACTGTAGAGAAATGACAGGAAACAATAAGGGAGAGAGATACGACACGCAACAAGGTCAAACTTTGGAGCTATTGGTGGAGCGAGGGGAAAGGTCAGGGGTTCATTCAAGTTAGTATAATTTATCCTGTTGAGAAATAGTTCTGCAGATTTTTCACTCTGAACCAAAGATGTCCAGTTTGAGGTGCTATATTAAAAGTACATTCAAATATGAACCAAATGACACTGCCATCCCCAGAGCCAACCCACTAGTATGGTGAAAAATGTCAGTCACCACCCACACTACTTAGAGTGCAGTCAGCTTTGTCATAGGACTAATTGTCTGTCTCTATTGTTGTTTGGAAGGTGTTCATCTTGATTACTGGCAGGTTGGTAATATACAAAAGTGAGTGGGCGAGAGAAGTGGTGAGCTTCCGTCAATGATGGGCTCAAAGTTCAAAGCTATGTTGTTTCCTTGAAGTGGTACATACTCAGTGCATAAGATTTCTTTACTTTTCCCTCAGCTCTACAACAAAGCTACATTTCCTCTGCCATCCCTGAGCAGGTACTACAATTACAAGTGTACAAAGTAAGTGTTAAAAAGGTATTACAATTAACAGGACACTGAAATGTATCGCACATCATATCACACATCACCAAGCAGCGTGGCTCTGAGACAGATGTGTTTTGAGAGACTTGTGAGGCGTTGCAGGAAAAGCCCATTACAGATGCAGAAATTCCAGAGGCACAAAAAGAAATATGTAGAAAACATAACTAAACAATGATTTGTTATAGGCAGAGAAAACAGCAAAAGTTTGGCAGGAACTAAATGAAGATAAACTCAGGGATTAGTGGAATTAAGGTTAATTCCATTCACAAGTTATTGTGAATGATGATTGATGATTGGGGATAATAAAGCCAAATAAGGTCAGCGACACTGAGTCTACCTATTAGTTTTACAACAGTTCCTGACAATACTTAAAATAAGATTTAAGTATCGTTATGGTAAATTCAACAATTCAGGAAAAAGTACTTTCTGCCTCTTGTCTATGTCTTCATGCCTAAAATTAGGCAAATTAGACAAAATGTGTTCCTCAGTGCACTCTAAAACAAACTATATAATTCCACTATATTCACCAGCTAGTTTGTGTTGTTTCGCTGCTGGGCAAAGAGGTGAGAGTGGGCCATAAAACTGAAACAATGGAAAGATGCTTCTGTGTGTGTGTGGAGTAAATCACATTAGCTCATTAATACAGCGCTCTTATTCCCCAGCATTTGCTTGTATCAGCTTTTCAGAGAATTTTATTTTCACATTCAATAAGCACATCCCATCAAGTTAGCTAGCTACTTTGACTACTTCTTCTATCTGCATTATGCGCTTGGCGTGTTCTATAGGCGTCAAATGATACGATGCCGTGTGGTACGATGCTACGTGTTGCAGCGCTGCATGTTTCTATGTGTGCTTAGCTACATGACACCATGTGGCGCTACTATCTTGGCTCTGATCACAATTTTAAACTTACGGCACTGGACAGGTCTCATCCTGATTTGGCCTGCCTGTTTTCAGATCAGCTGTTTATTTTCACAAATCTTTTAAACATTGTTTTATTTGTGTGTGTGTGTGTGTGTGTGTGTGTGTGTGTGTGTGTGTGTGTGTGTGTGTGTGTGTGTGTGTGTGTGTGGTGTGTGTGAATAATGTACAAATGAAGTAAATGAATGCAGGGATGGATGATGCATCCCCAGTATTTTTTTCATGTAATGTTAAAATCTTCTGGTCTGGAAATGTATTAAGTGTCTTTCTGTTAAGAGTGCATTCATTATTACTCCTCACTGCTGAAGTGGGCATGTTATCCTTGTAGGGTGAAGAGATGCATTGATAATAATAATTAGGTTCATTCATTTAATTTAAATCTATACCATTGGGTAAAGTGGAAACTTTTCACGCAGAGAGCAGCATAATAAATATAATATACATAGAGCACATTCAATAGAGAGAGTCAAGACAGCAGAAACAGAAAATAGTTTAACCACATTGTTCACTTTCCACTCCAGTCTTCTCAGTATTGGAAAGTATTTCTCAAAAATGCGCTGCTTCCAATTCAAAAGGCTGCATAAAACTTTTACCAAAGAATAGACCTATTGTTATAATTTCATGAAAAGAAATATTAATGTGGAGAAATCAAGACTCTCCCCCTGAGTAATCGTGGTACAAATAATAAGAATGACACCCTCGCACTTTCTATTGTACTGCAATAAGTCCTCTGAAATGCCAAAGTCAAGATTTCAAAGAAGCGCAAAAGGTTTGAATAACACGTTAGAGAGGTGTTTAATTTACATGACGTGGGGATTTGTAGCGAAGAGGGCAGAGAGCAGCGGTGGGAGCAGCGTTTGGGCCAGCTGACACACTCTCTGTAATTACAGTTCTGCTCTCACACCTGCAGCCTGTAGAGGCAAAGTGAGGATGGGAGAGTGTGAAAGGGAGAGCACAGAGCCAGGAGGGATTCCCACACTACACATTACTTATAAATAATACATTGTTATAGTATAAAACATCCACAATACCCTCTAAATAAAATAGTGGATGAAACCTGGAACTTTGCAGGTTTCTCCAGCGATAAAGTTAGATGCGCCTTCCCCAGATGGTACTGAGGCATTGCGTAAAAAGAACTTGTTGAATGCTTTGGCACAGACATCGTGCACAGATAAATCTTGTCCGGATACTGGGGTAAACAAACGAAATGGCGATGTGGAGAAAGTTGGAGCGGCATGTGATTCGGTGCACTAATTTTTTCCTATCCATGCTGTGTCTCTCAAATGCTGTCACCAAACAACAGAGATACAGATTATTTCAGACTGTTAATCATGCCAAAGTACTCTGGGACCCAAAAGTCAAACCTAAAGGTGTATTTGGGGAACACCTAAATATAAGAAGCGCTGTATCGAAATTTGAACAACTTGAACAGTTGCTAACACAGTCTAACTTTGATTTTTTGTGTCTTTCTGAGACTTGGCTAAAACCCACCATTTCAAATAGTGCTGTTTATATACCAGGCTACCACATCAACAGGCGTGACCGTGTCATGGTAAAGGGGGCGGAGTAATGATCTATGTCAAGGACAGTTTTCAATGTGTACAGATGGAATCAGTGGGAGTTTTGTTTTGGAATGTGTGGGGATAAAAATTAGGCTGTCTCTGGAAATGTCATTTGCTGTTCTTGCTCTGTATAGGCCTCTGACATCAAATAATGTATTTTTTGATCACTTGACTGACATTCTTAAAAATGTGACTTCTTATGGGGGATTTTAACATAAATTGGTTTGATAAAAATGGTAGAAAAAAACTAAAAGAGATTACTCAAAAATTTAATTTTACACAAATGATTGAAAAAGCAACTCGGATTACTAAGACATCTCAAACGCTTATTAATCTAGTTTTTACTAACAAAGCTGACCGTATCGGTAAAGTTTATAATTTAATAACAGGTCTTTCTGATCATAATTTAACATTAGTTGCAAGGAAACTGTCAAAAGCACGCTACCGAAATTTAAACAAGGTTGATAATACTGAATCTGTACTCTATATCCCCAGGAAAGATATTGAGAGGTTTGATAATGAAATTAGAAAGGTAAATTGGATTGAAATGATAAATGATAAAGACAGTAATACAGCTTCTATTGAGCTGATAAAGATGTTTCAACAGCTTGTTTTTAAATATTCTAAACGAAAAAAGGTAAAGCCTAAATGCAAAATTCCTTTACCTTGGTTAAATGATAATCTATGGAAATGGTGCTTGACAGAAAGGCCTCTAGCTATCACCACTGCAATATTCTAAGTAAATATAAAATATTAACTTTGACTCACTAATTCAATATACAAATTTGAGAACTGTTTTTAAAATTAAATAATATAATAATATAATATCCTCCTTCTATGAAAAAATTCATAAATCTATTGTAAACAAACGAACCGAATGACCCGTTCCACTGCACACAGAAATTGTGCTATCCTGAAAAGATCCTCTGCCTTTGCACAGACAGCTTTTTCATTTAAAACCATTAAACAATGGAATCAACTCCCTGACACTCTAAAGTTGTCTGTAGATCTGAATAATTTCTCTCAAACTTAAAGAAATACATTCTCAATAACCAGCTGTGTCAGCATTAGCACATTTAAAGTCTACAAATGTAATATTGAAGTAATTGTTTTTGAATATGTTTTATATATTTTAGGCTGTGATGGTCTTTTGATTAGCTTTTTTATTTAAACATCTGATTGGTTTTAAATGATTATTGTTGGATTAATATTATATGTATTTGCTAGTGCTATTGACAGTTATTTGTAATGTAATGTTTCAATATTGTTTGTACCTGCCCGGGGACTGCAGATGGAAATTAGCGTTTGTTAACTCTGGTACAAAACATCTTTTTGTAAGATTAATGTATTTTGTACAAGTTGTCATTAATTGTCTGTCGTTTATGTACTTTCTCAAAGATAGGTAATAACTGTGTTTGGAAACTGTAGGCAGTGATGCCCCACAAAAGACAGCAGGCACCATTCCCTAAATAGTCACTTTGCAACTCAAGACAAAATCAGTGCCAGTTTGAGTAAGTGAGGCAAGCAGCTTGGAAAATTAACTCTCAAACTAACTTCAGTGGCAGAAAAAGGAGTACCCTAGACAACACTGTGTGAGCAGGGCTGGACTGGCAATCTCGCATACTGGGCAAATGCCTGGTGGGCCGATGCACCTTTGGGGCCGGTGTAACGTAAGTTATATATTTATATAACTGTTTTTAAAAAATGGGCCAACGATGGGCCCATAAAGCATGGACAGCGGCCCATTGGCTAATTTTCTATACTGACATTGGGCTGGCCCGGTCACATCTTTTACTAGCCCATATCCCCTCTGTTTCTTGCGTTGCCCCCCCCCCCTCCAAAAAAAATCTTCAGATGTCTGTCGCCAAATGCGCGAAAACAACCGATAGCCTATGTTTGCTACCGGGGCTCAACAACAGCTGTGGTACCCGAAGTAGAGCAGGCACAGGGACCTGAAGGAGTGAAGGAGAGCCGTGGGCCCCTGCCAGGCTATGGTGATAGCGAGTGACAAAGTGACAGGGCCGAGGGAGAGAGAGCAGGAGGAGAGTGGAGGTGAAGGGGTAAGCAGCTCAACCTGTAGGGATGGAGCAGAGAGGGAGGGTCACCCACCACTTTTTGAAAAAAAAACAGCTTGCACCAAGAAATGTTAATTAACAAATAAAAATGCTATGAGAAAGGTTCATTTGCACAATAAATTGCAATTCAATATAAATATAGAAGAAAACTGTGTTGTCCAAAAAAAGTAACTTAAGCTAAAAACAATAAGCTACTGATTACTCCATTATATTCTATTACATTTTTATATTGTCACCTGCCGACTGAATTTTGTGCTTCCCTGGTGCAGAAAATGTCCCCAGAATGCAGGAAATTAAGTGTTTAATGCTTAAAATCTCTCCCTATCAACTAATTCATCAATACATTTTTTTTCCCCTAAATAGTAGGCCTATTAAAATATATTCTTGTCTTTTTGTCTTGGCCCCAATCTGAGCCCTTAAATGGAAGGTTGGTGTGTTGGTGAGGGGTGTCCAACTGATTTTGGTAGGCTGCTTGGGCCAAAAATGCCAGAGCCGATTTTTTCATCCCAGTCTAGCCCTGTATGTGAGGCACTATGCTCATCCTACATTACCAAATTTGGTGACATGTTTGGGACTGCTGCAAATATGACACACACACACACACACAGTAATGTTACGGCAGACTAGGTGAACGGACTCAAGAGCAGATTCGGGGCAGGTTTAAATCCAGGAATTTAGGGGCGGTTTCCCAGACAGAGTCTAAAATAAATGAGGACTAGACTAATCCTACTGAAATTAATACGGACTTAAAAAATGGCTTTCTGAGACATTGCTTTATTTGAGATTAAGTAGTACCCGACTAGGGAGTTGCAGACTAAGGTTAATAAGGACTAACTAGCTACTCTCTGTGAAGCCCGATTAGAGTAATGTTGTGCACTCGGTGCAGACCTGAGGTTGCTCCAAAAACCAGGGCTGGACCCTGAAGAAACATTAACATTGTGTGGAACTGGAGTAAATCACCCAAACAAATAATGGACAAAGGTAAAAGACAATGTTCAAAGAATTTCAGTGACTTTGAAAGGACCCTTTTGAAGCAAATTGTGTCAAACCACCCAATTATTGAGAACAAACAGCATGATTCAGCAACAGAAAACAAGAAAAAGAATGCTTAGACTTCAATTTGCAATGAATTTAACTCAAATGAAAAAGTAAGCAACAGGACACTTCAGCAACTTCAGGTAAGCTGCTGTATTATTGTTGGTCTACTTTTACATGTCAGTCACTTTGAAATGTTGCTTCATTGTGATCCAAGTATATTACAAACAGCATCATACAGAATTTAAATTTTTTATATTGTTCCATCTTTCTAAGATCCTGTGGAAAAACATAAAAATAAACTTAAATAAGACAAATGCTGTTGCACGTAGGGAGCGTTTCAAGACTGGTGGTGGACCCCCAGAAAGACCGGAGACCGATGACCTAGGAGACTTGTTGACTTCGATCATTGATAGCCAGCAGCCCCTGGAAGGTATCCCTGATGATGATCATTTGGACAGTTCAGATAGGGCCCCGTTCCAATCCTCATTTGGTAGGCCACATTAATTCAATATGTGCCATCCTTAAACTGCAGGGAATATGTATCGTCAGTCATTTTTTGCAGTCCTATAACCAAAAATATTTCATGAACTTCACTTTTAAATACATATTGTTCACTAATGCTGCAATATAATACTTTTCAGATGATCACTAGAGCTTGGAGGTCCTGAGACAGGATGAAAGTCAGCCCGCTCAGCTGCAGCAGCCTGGAGGGAAGATGGTGTCACTAATTCTGGCCAGATGGTATGGACCAAGAGGCTGACCATGCACGAGAAACTGGCCATGGAATTTCATGAGCACAAATTAAAGTATTTAAAAGATGAACATGAAATAAAGATGAAAATACTTCATGTTGAGTTAGCCATGAAGGAGGAAGAGAGAAACATGAAGCAGCAGCAGTGCCAATGTTCTACTGAAACCAGTTCAGGGTCCCAATATCTCAATTTGTGAAATCATGATCATTCAGTGGGTTGCTCCTGTCCATAACCACCCTTCTGTCTGGTCTAAATGGAGCTCTTTCATCATCATTAATATAGTTGCTAAGGTCAATCTGGAGGCCAACATCAATTAATCTGAAGTTAAACCTGCCTCTGGCCAGGTTTAGTTTAAGCCTTTACTCAAATCTAGACTAGTTCTAATCAGACTTCTGGAAATCAGACTCTGTAATTCAGGACTAAGGAAAGTCTGGGACTATTTTAAAGTGGATTTCCAGGCAGACAGTGAGCTGAGCGAAGCAGGGGCAGGATTTTCAGGCAGGCAGTGATCCTGAGCATAGAGAGACAAGGTAAGTGATCTCACAAGAAACAAACAACAGAATATACACTAGAGACTTGTAGACCACAGCGCAAATACCACTGAAGTAAGCTGATGATCTGGCGACAAGTGAGGTGAAGAACCGGGTTGATGTACTGCAGAGTCTTGAGCTTTGTAGTGATCCAGAAGCCCCCAGATGAAGTCACATTAACCAGTGGTGGAAATAAAATCTCAGATTTTAAAATTTTATTTTAAAGTTGGTTTCTTAAATACAAAAAAGCTTAAATGAATTATTCAAATATGTTAGGCCAGTCATCTGTAATAAAATGCCCCATCAAACTCATGTAGGGCTGCATGGTTCATTGATGATTTTCATTTTTAAAGAGACTTAAACAATACATTTGTATTAAAGGGGCAATATGCAGTTTTCAGCAGCCACCAGCAGTGCGGTTTTTAGATGAGCAAGCAAAATCCGACACACCAGGAGACAGCTTCACACAACATGCTGGAAACTCAGGTAAACTCTCACTGCAATGTTACAGTAATATTTTTATTTACATTTACTCATTTGGCACACGCTTTTATCCAAAGCAACATGCATTTAAGGAACATCATACAAGCATCAATAAAGCATGAGATCTATAAGTGACACTAGTAAGAGCAGCAATACATACTAGCAAGAGCTTTTAGCAAGTTCAGCATAAATAGGCTAAAAACCTAGGAAAAGAAGTAAGAGTTAATTTATAGTGCAATCAATACAATAGCATTGTAAGGTGAAGAAGAAGAGCAAAGGAAGTACATGTTAGAGGTTAGGAGTTAGAGATGTTATAAGGAAATTGTTCTTGGAAGAGATGAGTTTTCAAGAGCTTCTTGAAGAGGGAAACCCCTGCTCTGATGGCATGTGGTAACTCATTCCACCATACTAGTGTCACAGATGAGAAAGGCCTGGACTGAGATTGCTTTGTGTGTAGGGATGGTAGAGCCAGATGGTGTTTGTTGGAGGAGCCCAGTGGCCGAGAAGGAGCATAAACTTTTTATGGAGTTTAGGTACTGGTGTGGACCCAGTAGTCACTCTGTATGCAGGCATTGGTGACTTGAATTTGATTTGGGAGGCCATTTGTAGCCAGTGGAGGTTGCTGAGTAAAGGAGTGACATGAATCCTTTTGGGTTGTTAAAAAAACAGACACGCTGCTACGTTTGGAACCATTTGTAGGGTTTCACCGCACAAGCTGGAAGACCCGCTAGGAGAGCATTGAAACAGTCCAGGCGAGAGATTACCATGGCCTGTACCAGAAGCTGGGTAGCGTAATGAGTAAGGTAGGGCTTGATTATTCTTATGTTGTATATAGCAAAGCAGCACGACCAAGAGACAGTGGTAACATGGTCTGAGAAAGACAATTGGTCATCAAGTTACAGCAACTGAGATCAATGGAGAAGCTGTGTACCTTAGCATCGGTAAAACCAGATCCATACTAACAGCTGGCTGCCTCTGCCTTGCATCACAAAATGCTAGTAAAAACAAATTGCCAGAAACGAAATCCAAACAGGGCAGATGATCCAAATAGTGCAACAGAATAATCCAAAGAACAAGTGGCAGAACACTCAACAAACGTTGAGGACAAGACAAAGACTGAACAGAACTGAGGGATTAAATACTGACACAACAACACACATTAGGCAGGCAGGGTCAGGCACCTGAGACACGTAAGGTCAATCAGGGCAGACACAGGAAAGAAGCAGAGTCAGGGCAGAAACAGGACAGGCATTAAACATGGAACAAATGTAAAACAAAACACAAACCAGGACATAATCAAATGAACTTACAGAAACCATGAAATACAAAATCACAACAGTCTAAATCAATAACACAGAATAATAAAACTGAAAACCACAACCATGACACCGATTTGATTCTCGTTTGGTCTGTTGGGCTTCAGCGCATAAAACTGTATTGTTTTTATCCTTACATGGAGTTTCTGTTGGGGTTTATGCTGGAGTCTGTGTTGTGCTGGCAGCCAGCTGTTTTATGATGTTAGCGGACTGCATTTGGTCAGCTGCGGTGTTGTCACTGTAGTCTGCAAGAGGCTTGGGAGCATGCATACAGAGAACCCAACTTGATTCCTTCACATAAGAAGCAGAATAGTGGCTGTTCTAAGCAACACAGAAAACAGGGGTGTGGTTCATTTCTATGTGAGGTTACAGCCCGTTGACAAATAGGCAGTAAAAAAGTGATTTATTGATAAGTGATTTCATTGAAAAACCCTTTAAAAGTTCTCCCTTGCTGCTGTTGGTCCACAGTGATAACATTACCAGCCTACTTGGTAATATTGTCTTAATGTTAGACAACATTGGCTGCAAACTGACAAACCCAATCAGCAGAAGGTGTGAGTAATTGAAGTCTGCTGGTAATTTTCTTTAGACCGGAATTGCTAAGAAAAAGGTTGTGGTAAAATTACCTGCTGGACATCTCTCATTGGCAGTGACTAGTTCAATAATCTGCAGCTGTGATGGTCTGTCTGTGAAGCCAAGATAGCAAAAACCTTAATTAAAGGTATTTCTTTCCCACTGGCCGCAGGGACCATGATAAAAATAGGTTAGTTTTAACATAAAAGAGAAGCCATTTAGAAAAAAACATTAACAGTACTCCAGATAACAAATGTAAAAACTGCCATCTTGGAAATTGTCTCTTTGAAATTATCTTTTGGAGGATGTGTGTGTATATATATATAGTGTATGATTTCAAAAAGCAATAGAAAATCCACAGAAAATAGAAATTATCTTGATTAACTCCAGTTCTGTGAATACGTGCATAGCACTCTAATGGCTTCACTATTAGTTTGGTCACTTATTGTCAGGAATTCTGATGGATGCCTATGTCAGGTGCAGCTGGTGCAAGGTTTGGTTTTATTGTCCACATTTTGAGATATTTGTACAAGTTCAGTGGAATTTCCACAGACCTCACTGTGGACCGTTTTCATAGGGACTACATCATCGTTAAAACTCACTACAGTGAGGTCTGTGGAAATTCTAAACACCTCCATTGTTATGGGATGGAGGCAGACATTTCAGTTATGGATCTAAAAAAAACCTGGACTAATGAAACCCAAACTATCTACATAGGCAGATGCAAGGGCGTCACTTTGTGTTGAAAAGTGGGACATAAAGGCTCACATTAGGGGCGTGATAATACATTTGGATCATGAGCCGTAACGATGCACGAGAACTAGACAAGAAGATTTTTTTGCACTATTTAGATGTGGAAATGTTGGGGGGGGAGGGGGAGGGTTGAGCATTAATCTGGTTATTTCCTGCATTCTGGAGACATTTTCTCCTCTTCTGCTCCAATTTATGGAAATGTCTGTTTTTTATATGTTGCATTGCATGTTTTCTTATTGTGCAAATCAACCTTTCTCAAAGCATTTTCATTTATTATTTAACATTTCTTGGACAAAATCAACCATTTCAAAATGTGGTGGGGACATGTCCCCAGCGTCCCCAGTGTAAATGACACATATGGGCAGATGCCACTATAACGATTGAGAAAATGTACATCCTGTGAGAATAGACAGACAGTCCGACACAGCACATCACTCAGTTCGGTTTTGGCTTTTCCTGGTTATAAATAGAATTACAGGCCTAATTCCATTTTCCCCATTGTCCTAACAATCCATGGACAGGAGGGACATAACAGGGAAGTGAAGAAACAGTTAATGAGAGAGAGAGAGAGAAAGAGAGATTAAGTGACTATGAATGCTCTGATTAATAAATGTAAATAAATAATGCTTTCTTTAAGGTTACAGTTTAGTTTTAACAGTTAGCACCTCGACGTTGTCCAATGTGCTTCATACACTGTTGTTTTTTGATGTGTTCCAGTTTCTCTCCTCCTGACCCGCCGGACCAGCAGCCTTTGTGTTCCAGGACCTCCTGATTTATAAATTAAGCACTGTTAAATTTAGCAAACTTGCTTAAATGCATTAAACCCTTTTAATGCATGAATTATTAAATCACAATGTCATTTTTTAATCTTAATTTTGTTTTTACTTGATGATGCCTATAAACTTTTTCTCAATATGTTTTATTTTGAAATGTGTCCACTGCAGTGGACACCATGCATCAATGGTAAAAAAACATGAAAACATTTACAAAAACTATATATGAATATATAGTTATTCAAGTGCAAATTACATAATTTAAAATAAAATATAAAATAAGGCAGAATTTACATATTTTAGTATAATATTACATAAATTAGATATTGATCCTTTTATATGAGTATTAATCCTAGAGCATGAAATGTTGTCTGTGTGTCTGTGTCATCTGTGTTGAGTGTTTTCCCATGCCCACGTTTTTTGGATCTTTGGATGGTTCTTTGTTCCTTGTTTTTGGATTTTGTTTCTGTTGGAGTTACCTTTGTTTGGATTCTTGCTACGAGCTCCCGTGGAAGCCGTTTTGAGTTAATAAATAATTTTGAACTGCATCCTCCTCTCGCCTCGCCTGAATCTGCATTTGGGTCCACACCTCAGCCCTCAGCCTTCACTCAGCCGACTCTTGACAACTCCTGCAGCGCTGACTCGACTCCTGTCATTAGAACACAACCACACACTCACGCGCCCAGGTAGGGGGAGAAACAGAGCAACTCCCCACCAGGCAGAAACAAAGGGCATGACATATTCAAATAAAAAAAAAATGTTCTCCCCCATCTTCCCACCTCCTGTTATATTATAATACTGTTTGGTTCTTATGTTTTATGGAAGTGTATAGTGGACTAATTTCAAATTATCATGCAAAAAATAAAATGTAATCCCACCATAACATTATCATTTTCCACATGTGTATGTGTTATTTAGGTGAAAATGAAAATGCAATCATCCAATTTTCATTTTCACATACTTGTGTGAACATTGTAGGACCACATTAAAATGAAAATGGAAACAGCATCTGACATTTCATTTTCAAAGACTTAACCTGCTCTAAAATGGACATTATTCAATTGCAGTTAGCAAAACAGCCCCCAGCCTATTGCATTTACATGTTCATTTCCTCATAGTGTTTTTAGGTCAAAAATGAAATTAAAATGCCATTTTCTAACTATGTGAAAATGAGAACTCTGATTCATAGTGGACTTTATTCAAATGCAATGAGTGAAACAGCGCCCCCAGTCTGTTGCATTGCATTTACATTTACAAGCAGCTTTCCAAGGGACACAATGCAAATGAAAATGCGATCTGTCAGTTCTCTCATCAAGGCAGGTCCTCAGTTAAGACGTCACTTCCTCTTCAGTTGGAAGGCCACTTCAGGTTCTCATGGTTCAGTTGTGTATCTACCATTACACAACACTAGGCTGTAACTTCACAACCAAATGAGATCTATCGGCCGAACAGCTCAAGGGTGGATCTACACCGACTTCAAATTTGTTTTTATGTTACCATTTTATTTTTTTAACACTTGCCTGTTGAACTTGGTGTTAGCATGTTCTGCAGCTAATGTAGCTAACTGTAACGTCAACTGTATCTAGCGTGTATTGTGACATTAGGCCCACACTGCATTAGCCTATGTACGTTTACCTGGTAGATGCATAGCACGTGCAAAAAACGTTGCTTTGCTTATACCCGAAAGCTGGGCAATGTCAAGCCCAGGCTAATAGAAACCCATTCTCATTCAGTTGCAGGAACAGTTAGTCTGTCTGTCATATCAACTCCATAGCTGTAACAGTTACAGCTATGAACAGTGCAAAACCGTTATCAGAACCACACACTTGAGATGATATTGGACTAAGTGTTTCCTGCAGACAGGCCAGCAAAGGTTTTTCTTACCAGCCTAACAGAAGACATCAGAGGACTCCTCACTCCTCCTCAAGTACAGGTTTGTACTTAACTGTTGAACTCATGTCAATACTGCTATTTATGTCTCTGACATGTTGTTAGCTTAGTATCTATGCATTAACTCTCACCATAAATATACACTGTCTTATGACATGCTGTAAGTTACCATGTCAGCACAACTGCAGGTTACTGATCTTACAAACTCTTATGTATGTTATGAATGATTACTCGGACGTTCCTTGTAGTTTATTCCTTGTGGTAAATATATGAAGTAATATTTTATGACCTTGTAACTCACTAAATATTCCCATCATAAATTGTTATATGTTTTACATTTATGTTATATGTTTTTATGTCTGCAACCTTGTTAATTGTGCTGCTGCCTGTCTTGACCAGGACGCTTTTGGAAAAGAGATTTTTAATCTCAATGAGTTTTCTTTCTGGTTAAATAAAGGTAAAAAAATGTACTTCCTCCTCCCTTCCCTTTCTATGTACTCACTAACCAAAGTATCTGCAGCTACTGTGTACAGTGTCCATTTTTCAGAGAAGTTTGGATATTTTTACAAGTTATTTGTCAGATAATTATTGCCATATGGTTTTAAAATTTTTCTGATTTCAGTTTTAGAGCATTTCATATAATTTATATTGTGATCTGTCAACACTATAATAAAGTTTGTGATATATAGAATGTCTTCTCTTGCTTACAGACTAATTCAAGGTATAAGGTTGTTTATAAGTCATTATACAGCAGAAGGCTGCATAACGAAATTAAATTTGTAGTTCTGTCATGCTACACCCACAACATATAATTAAGTGTAGGCCTATATTAAAATATGGTCCGGGTGGATCATGGTCTGCTGCCCTTCAATCCAAAAACCCAGTCTTCATCTTCCAATGACTGTATTTATGTCAGAGGTAACGCATTTATTGGCAATAAGCTGGGAAAAGCAGATAAAAAACAAAAGTTTGAAGGGGCTACCAGCTGCTGGTTGCCATAGCAACTTTACGACAATTGGTAAAAGTTTTTCATAAACCCTTTGTGATAACATGATATCTCTTTAATACCACATGTCCCATAATAGTAAATTTAAAAAAACCTTAACCAAAACCTTAAAATAAAGCACTTTATTCATGGTGAGTGAAATGGAAATATAAATTGGATATTTATAATGCACAAAGTAGCAAACCTGTATAAAACCTTTATACAGAAACTGTCCAGATCATGTCCCATCCGGTTCACAGTGGTCATCATGATGCATCTTTCCTGACTTTCCTGATGCTGCTGGCCGCTGTGTTGTCTTCAGGCCTTTGCTTGACTGAAGCATGACATCTGCCCAGCAATAACTTCCTCTTCTAATGGTTTCTCACACTGTGAGGTGAGTCTGATGGGTCCAGGAACACCTCAAACATGAATTTCATCAGGTCACTCAGATGATCTGTAAAACACAACAGAGTCACTGTTACTTTAAAACCAAACTCCTGAGTAGAAGAGGCCCAGTTCATCCTGAGTGACAGCCAGTGCGCTGCAGCAGCACCAATCAGAGTGCAAGCATTTGTATTTAAACTCAAACTTATTATTTCTTGTTTGCTTGCTGGAATTCAGAAGATAATGTTTTAATTAAGAAATGGACTCTTGTGGAGATTTGAGATAATGACTTAATTATTGGTGGCTGAACTGTGGGATTTGTAATGAACACTGACTGCAACACACTGTGATGAACTTTGTGTTTCTTGTAGGTACTGATGATTTATTATTTCATTCCTTGACTTGACTCTTAATTTAACTTTCAGAGAAATGATGTGATACTTCCACTATTTACTTACTTACTTTACTGTCCCTTTCAAATCTGCATCCAACATGGCTGACAGATAAAGTAATACTAATATATTCATCTAGGGCTGCACATAATGATTGTTTTTAGAATCATTTAATCTAACGATTATTTTTTCAATTAGTTGATTAATCTAATGAATGATTTCTGTGTATTCTAAAGGGGGGAAATGTAGCCTATTACACAATTAATTAACAATTTATCCAAAATAAATATCAAAAACAAATTAATTAATAAATCAATATTTTATTCAATCATTCTTAGAATAATGGTAATAGTAGCATAAATTAATCCAATTTCCACATCACTGTCATGGTAATAATAACTATAACAGACATTAATTAGGCTTCTTTACCTAAAACTTTAAATGTTTCTGACCTGGATTTATTTCAGTATTCAGTAATGCAGTATAATAATGAAACGTCTGCATCAGTGTGGGGCAAAGAAAACAACTGAAACGATTCACAGACAGTACAAACACAGATTCTTTGTAATGTTAGATTCAGCTGTTTTCTTGCTCCTATGTGGCTGTTAAATAAACAGAAAATATGAAACGGCCAAACATTAGGTGACACACAGTGTAACGTTATGTTATCATGAGAGCAGCAGGGCAGAAATGACTTTTAACATGAAAGCGATGAAGAAAAAAGTAACGTTACACAGGATTTACGGTGCTGCCGTTGCCGTCTAGACAAAGTGCTCAACGATCCTTTTGCTTCACATTTTCGTGGACAGCAGTTGCGTTGCAGTAAAGCCATTTCCAATTCACAGAGCTCACGGAGCAGCACGTTGTTGAGTGTCTGTCTAAATACTCCGAAAAGATAAAAAGTAAATTTTTAGACCCTGGTAGTAACTGTCATTAAAATATGTGTTGTGTGTCTCTCTATCTCTCTCTCTGAGAGAAAGGGGCGAAGGACGTAATAATCTTCCTGTTTACACCAGCACGAGCATGCCCAGTGTATGTGTATGGCCACTAGATGTGCATTTTTTAGTCTATTTAATACAGACGTAGATCAATTCTGTACGCAGCTAAAACGCTTGTGTGGACGGTTAAAACTCCCTTTTTAAATGAAAACGTAGTAGTGTAGATGTAGCCTCAGAAAAGATTCACACACTGATTTAGAATGTTTGTTTCAGAAAATAAACTGGCAAGTAATACACACACACACACACACACACACACAGATATGAGTAACTCACAACATGATGGTCGACTTTCTCAAAGCTGTGACCACGTCTGCAGGGTCATGTGTAGCATCCCGCTTTCCCCCTCCTTATCTTTCAGGTCTAGACAAGGTCTCGTTATTGGTGTGGATGTTAGAAAGGCCTGAGGAGCTGCATAGGGAACAGTGGATGTGCCAACACAAAAGTCTTTTAAGGACAGCAATTTTACAAAATTACAAAAAAACGGCGTATGGGCCTAATGTCACAATACACGCTAGAAACAGCTGATGTTACAGTTAGCCACATTAGCTGCAGAACATGCTAACACCAAGTTCAACAGGCAAGTGTTAAAAAAAAAAAAACAGAAAGCAACATAAAAATGGTTAAACTGACAGGTTCCAAATTTGAAGCCGGTGTAGATCCACCCTTGAGCTGTTCGGTCGATAGATTTCATTTGGTTGTGAAGTTACAGCCTAGTGTTGTGTAATGGTAGATACACAACTGAACCATGAGAAACTGAAGTGGCCTTCCAACTGAAGAGGAAGTGACGTCTTAACTGAGGACCTGCCTTGATGAGAGGACTGACAGATTGCATTTTCATTTGCAGCTGCTTGTAAATGTAAATGCAATAGACTGGGGGCGCTGTTTCACTCATTGCATTTGAATAAAGTCCACTATAAATCAGAGTAAGTCTTTGAAAATGAAATGTCAAATGCTGTTCTCATTTTCACATAGTTAGAAAATGGCATTTTAATTTCATTTTTGACCTAAAAGGACCATGAGGACATGGACATGTAAATGCAATAGACTGGGGGCTGTTTTGCTAACTGAAATTGAATAATGTCCATTTTAGAGCAGGTTAAGTCTTTGAAAATGAAATGTCAATGCTGTTTCCATTTTCATTTTAATATGGTCCTAGAATGCTCGCACAAGTATGTGAAAATGGAAATTGGATGATTGCATTTTCATTTTCACCTAAATAAAACACGATAATGATAATATTGTTGTGGGATTATATTTTCAAGTTTGCATTATAATTTGAAATACTCCATTGTTATCAAGTGTTGATTCTCACCAACCTCCTTGTAGTGTTGTCAAATTATTTTGATACCTATTGATTAAAAATATTTTAAACGGTTAACGGCTAACAGAAGGCGCTAACAGAACCAATTGAGCAAAGCACCTGCAGGACTGACATTGACCTCTATAAAGAACCTCAAGAGGTTGGAGATGTCTCCCCTTTGAACATCACTGAAGTATTAAAGAGGTTGGCCCATTAAACTGTTGCTGAAAAGCTAGTTGTCTTGTTGTTCCTTTCTTGTGCCTCCTCCATCCTCTTCTCCTAGGACACTGTCAGCTCCAGTAAGATGAGCTGCCTTGTGGCCTCAGAGACCAAGATGATGTCTGGTCTCACCGTTGACTCTGTGATATGTGGTGGTATTCTTAGCTGCCTCTCCAGGTCAAAGGTCATCACCCAGTCTTGTGCCGTGGCAAGCATAGTTTGGACTTTATAATATATTAAAAATCCAATGAAAATACTAACAATAAAAATAAAATTGATGATGCTGGACTCATGCCGGGGCAGCTGCTTTATTCCAAATGATCTGGCTACATCACTTGACTCTAACTCAGATCCTTCGCTCCCCCTCTCTGCTCTCCAGCTGTGTCGGTCCAGCCTCTTTTTGATATCTCCCTCTCTGCCACATTTTGCCACCTAATCTCTCACAGTCCTCTTTTTTAATGTGTCCTCTTCTCATGGCCTTTGTTCAGATTGACACTAGTACACTCTACTTCTGCCCTTTCCCTATCACTTTCTCCTTTCCTCTTATCTACTCCGTTTTCACCTCCCAGCTCATATCTGACCTCTACACACCTTGCCTTTATTGCTCCTGTACCCTAGTGCTTTGAATTAAGGCAGGTTTTGCCCTTGAGTTATCTGCATAATGTTTGAGTGTCATGGAGTTAGACTTGCCACATTAAGCCTCCATGACATCTCACCTTCCTTTAAAGCTGTCGAGAGACATGAATTATGGTTTAGTGAATGCTGTAAGACCATAGTCTATGCAGCATAGAGGGTGAGGTTAGTTAACCATACACAGTTATTCCATGACCTACTTTCTCATAAATAGTGATATTGTGTGATATAATGCAACTTAACTATAGGCTGAGACTTAACAACAAAGCTACAGAAAGGAGACAGTTAGTTTGGCTTATTTATTTATTTCAGGTTTATTTAACAGGGACAATGCGCACTAATAATACATAAATAAATGTGTAATGTGTTAGAATTAGCCAAAAGGCTATTTTACTGCTGTCCCTGGACAGATGGTAATAGTCACACCTAAAAAGATAAAAGGATTAAAATAGTACATACAGATTAAGCCCAATACAAGTAAAATAAAATTGACTATAAATGTATAAAAAATTTAGACCAACATAGAAACAAGAACAGTGGGTCAATATCAACATCACCACCAGCACACACATACACACACAAGCCGAACTGTCAGTCCATATAACCAACATGGTATAATAGCAACAATATACATTTTTGCACATGCACAAGAAACAATACAGCTGTGACACTAACAAACAACAGAGGTTTAACCTATCTAAACAAAAGTGCTTAGCATAACGACTTGAAGCAGGGGGAAATATTAACTAGCCTGGCTCTGTTCAAAATTTAAAAAAATCTACCTATGCCACCTCTAAAGCACATTAATTAACATATTTAACTTTTGGACATAGCTAGCTAATCATCTCCTGGCTGTAGCTTCATATTTAGTGTAGTCTTTTCTCATCTACCTCTTGGCAAGAAAGTGATTATTCTTCCTTTAAGGTTACATACGTCTTTTAAATAAAATCAACCGATAACTGCCAAGCACTGTCACTTTGATACTACATGCCCATTTGTCTTTTTTGCCAGAATGATAGAAAACGTTCTATCTTCCTCTGACGTCTCTTTTCCTGCACCACCTTTCCTTCCTGTAATCAAGTCAGCTCAATCTATCGTATTGCTAACATGGGAGCTTAATAAGTAGCAAGAACCTTAATCCCTGTCTGTTCTGACAAAGCTGGCTTCACTGCATGCTAAATTTACTTTGAACCGTGTTGATCAATTAAGACAGATTTTCACAGTTCTCACCATGAAATATGACAAATCACTGTTGCTAACCTCACATTGAGTACAAAGGGAGCTGCCTACATATAGAGCCAGAATCATTATTGTTCGGACACCACACCAGCTTGCATGTAACACAAAGCCTATAACAAGGAAACGTCTAAACTCACTGTCCATTAAATTACACCTGAGTGTGACATTTCAGTTGAAACCAAAACACTGGCTAGTTGTCCAAACCTTGTGGAGATACAGGATGTCCCTGATAGTGCCGCCATGACATTACTGAACCTTTTAATTGTGTATTTTCACCAAATACTGTTCTGTGTCCGTTATGTATTTCACCTGTTACGTGTTGCGTCATCTAATAAAAAATAAAAATAAAACAACAAAACATTTCAACATTTTTTTTTTTATGTTATGTTGCTAGCAACAGCTGCAGAAAGCAGTAACCCACTTTGTTCTTCTAAGTACAGATCCTGAAGTAAGACCGTTATTCACTAACAGCTCTCAAACCTGGAGAAGAAGGTACCGTCTCTGCTGTTCTTAACGAGAAGAGGGTATCTGCTGAAGCCCTAAATTCTCAATTTATATAAGTTGACTCCCCTGTTAGGATCCGATCCGAGAAAGCTGCATTACCAAACAAAGTGAGGCATCAAATTGCAATCACAAGCGGTTCAAGTAACAGGCTTTTGTATGTATCTGGGCAGAGACTAGGTTTTATAACTGTATTAATGTAACCTGAAGTTTAATTTGTGGTGATTTTGTGGGGTATATGGCATATTGTGTCCTGTTAATTGCTGTGTATTTCCGTGTTTAGCACATTATACGGTTCCACCAGAAAGTATTCACAGTTCTTAAATTTTTCCACATTTTGTTATGTTACAGCGTAATTCCAAAATTAATGAAATTCCTTATTTAGAGTAGCCAGACAGAAGCCACTCCTCAGTAAAAGGCACATGACAGTTTGCCCATAGGCACCTGAAGGACTCTCAGACCATGAGAAACAAAATTCTCTGGTCTGATGAAACAAAGATTGAACTTTAGCCTGAATGGCAAGTGTCATATCTAGAGGAAACCTGACACCGCTCATCACCTGGCCAATCCCATCCCTACAGTGAAGCATGGTTGTGCTAACTGATCTGTACTGACACTAAATTAATTAAACTGACCTAAATTCTTACTATAATTTTAAGGAGTCGTTGCCTGTAGTGTTTATATAGATACTTCCTCTCTATTGAAATTGAATGTGATGTATAGGAATAATTGGAGTTCTGGATAAAACCCATTGCATGGCATGAAAAGTTCCTTAAAGTTACCATGAATCAGAAAGCAGAGTGCTATTTGCTTCATCATATTTACATGTTTCATGTAAAAATACAAAACTAGGGAGGGACCTGTCGTGGATATTGATTGCCTTTTACAGTAGCGAATAGCATTAAATGTGCATTACGTCCCCACTTACCAAAAGGCAAGGCAAGCTAGCTGCTATAATGTTGGAAGCAACCGTGTTGTGGAGGGTGCTAAAAGTGGTGGTTGGTGGTGTTTTTTATCACGTTTTGTCACGTTTTGTATTTAAAAAAGCAAGGTCTTAATGTGAATTATTTTAGGGTCAACTAACAGTTTATACGCCTCATGCTGTTCACTCATTCATTCATAAATATATTTTGAATGTTTTATTAAGGCTGTCAAAACACATTCAGAATATATGCAGCTAATAATGAAAAACAGATTACAGGTTACAGATTAGTTTAAACAGTGATTACTGCAGTAATGTAGCCCACAGTAATTGTTTTCAGTGCAACTGTCACAGTGTTAGGTTATACCTAAAGACGGACATCCGCAGGAGGGGAGAAGTCAGAGAGAAACTGACGGTTTTCAAACTGTTCCAGCATCATTTGCCGGAGTTACTGATCTAGAGTTTATCTGATCTTGCTCTCTGAAACAGAAAACCTAGAGTTTCCCTCATCTCAGGCTTAATATTTTTCATTAATCTCACTTTCTGAAACAGGACCCTGGCGTATTACTATTTCAAACACTGTTTATTTTAATCAAGGCATGGTATCAAATTACAAAAGTGATTGGATTGCTAGCTTCCTTCAAAATTCCTTCGTCAAAATTTACAGTTTTTCAGCGAGGCCTACGTGAGGAACGTCATCGCCAGGCGGAGCCAATCAGAGGCAGAGTAGGGCAGGTCATGCCTTCACCATAGTAGGATTCGCAAATTTGTGGACAGTTATGGCTGAGTTTTAGCTACTCAGTTGTTCAGCTTCTGTACATTCTAGCAAAAAGAATATATATATTAAGCAACTTTTATTTTAGTGACCGGCATTTTTTTTGTCTTTGCATTTTAAAACTGAGCCTTTATGTATGTGCACATACATTAGCAGGGGTATTTTTAGCAGAAACTCCACAGAGGTCTGTGTCAAAAATGGTTCACACAACCATGACGACCCTTAGACCTCCGGGGGGGGGGGG
The DNA here is from genome assembly GCF_014851395.1 of Micropterus salmoides. Classification (NCBI taxonomy): domain Eukaryota; kingdom Metazoa; phylum Chordata; class Actinopteri; order Centrarchiformes; family Centrarchidae; genus Micropterus; species Micropterus salmoides. Next base: position 33,889,254 of record NW_024040707.1, on the reverse strand, counting down.
GGGGGGGGGGAAGTCTGGTGGAAAACTGAGGCGTGCACCATAACATCATTAATAAGTGGATGTTCTGAGGACTAGCAGGGGTTAAAACCATTAAAGACTGGGTTATGTGAAGGATCAACACCACATACTCTAACACATGACATTTTGGGTATGTTGAGACGCAGGGAAATGGCGTGAGCTGGTAGCTGAAGAATGCATAAGCAGACAGATCACAGCAGCGTGCCGTGGCTAGTCATTTCACTTCGGGCAACAGAAGTCGACCCCTGAAGCTATTACCTGTATGAAGGACTGATGAGTGACAGGAGAGACATAGCAGGAAAAATACCTGAGAGTGAAGAAGACATTACATTTACACTTTCGGCGTTAAACTGATCTTGTTCACCACTGGACCATGAGAAACCAGCCAAAAGATTTGGGTCGCCTGCCTTTACATGTACATGAAGGTTAGTGACATCCCATTCTTAATCTGTAGGGTTTAATATGGAGTTGGCCCACCCTTTGCAGTTATAACAGCTTCAACTCTTCTGGGAAAGCTTTCCACAAGGTTTAGTAGTGTGTTTATGGAGATTTTTTACCATTCTTCTAGAAGTGCATTTGTGAGGTCAGGCAAAGATGTTGGACGAGAAGGCCTGGCTTGCAGTCTCCACTGTAATTAATCCCAAAGGTGTTCTGTCGGGTTGAGGTCAGGACTCTCTGCAGGCCAGTCAAGATCTCCACAACAAACTCGCTCATCCATGTCTTTATGGACCTTGCTTTGTGCACTGGTGCGCAGTCATGTTGGAACTGGGAGGAGCTATCCTCAAACTGTTTCCACAAAGTTGGGAGCATGAAATTGTCCAAAATGTCTTGGGATGCTGAAGCATTAACAGTTCCTTTCACTGGAACCACGGGGCCAAGCCTAACTCCTGAAAAACAACCCCACACCATAATCCCCCCTCCACCAAACTTTACACTTGGCACAATGCAGTCAGGCAAGTACCGTTCTCCTGGCAACCGCCAAACCCAGAGTCATCCTTCGGATTGCCAGACAGAGAAGTGTGATTCGTCACTCCAGAGAACACATCTCCACTGCTTTAGTGTCCAGTAGCGGCGTGCTTTACACCGCTGCAACCGACGCTTTACATTGCACTTGGAGATGTAAGGCTTGGATGCAGCTGCTCAGCCAGGGAAACCCATTTCATGAAGCTCTCTACGCACTGTTCTTGAGCTAATACGAAGGCCACACAATGTTTGGGGGTCTTTTGCTAGTGACTCTGCAGAAAGTTGGCTAACTTGGATAGATTTTATGCAGCCTACCACTTCGTGGCTGAGTTTCTTTTGTTCCCAATTGCTTCCACTTTGTTATAATACCACTAACAGTTAACCGTGGAATATTTAGTAGTGAGGAAATTTCACGAATGGACTCATCGCACAGGTGGCAACCTATTACGGTACCACGCTAGAAGCAGTCTGCATTCCTAGGTGCTTCATTTTATACACCTGTGGCCATGGAAGTGATTGGAACACCTGAATTCAATTATTTGCTGGGGTGTTCTAAAATTTTCGAAATATACTGTAACAGCCCATGGTTAAATGTCTTGTTAGCTTTACCTCACAGAACAAAAAGCAAATGCTTGAAAACAAAAGTTTAATTCAATTTTTGAAAAAAAACGTAGAAAATTCTAGATGCATTTTGAGACTTTTTATGCGGTACGTTTTGTGTTGTCAAACCAGCATCTTAGAAACTGCCTTCCTGGAACTTTCATGCTCTACATTCTGCATGTCCGTATTTCTCTACAATCAGACATATAACCTTGAGGTGGACCTATCCCAAAAGTAATAAAACAAAATGCAATAAAATGCATTGAAAACTAAATTGGCAAATAACTCATGAACATGAAGCATGTTCCACAAAGGGCCGCTAAGCTTCCGCTCCACTGAGACTAAAATGAAAAATGTCAGCAGACTAAAACATCTTTCTTGTGAAGCGATGAGGAGACTGTAACCTTCCTTAAATTAATATATCAAACAAACAGAAATGCTAGATTTTCATGGTGTTTTCTACATAGTTTTCCATTGTTTGAGGTTTGCCCTACTTTTGGATGGAAACCTGGAAACTAATGAGCTTTGTATGGATGAAACAACAAGAATCAGTGCCCCAGTATCAAGCAGCCATCACTGTGCAGGCGAAAAACTAAACAGTGTATGATGCTGTTGAGTCAGCACAGAGAATAATCTCTAAGGAGCTTTTCCACTCTGTCAGGCTGGTGTAGCTAATAAGATGGTTACGTATTGTACTTTCATAGTCCACAAAATACAAAATGTTTTGTATTGGGATCATGGGTCTCTATAGCTTCCAGGTCAGTCTGCTGCATTGACATACAATTAAAAAAACTACATATGAAAATATTTGTTCTAGTTCCTTCAAAACAATGTGTAATTTGCATGATTGAACAGTGTCAGATGATTCTTTCTCTGCTGTTCTCATTCCCCCCTGCTAATAGCCTTCTGACAATCAGTGGACCGTTTGCTTCTTTTTGACTAGAAGCTGAGTAGATTGCATTTCTTAGCTTTGCTCCCTCCTTATCTCACTGAAACCATTTTGAGCCCACATTATTCTCTTCTGCCACCAACCTTCCATCAAGGAATGTTATTAGTGGTTCAGTTTGACAGTTGAGACACAGAGGAGGTTGCAAAGGTTGTCACACACCCACATTACCTACTCAGCTGGAGAGTTGCCCTGTGTACAGAACTCCCACAATTACTGTGGGAATAGAACAGCGATAAGGAGGATGGTGAGTGTGGGGAAAGAACATGGGATTTCTTTGTTGTTCAGCTAAAGCCACATCACTCAGTCCAAACCCTCCAAACACTGTCCAGAGAGCTAGGGAACAAGCAGCAGGCTTTAACTATGTCCATCTTTCGCCAGGTTTCTCTTTTCAAGTCATCTTCAAGCTCTCAAGATCTTGGTCTGAGATCAGTTGATGGCTTTAAAGCGCCATGGGAGTGACTTGGCCACATTTTGGCACAGATTGCACTCTTATATGTTTTTGGGGTGGGGGGCTAGAGAGATTTACTCTACAATCTTAGGTCATATAACATTTATTACTATATTAAACTTTGAGTAGTTGTGTGATATTAAGAATAGAAACATATGTCCAGTGTAGTAAAACCAAAAGCAAAATCTCAAAATTTTAGTCCTCTGAAAACTTTCAGCCGAAATGTGTCAAAAATCATGTGGATACAGCCATGAGATAGATAATAATCTCCATATCCAAAGAAGGTTAAAGTCAAGGGCAACTGGACTTGGTTGAAGATACTAGAAGGCGTTTCGTCCTTCATCCAAAGGACTTCTTCAGTTCTGACTGACTGGTAGGGAAGCTATTTTACCTCAGTGGGGTTAAATTAGAAACCTTCTGCATCGAGATGATGCAGAGAAACTTGTTCACGCATTTGTTACCTCAAGGCTTGACTACTGTAACTCTTTCAGGCTGCTCAAAAAAATCTCTTAAGTCTCTCCAGTTAATACAAAACGCTGCTGCACGCATACTGACAAGAACCAGTAGGAGAGATCATATCACCCCTGTTTTAGTAACTTTGCACTGGCTCCCAGTAAAACTGAGAATTGATTTTAAAATACTTCTTCTTACATACAAAGCCCTTAATGGTCAGGCACCATCCTATTTGAAAGAACTCCTTACACCATACTGCCCCACTAGAACACTGCGTTCCCAAAATGCAGGGCTACTTGTAGTGCCTAGGGTCTCCAGATGTAGAATAGGAGCCAGAGCCTTTAGCCATCAGGCACCTCAGCAGTGGAATCAGACTCCTGTCTGGGTTCGGGAAGCAACCAACATTTCCATATTTAAGAGTAGGCTAAAAACTTTTCTTTTTAGTAAAGCTTTTAGCTAGGGATGGTTTTTCTGTATTTTGTGAGAAGGCTTATAGTTTTGGGCTAGGGTATTTTTATTTTAATTGTCTTTTATTTTACTTTACTTTTATTTTATTGTATTTATTATTAGTTTATAATTGTCTATTTTATTGTTGTTTTTTAATGTGTGTTTCTTATGTGTTTCTTTTTCTGCAAATTCTATGTGTCTCTGTTTTCTGTAAAGTGTACTGGGACCACACAGCTGGTGATTTTACACTTTAATAAACTTTAAAACTTTAAAACATTTAGCTTAGAACCAAAAATGCCAACCTCATCGTGGCACTAGAAGAAAAGTCAGAGGATCATCAAAGCCATTAAGGTTCATCATCTGGGGACCATGATTACAGTTAGTTGTTGTTGAGATATTTATGTCTAGACAGTGTAGTTGGGACTTGTTGGGCAATCCACCGATTCACCAACATCACCATCCCTAGTAATGCAACATGTAGCCTATTTTCTCACATGGTAGAATGGATAGTGTGTCCTGTAACCTGCATGACAAACACTAGCCTACAGTCAGAGTTGTGGTCAACTTTGTGTAACTTCTTTACTATACAGTCTAAACAAGACGCTTGTGTGTTTTTAGATGAATACAAGTAGGGCATTTTAAATGCATGCACTTGCCCTGATAAGACCTGGCATGGGCCTTTTGATCCAGAAAATCAGTCAGGTCTTTAGGTTAAGACTTTTCTTTATATGAGCCAGAGCAGATCAGCAAGATTTATATGTCGTTTTGTAGTCAAGACCCCTGAATGATTACCTGTATTCTCCATGGCCATGATAGTGACAAAATCAGCGCAAAATGGCAAAGGAAGCACTTCAGATCCATCACTGAATCAATCTGTGACCATCATCCAGAAGCACTGTATATACTTAGCCAATCTACAGCGCACTATAATTGTACAGTGTCAAAGCCACTCCCCAAAACACTTACATCATTTCAACATCCATGACCATACAAGGGATCAATTTATGCTTTTGGGAGGGGTGTGGGAAAGAAAGGCATGACCGGACATGTCCATATCACAGATTTAATGGTGAGGACTATAAGGGTAAAATGGTTCCACTAGATCACAACATTTGTCAAAGACTGACACTTGCCCTCAACTATTTTTTCTATTATTCTCAGTCTACTCAATGAATGAGTCAGCCTTTTGAATTTACTGCATGAGTGTGTCCTTTTTAGAAGTTTTGTAATTATGAAGGCTTTGGGATTGTTTATGGATTTTTCCTTCAACAACAACCCTTTAGCTCATATTGCCCATCTCTAAGTCAAGTCCTTAGAGATAGGGAATGAGAAATAGTGACTCAGAGGTGTAGATGAAAAGACAAGACAATGTCAGTGACAAGTGTGATTGCCTGAAGATCCCAACTTAGGTTTGTGCTGGGTGCTTAGTGAGTGGCACTTTGTGTGACGGAGGCTACAGATTTCTGGCCTTCAGTAGATTGCAATGAAAGACACTGCCATTATGTTGGCTCAAAGAGAGAAAGCAATATAAGCTTTAAGGAAACACTTTCATTTTAAGCACAGTTGGGTCCAAGACAAAGTCAAAAATAGGGCCAAGACGAGAAGGAGCCTTGGTTCTTAAGGACTTTTCATGCTGAAGGCGTGATGAATGAACAACATAAAATTGCGAAATCTTTCACATACATTCATACCGGCAGTTCAAGGTAACACTTCACAACAAAACACACAACATTCTGAGGAATGAATAAGGAACTAACTGCTGGTAAACCATTAGTTGATGAGAAGCTCTTGAGTAACTCCTAATCAAATTTTATTGAGTAGCTAATGATTACTTAATTGTTAGATACAGTATTATGTTGATGACCTTATGTCTTATGTGTGTGTTTATGGGTATCAGTGAATCCTTATAATAGTCCTTTACTTAATCCATAGCATTTCATTACTTCTGAACAATGTGCTAAACATAAACAGCACATATCCAATAACAAAGCATTACTTAATTATTACCCACACATTTCTATTGTATTTATTTCTAGTGGTGCTGCATAGGGTGTTATTATTGAGCAGTGATTCATTACCTGTTCGTTACTTATCAAGTTTGTGTCTGCGAGAGTGGTGCTTCATACTGGGTGGTTACTGAGTACTGAATCATTACTTCATGAGTACCTGTAATCAAGGCCGTAACCAGGGTTTAGAAATTAGTGAGATCCAGATTGTTCTTTGTTTTGTTAAATAGTTTATTTACGGTAATTCATACCAAAATTACACCTACGCACAACCAAAGTTATACACTACAGACGCACAAACTAATGATCTATTAGAAAACACATACAAAGAGACCTGCAAAAAATAACTTTATTAAAGCTGAATTTTGCTCTGTTCTTCTGTGTGTGTGTGTGTGTGTGTGTGTGTGTGTGTGCGTGTGCACACAGTAAAGGCTTAAACAGGGCAGTGGACACACTGTTCATCATGGTCTTTCTCTCTTTGCTCACTAAAATTGAGATACAGACACACACAAGCTATGATCAGGTAGTGCAAACAGGGAGATCTTGGTCCAATCTTCACAACATGCATTATGCTAAATGTATCTCTAATGTAACCTACAACTGTCATCACATGGATATACTGTTGGAATGACATGTGCAGACCACATAACGGGCACCATTGAACATTAGTATATTACAACATAAAATACAGTTGTTTTTTCAAAAACTGAAAATAAAATTCTGAAAAGACTTGCAAGATCGAAAACTAAGTTTGCAGGCTTGCAAAGTGTAAAAAAAAGTCTCTTCAAACATTATTTTGTTTTTGAGTTTTCGTTCAGACCTGCAGCACTCTTTTTTATGATTTTGCGCAAACATTTTTTAAAAGTTTAAAATTTGTTACTATTCTCCCAGTATATTAGTTTTTTCCAGTTTTGAAACCTTGTAAATGGTGATCTGAAAACTGGTGTGCGAATGTGTGAAAAAAAGTTTCGAAGCTCTGAAACTCAAGGTTCGAAAGGTGAAACTTTATTACATTACATTTGCACTCGTATACGCTATTTTTCAGAGTGACCTACAACACCCACTTTGCGAACATACACCCACGCTGGCTTTTATTTTTTTTAACACTTTGCAAGCCTGCAACTTAGTTTTCGACTTGCAAACCTTTTTTTGTAAGATTTTGAGTTTTCAAACA
>NW_024040707.1:33834116-33881696 GCF_014851395.1 Micropterus salmoides | reverse complement strand
GGCCATGCAAAACGAACTTTTGAACTGCATGCTGTCAGTTCTTGGATATTACATTCTGGAGGAAGTAAAAAATGCAGAATATCTTGCTATTCAGGCAGATGAGAAATCTGACATTTCCAACCACTGCCAGTTGGTTCTTGTGCTGTCAACAAGAGAACAATAGCTGTTGGCTATAGAGGTAAGCTGCATAGTTTATAGGCAGCTCTGACGTGTTAAGATGTGGTTATTTCCAGTGGTGTACAGTAACTTAACTACACTTACTGTACTGAAGTACAAATTAGAGGCAGTCTATTTGTCCTTTACTTGAGTATTTTCTTTTCATGCCACTTTCTATGTTATGTTCACTGTTTATGTTTTTGTATGTTAATATAATAATATTGGCATTAAATAATTTCTCACTATTTCACAAAGCACTGGTATCCTGCAGTTTGTGTTAAATTGTATTGGGACTGAAACTCGATTGATTACATGCACAAAAAGATATAACTCAATAAATCTAAATCTAAAATTGTGTAACATACGGATTAGGGGCATTCATTGGTTGTTGTCTATGTTAATTTCAGGTTACTTGGGGTTGAATGGCGTAGATTTGTAAGGGGGTGAGCGTTAAGGGATTGGAGTCGGGAGCAGTCAAGTCGTGCTTGGATTACCTGGTTTGTTTTTAGTATTTAGCTAGCTAGCTACCACCGTAATGTGTACACCTCTCAACCCTCCCATTTCCCCCTGGTTTCTCATGTATTTTAACGTTTTAAAATATTCCCCATAAATCTCCCGTATTTATAACCTTTCTAAAAAAAAAACAAAAAAAACATACGTTCCCCTCTGCTGGTGGCAGTATGTAGAACAGCTCTGTAACAGTGAAGGGAAGTCAACGGTACCCACCAATAAAACTAGAAGAAGAAAAGCAGAGCTATGGGTTCAGGACGGATGATGCATTACTAAACAGAGTATTTCAAACGCATTTGCACCATTTGCCATTTTTATATGCAGTCTATGGTTTGCCCTTAAAATGGACTGCGTGGACCAGAAAAATGATTTATGATGTGCCAGTGAATACTACAACTACAATTATTTTTAATTTATTTATTTTTGGTTATGTAACCAAACCAACAAGTGGGGGCTGAAGCACATAACATAACAAATGTATACGTGACATAAAAAGACAAAGTATATTTTTTCATCTACCGGTCCCCTTGGCAGGTGAGCCAAAAAGTTAATTTCCACCACTGAACGCTGAAATGCTAGGGGCATTCGGGGCATGCCCCCCTGTTTGTTTGTTTTTAAATAAAGCACTTACATGCTCATTTCTAATGACTTTTGAAAACAGAATGTACTTATTAGGGAGTACTCACACAAGGCCCGGTTGCCTTGTGCCGTGCAGCAGCACGGTTGTCTCCCTTCCCCACTCCCCCGCTGGCCTGCGCTCACATTGCACCTAACAATCCGAGCCCGAGCACGTCAACATCGTCACTCTTCTGGGAAAAAAAGCGCTCTAGCTCGCACGGCACAGTGAAGTTCATGTCTGAGTTCCATACTCTGCTAGATGCATACCATGCTGAAGTCCAGCCTAACAATCTCACTGGTCAGACGAACTGGACTTTGGGGATTAAACGTGCTCGGGCACAGTACGGATCACCTAGTGTGTGAGTACGCCCCTTAGTGTGGCTGAAAGAGGGTATTTGCAGTGACAGAAGATGGAGAATAGACTGAGGAGGGGTTATTATGGTGGACGTTTGTCAAACACATACAGAATAGGAAACAAAATCACAGAAATACCAGTCAAACACAACATTGAACCCCTGAGACAAATCTGTTCCCATCCTGGCAACTGGAAAGGGTGCCCCGGCCGTGTGGAGCTGGATTCCATCATCAATTCCTCGTTGGTCACTCTGTAGTTCTGTGTGTGTGTTTGACTGCCTGACTCTTTCTTCTTCCCCACCCTCACTCACGTCCGCATGGAGCAATGAATGTTATGTACCTATGCCTATATGTACAGTCAGTTCAAAATACCAAGAATATAGTGACTTTTTGCTACCCGAAACACAGGCAAGTTACCCCTCTGGCGTGCTGTCCTTAGCACGTCTGGTCTGCTGAGCTCTAGCCAGTTGAGTTGGGATGTGGATGGAGGCTCGACGTCGTCGCAGAGCTCCGGGGTAGACTTACAGTGGCTGGTGTAGACCCAGGTATCCCTTCCCATGACTTTCACTGCGGTTTCAGTGGTTAAAACACTTGGAAAAGACCCCAAAACCAATTAAAGGAAAACCTGTGGCCCTTGATGAGTACATAACTCCCTGGTCTAATTGAGGGAGAGTAGCCGTGGCTACAAAGGGCAGCTGTGAAGGCAATGTCGCTTGCACATGTAGGAAAAACAATTTCTTGCTTCACAAAAACATTACCATTAGTTACCATTTTACTGCACCAGCACTCTGTTGCTGATGCCATCACTCAGGAATGAAAACAGAGATGAATTTCAGTGATTAGGCTTGTTAGGCTTTGGCCACCGCTCTGGCCTCCTGTTTGTGGAAAACTTTAACCTATTTACTTAACATGCCAACAATTACAAGACAGCATTTCATTTATTCACATGGTATTAGTGCAATTCACCATAATATCACGTCCGGACCTGTAGGATAGACACAGATTACTACAGCATGAGATTTTGAGTTGGTCCGTAGATGTTGTGCTTCCACAATCTCTCTGAGATAGCTCTGGCTAGACAGTAGTATGTTCTAAACCGGTCTCACCCTCTCTGAGTGAGTCTTCTTACTTGAACTCAAAGTGTCCAATAACACCGCGCCCAAAAACACAGACAGTTTACCTTCCATTTCTGACCCTGAACAGCTACTAAGTCTAGTCTTGAAGCAGATTCAACCTCATACTTTAAGATGTTAGTGTTAACCCTTAATCATCCAGTTGTACCGTAGGCAATATCAAATAGTTAAAGGAAAAACTACAAAAAAACAGTTAAGGGATTAAAACTGTTATTCATTATTGAAATCTGTTAGTCCAGCAACCTTCATTCAGTCCTTATTCAACCCCCCCCCCCTTTTGCCCATGTGGTCCCTTGGGACACACATGAGGAACCTTCTGGACCATGTTTTGAAAGGGTTAAACAATAACATTCAACAACATGGAATGAGCTGGCAGCATCCGTTCTGGCTTCTGCAATCTGTTAGTGTGCATTTTATCATTAAAGGGTAGCAAATGGGTGCAGACACACAAACATCCAGTTCAGTTTAAAATAAGCAACAGAAACAATAAGCAACAGGACAACAAAGTACCAGGCTTCTGGTTTTCCCCCAAGATGTAGTGTCAGAACAGGTCAGGTACCTGTCTTCTGGTCAACCACCTAGGTAAGAATGCAGGTCAAAGGTCAGGTCTTGGTAGTCCCCGAGTACGGCGGACTGTGGAGAGCCTTTTCATTCAGTGAGGCTCTGTCATCTCAGTGTCGTCAGTTTCAAGTCGGTCAAGTGCACTGTTTTTCACCATGAATCATGGGAGATATTCATCTCTCTTTTAACCTTTGTTAATAATTAGGATCCTTAGTCTACAAAATCGTCATCATCTCTTTATGGTGATTGGTTTTGGGATTGATAGAAAAGGCTTGTACGCTGTGGGAGGGAGAGACGTACTCTCACTGTGATCACATGTCCCAGGTTTATCCTGTCTGTTCCAAATGCAATTGAGACAGACTAGCCTTGTGTATGGCCATTGAGAGCTAACCGCTTTAGCAAACAATGGTCATCTCAGAATGCTTCGTGTGATGGACTACAGAACGAAACAGACCAGTCGCGTGGTTAATGTAAAATTTTTACCAGGCCTTTGAAACACCAACAGAGAAATGTGTGGCATTTGATGTAATCAATAACCGGTTTGTGTAAAAACTTGAGACCTAGTGCTCGCAGATGCTCTGCTCCACTTACACTCTACCACTCTGTGCTCTGTTGGTTGGCCTTCCCCACAGTTTTCCCTTTGATGGAAAATTGTGAGAGTGGGCAGGCGAGTCATCACAGGGGATGGTGACTCCAGCCTATAACAGAGAATTCAAAACATATTAACAAACAATCAAACATGTTTAATACCTTTTACCTTTTTTCCAAATCAAACTTGACTTTGTGAAACCTATAAAGCTATAAACTCTCTTTCAGTTAGCACCTCAGACATGAGGTCACTGTTGAATGAATGTCTACCCATGGTGTATGGAAAAGATGTTACTGGAACTAGTTCACCGGTACTCAGAACCACAGCAATGTGTGTCAAAACAGGCTTGTTTATGTCACCACCCTTGCTGTCCCGGTTCTCGGGCCCCACCACTGGGCACTCGTCAGTCAGCCGACTCCGGGCAAGAATCCTATCTCCTCCTTTCCTTCCTGCTCCAAATCACTTGATTTACCCATGTCACTACCCTTTGAGGCAGCTCAACTTAGAAAAAGACAGAAACAACACAACAGCATCAGCTCCATGCGATAATATTTTGCAATAAATAGAAAAATAGCCCTTTTTCTCTGCCTATCTCTCTTTAACTGTCCCTAAATTATTTGTCCATAATTTATCTATAATCTCATCTGTCCACCTTAACTGTGTAGACTACTGTGCAGTGGAATGCATTCGAAAGTCTGTGTGCATGTGTGTGTGTTTGCCTTAGAGGTCACCCTCTCCCCATTCCCAGTGCTCTGATAACCGAAATGAGTGTTTTGTCATGTTTCATCAAAATCTGAATATCACACACCACATAGTACCATATTTACAACATTTGCCTCTCTTCTTGGGCAGATTTAAACAAACAATTTAACAATGATGTCACCTGCAAGGTTTGACCTAATTAACAGTTACTCTGATAATTTCCCAACCCCTTTGTGCTCAGTATTCATTACAAACATAGGATGGTCAAGTTTAGCATTACTTACTAAGATCTTAATATGTTATTCAATTTAGTTTCAATGTGCTTGAGATTTTTACTTTATCTGTGAGAGGTTGTAACTCACCCAATGTGCGTTTGGCTGGATCCTGTCACTAGCGTCCATCCCGCCCACTCCAGCTCAGTCCTTTTGGGGTTTTTTCCTTCTCGTCGTCTGTTTAAGAAATTGTTCAAAATCTCTTTTCCAATGTCCACTTTTGCCCTTTTCTTCACCCTCTCCCCCCTGTATTGTCCGTTTCTTCGTACCAGGATGGCTTGATACAGCACTAGTCATTTTCTTTTGACAGTTGTCTTCTTGCTTTGTCTTCGTGTTAAGCATGCTCTGTCATGCTGTCTGTCTTGCATGATGTGAAATACAACTCTTCCTTACTCCAGCAGCAGTTTCTGGACTAATCAAACTCAGAACTATTAGGGTCTCATTGCGGTAATGGTCATGTGGACTAGGAGAACCCTACATGATTCGGTCTGTTCTTGCTGTTCAGCTGCTGGCCTGCATCATGCGGGCAGAACTTAATCCAGTGGTAATTCTGGACTGTGCATTGTCTTTTTTACTCAGCATACTTCAAACTGCTTTCCTTCTTGTCTGGCTGGAGTGACGTATGATGATAATGATGGTGATTAAGAAAGGAACATTTTTATCTTATCTTTATGCTGATCTTGTGGAAGTCCAGCTTGATTTGATTTTCCCATCACTTTATCTCAGTCATTGTGGCCCATACTCTTTGACAACCTTATCCAAACTGCTCCAGCTGTGTCTGTGGAGCTGTCCAAGGTTTCAGTCAGGCTGGTCACATGAGCCATGGCTTCAACAATGTCCTATTTTTTCCTGGCATTTCTTTCTCTGGGCATCTGGAGGGAGAACCAATGTCTCTTTATTGGACTTTTACTGGACCGGAGCAAATTTCTTTCTGTGCGCCGGCAGTGGGCCTTTAATTCTTGGTTTCTCATCTCCCTTTTGCTGCCTGGTCAGATTTCAGCAGCACCAGGGCATACCGGTGGTCTTCTTATTGGACTGGATGGCAGACTGGAGCGCAGATGGAAAAAATCCAGTCTCCAAGTCCATTACCTCAGTCTGAAGGATTTATTAATTAACTACAATAACATGGTTAAGGATGCGAGAACACACTATTTTTCCGAACTCATTACTACACATAAACACAATCCCAGGTTTCTGTTTCAGACTGTGGATCAACTGGTAAACCCAACCCCTCCTTGTGCCTCAGCTGGAAGTAATGATGACTGTGAATTGTTTTTATCTTATTTCATCAATAAGGTGGTGTCAATCAGAGCCTCTGTTACCCCCGTGGCCTCTTACTCAGAGGTTCCTCACCAGCAACAAGAGAGTTTTAACCAGTTTTATCCCATCGACTTGTCTGAGCTTTTAAAAACAGTATCACAAATAAGAGTGTCCTCCAGCCCACTTGATGTAATACCTACAAAGTTTTTACTGAAAGTAATGGATTCTGTTGGGCCCCATTTGATCTCTGTTTTCAGCAGCTCCCTATCTACTGGTTGTGTCCCTGATTATTTTAAAAAGGCTTGCGTGAATCCACTTTTAAAGAAACCTGGTTTAGATCCCTCCCTCCCACATAATTTTAGACCAATTTCAAAACTGCCTTTTATTGCAAAGATTCTAGAAAGAATTGTGTCCAAACAGCTTCCCAAACAGCTCACTGTACTCGAAAATAACAAAATATTGCTGCTTAAAGTCACCAATGACCTTTTAATGTCTGCTGATGATGGCATGTGCTCAGTCCTGGTACTCATGGACCTTAGCGCTGCTTTTGACACCACTGATCACAACATCATGTTAGACAGACTGAGGCACTGGGTGGGGATCTCTGGTACTGCCCTAGAATGGTTTTCATCCTACCTGTCAAATAGGAAGTTTTGCGTGTCTGTGAACAACTATGTCTCTTCGTTCTGTCTAGTTAAATATGGTGTGCCTCAGGGGTCGGTCTTAGGACCCATTTTGTTTTCCTTGTATCTGCTTCCCCTTGGACATATTATCCATAAACATGGTATTTCTTTTCATATTTATGCTGATGACACACCCGTCAGATCCACAGACCCTGGAATGCTGAGTTCACTTACCTTTGTGAAGTTAAAAATGGATGTCAAATAATTTCCTCCAGCTGAACTCAGACAAAACAGAAATCCTGGTCATCGGGTTCCAGCAGATGACAGCAGATGGTTCCCTAGTAAATCACATTAAGCCTGTGGCAAAGAACCTTGGTGTTTGGTTTGATAGTAATTTAAATTTCGAGCAGCACACCACAAAGCTTGTTCAATCATGTTTTTATCAACTTAGAAATATAGCAAAAATTCGATCTATGTTAACTTTTAAGGACACCAAGACCATTTTACACGCCTTCATCTCATCACGCCTGGATTATTGCAACAGCCTTTTCACCTGTTTAACCCAAAAATCTATTGATCGACTCCAGACTGTCCAGAACTCAGCTGCCAGGCTTCATTACACTGGCTCCCAGTATGTTTTAGAATTGACTTTAAAATTCTATTGATCACTTTTAAAGCTCTTCATGGCCTCTCGCCTTGTTATATTTCTGAACCTTTAGTCCCATACACATCAGCACGTACCTTGAGATCCTCGGGCAGAGGTCTGTTGTCTGTTCCAGAGTCTCGACTGAAAACTAAAGGGGACAGAGCGTTTGCTGTCAGGGCCCCGAGGCTCTGGAACAGCCTGCCCGAGGAAATCAGGTCAGCTGAGTCAGTGAACTCTTTTAAGTCTTAAAACTTACTTTTATAGGAGAGCCTTTCCCGATCTTATTTGACTTTATTTTATCCCTTTTATTGTATTCTATTTTACTTATTTTATATTTATCTTAAACATGTATTTTAGTCTTTTCAATGTTTTCATGCTTTTATCTTGTATTGTTTTTGTATTATTGTCTTTTGGGTATTATTGTCTTTACACTTGTTAAAGCACTTTGTGACTTGTTTTTGAAAAGTGCTCTACAAATAAAGATTATTATTATTATCATTATTATTATTATTATTATTATTCTGGAGGAGGAGGAGCGGAGTGCAGGACTGGATCAGCCAGAATGGATTCCATGACTTGTGTACCTCGGTTAAAGAAGATTTCACTAACAAAGACCACGCCTACGAACGTAGAAGGTTAACAATGGTTTATTGCTTGTAATGGAGCCGAGATGGATTGTATGAAAAGAACGGATCGAGTGCCCGAAGGGTGGGCTGAGGGAGGGTCGAGGAATGAGGGGTAGGGGTCGAGGTGTGATGGATGAAGGGTTTAGGGGAAAACGGGTGGGGGATGAAGGGGAGGAGTCGCATCTGCGCTGATGGATGTGTGAGTGAAGAGCAGAACGGTGTCTACTGGCGAGAAGGTGTGCGGGAAGTGGAGTCGAGACTCGGGGCGTAGTTTGAGGCGTAGCCTTAGTTCCTGAAACTTCACATAAACAGTTGATCAGTCATCAATAGGCTAATCAGTTTAATCAGATCCCTAATGAATCTATTCTAATTTTCAGTTCTGAGCTTTCCTTGGTCTTAGTTCTTAAAAATAAGCCGGCTTCTGTCCTTCAGTGGAGTCCGAATCCCCCGTCTGTCCCATCTGGGGTGCCAAATTGTCAAGGAAATTATATTCCTGGTGAGGGGCTGAGCAAATAATTGAGTTACAACAAACCATTGTCTTAGAGAGAGAATAAACAGAAGTACTACAACACAAATCAGCTGGACCAGAGGTTCTATCTCCTAGGACAGTCACTAACATCTGGCCCCGAGCAAAGGATGCATCATCATTTACAGTCTAGGTTTCTATGTTTTGGGGAACAGAGATCCTCTCTCGGCCTTGAATGAACATTCCAGGAAAGGAGAGGAACAACAAGAGAGGGAAAGCACCAAAACAATCTCAAAGCTCTGACCTAAACCCTAGTAAATGTTGACAGACTAACATAAGGAGTATAGGAGAGGAATGTTTAAGGATAAAACACAATACATAATAATAGTAAAAGAACATACATAAAAGATTAAATGTAAGAGGACACAGTTTTCTGCCATAACAATATGAACATAGTCTTTACAATGCAAAGAATTATTGTGGCAGTAACACGAGAGCAGTCGTTGTTGAAGCAGGGTAAACCCACATATAGACTTGTTGGGCTTTACATAAGTGGCTCCTCCATTTACAAACGAAAACCTACACTCTTGCTTATTATGAACTACCCTATAATATTCAATACTTTCTCTAGAATTAAAAGAAATACAGTCTCTGGTTTTGACACATATTCTGGGATTCTGGGGGGGAAGACTCCCCAGTACATGGTTAGGTTTGGTCAAAAATAAAATGAATCATGTCTGGTGGTTGGCAAATGTCCTGATTACACTGATCTGACCATGATTATTGACTTGGCTTTTCATCTACACATACATGTGGCTGTGCCATGCACATTAAAAAGCGATGACCCTGACACCTGTGGTGAAAATGACAAAGAAGTCCTAAAATTAACCAACCTCCAAAACCGAATCTCACTCCAAACTAAATTGAATAGTTGGCAGCCCTGTATGGCACATTTTGCTGCCTCTTGTGCCAACATATTTTTCTACTTAATTCTTAGGTTTTCGGCAGCACACATTTCTTTTTCCTCTTTCTTTCTACTCGACACACAATCTCTGTTGCGATTGTCACTCCACTCAGCCCCGACAAAACATTTTGAGATTAAACTCGTCCCAGATGGAAAGTAAACTTTTTGATCAAGCGCCACTGAGCCAATCAGATTTCAGCAAAAATGAGGATCAGTCCAAGTTGGGAGGGGCTGCTCATATCCCCCCTCAATATTGAAAGTATTGGTTTGGCCCAGTCTGATAGACACACAGACAGCTTTCGCTGGCTAGCCAGCGTGGTCGCAGATAAAGTTAAACATAAAAAACTGAACAATAAAAACTCTTGACCACTGGCCGATTCGGCCTGAAATGGACTAGCCGTTCGGGAATGTTCCCAAAATGCCCCGATGGCAAATCTGCCCCTGTGTAATAGTGTGGCCTCTATGAGCTGTGGTTTCACGTGGTTTGAATGGATGCCAGACAGATTTTGTTTTAACAAGAGAGTTTTAATATACTCCTTTGTCTATTTATTTAATTATATATTAATTGTCAATGGGTCAGACAGAGGGGCAGAAATGGTGATGGGGGACACAAATACCACAGACAACACAGAGAAAGGACAGCACCTGCCAGAGAACGGGGATGGGGGTTGGGGACAACAGGAAACAACCGAGAAAAACGCCAATTGCACAAAGCGAAGACACCTGCAAGAAATATCTTCAACAGAAACTTGTTGAAGTTCAGACTGCAGGCCAAAGTGACCCAAATCCTATTTTTTTTGCCTATATGTGACTCAGATCTGATCTTTTTATGACAATGTGAACATGCCATGTCACATGGAATCTGATCTTGTCCAGTTTCGTATGTGGTCCAAATCTGATACAGATTGGATCTTTTTTAATGCGACCTTGATGTCATTCGAGCAGCTGTTCTCACAGTTCTGCTGTAGACAGAGCCGCGGTGAATTAAAAAGCTCCTCCAAAAAAACATAATTAAACGGGTGCTCACAAATTCCCTTTCTTACTCCTGAAATCCAGTGGATCGCAAGCTCTTTACTGAGAAATGTGCATGCTGTTTGTCCTAGCAGACACAGTGGGGAGAGAGAGAGAGAGAGAGGGAGTGAGTTGTGGGGCAGTTGCGTTGTACAGCGCTAGAAACCGCAATGAAACGAACAGAAAGTTGTGAGCACTTGTTATAATACGGGAGAAATGTGACCCGTGAGAGGACAATGAAAAATGGGAATACCCCGTGAGCTAACCGGAGCTAACCTCTGTTGCTCCTTGTTTACTTCTGTAGCCTAAAACAGCATGCTGCGTGTGACGTCGTGTTAATCTTCTGTGCATGCAGGTCACTTTCAGGCCGACAGTACACACTGGAGTCTGATATGGGCCACATTTAAACAATAATGTGAACTGTCAAACAAAAAAAATCAGATCTTGGAAAAAAATCTTAATTGAGTATTAAGGCCTGCAGTCAGAACATAGCCTTAAAGTCTTGTGTTGAGTTCAAGCAGTGAAACAGGTAGAGTGGATAACATTTAATAACTAAAAGGGGGAACTTACAATGAATGTGATTCAGGCAGTCTAAAATCACAAACAAATCCAGAATGGCATAACTAATAGCCCAAACTTAAATTAGGTGGAAAAAAACCTTGTGTATTTAAAACATAGACTGATGAATTAATTCAGAGTGCCCACACAATGATATTGGACTGTATATCCATATTTATTGCAACATTAATTCATATGGTTGATTATTGTTCATATATGGGGGCGTTTTTATTGTCATGTTTAATATTTTTTTTTCATGTTTTATTTTTTACAACTCATTAAAAACAGGGATTATGTTAATATACTACATAGAGGTACATACACATTTTAAACCTGTTAAACTGTTGCTACAACAGAGATCTTTGTTGGCTTTTTGAAAATCCAATGTTTTGCTCCATAAAATTGCCCCTGACAGCTCCAGTTGAGCCAGAACAAAGCCTCTCAACAAACAAAAAAGAGGTTGCTCTTTTAAGGGAAAGTGTTACAGCACCAAGGTGTTTAATATATCAGATCTAAGACTACTATGGTTTATAGGAGAATGTCAGATCAGATTAGATCAAATGAGAGCAGCCTGGCATTGTTTCTGGGTGACTGTATGAGAAAGGATTGTCTGACACCAGTCAGAGGTGTAATGGTACCAGCTTCAGTTATTTGATTACAAGACCTTGTATGGGTTACGTGTGAATGTGTCTGTCCAGTGCTCCACTGATGATAAATTGAACTATTCAAGCATGACTACAGTCCATGGAAAGGTTTCAAAGCCGGCCTGCCTTTATTCACCAACAGCTAATGATTAATGTAAGTACTCTAATCTGATGCCATCTTCGATAAGGATCTGCCAAAGACAGGAGATCAAAAGAAAGTACCACCATCGAGCCTCTGACCAGCTGTAAGTGTTATTTAAGGTGGTGAGCCTAAAGGAAAAAGTAGAATCCTGCTGTGTTATTAATGAGATCCATCGGACAGTGCCTGCTGCTTGCAATTCAAAAGACCACAGTTCATAAGGGAGATGAAGACAAACATGAAACAGGAGGATGTAGCCATGTCCTTCCTACTATATGCTTGACAACTGCCTTCCTTTCGGCACGAAGGATGAGACAGAAGGGACGATGCGGTGGAGGCAGGGCGTACATGAGTGTTATTTTTCCCCCACCATATTTTCAACAATTGTCAATTGTGTTGTTGAAACTCAGGTGATGTAGTAACATCACAAGTAACATAATTGGTTACTTTTAATACACAGTAATAAGTAAAGTAATATTATTACTTTTTAAGGAGGTGGGGCTGGAGCCAATCCCAGCTGACATTGGGCGCAAGGCAGGGTACACCCTGGACAGGTTGCCAGTCCATCGCAGGGCCACACATAGACGAACAACCAGTCACGCTCACACCTAAGGACAATTTAGGGTCACCAATCAACCTAGTCCGCATGATTTTGGATGGTGGGAGGAAGCCGGAGCACCCGGAGAGAACCCACACAGACACGGGCATCCAAACTCCACACAGAAAGGCTGGGCCAACCGAGTTTGAACCCATGACCTTCTTGCTGTGAGGGGACGGTACTAAACACTGCACCACCGTACCGCCCCCTTCCACTTCCACTCAATTTTAAAAGATTAAAAATAATTTATGGCCACTTTAGAATCATTAATGCTGCTCTTAAGATGTCTGTCTAAAAGAAACAAAATATCAGGATCTGCTCGGGAGAAATATTCAAGTGATCAATTTTCTGGTGCAATCGGAGGCTTCTTATATTCAAATAAATCAGCCCTAAGCCTTTTCAAGTCTTAAACATACGGATTATTTAAATAGAATGGAATAGACTCAGTTATGCATTAAGCTTGAGAAGGAGCAGAATTACAGGGAATACCAGGTTAGGGACTAGGTTGCCACTAGCCTAGTTTCTCTCCACATTTCCCATCTGTTACTCTGACTGGGCAGATTTTGTTGTGATTTGCCAAATTCTTTGCATCGATGCTTTAATCCATTTAACTATACAGCACAGTGTTTCGCAGGGACATTTATTACTGTCGCACATCGCGCTTACGCTGTGAACACAACGTGATTATAATGGAGCTGTTTGCAAAGTGGAGGAAGAGAGAGAAAATAGCGAGGGACGAAGAAGAAAGTGTCCAAATTATGGGATTATTTCAAGATGAAGAAAACAACAACAACTCTGTTGTAATGTTACCGTCCGTCCACCGTAAAACGAAAGTTATGCCACCTCAGCAACAGCACGATGGCAGCTGAACAAAAAGCAGCCGGTGTTCTGCCAGTGGACCACAGACAAGGTAACAGTAACAGCAACCTTACCATTTAACTGAAATCATGATGGCTAGCCAAAGTGAGCCTCAGACCTCAGCTGAAAATGTCCACACGTGCGTCTGGTTGACGGGGAGCTGCACCTTTTAACTCCCCTTCAGCTCTCTCTGCAGCCGCCAAGGAAAAGTACTTCTTAAACGATGCATCGATGAATCGTTGAAATAATCTATCGAAGCTTAGAATACTAAAATCATCGTTAGCTGCAGCCCTATTTGCCGGTAAGGGCAATGAATTATTGCGCACTCGTAGCACAGTAAGAATCCATTCTCTGACATGCCCCTGATGAGCCAGTTGTTGCATTTCTAAGTAGATGGACGGGGTTTGGAGCTTGGCCCATTGGTCAAACTCTCTCTCCTGTCTCTCCAGGCAAAAGAGGGCGGTGGTTTGTCAAAGCTCTCTCTTGTAAGTTCCTTCATTAGAACATCGGCTTTGGTTACTGCCTGTATGAGCTCCTCGCTGTCATAGTTTGATCAACCTTTAGAGTAGTATAGTTGTGTGTGCTGAAAGCCTGATAATACCCACGCCACTATCTGTCCTTGGCATAGAGGAGCCCGTCTGCGGTAGAGAGGCCAAAATGTAGCCACTTCTTGCCCTAGTCCTGATAGATTTGTTGCATTCTAAGAGTACCGCCTTGCCACCATGCCGTGGTTGCCTGTGTAGACCAGCCTAGGTAGGGTAAAGATTTTCAGGACCATCAGTTTCTGAGTGGGTTTGAGGAGGGAAACCAAGATGGATCGCAACAGTTTGAGGGTAAGCTTTCCAAGGGGTCACCTTCACCCCATAGGTATCTTTCTGACACATCAACACCGATAAGGTGGAGGGGGCCCCATTGAGCAACCAGGGAATACACTCGTTGATCTAGTCATTGGGACTAATAAGGAAGCAGTGGCATTTACCAGGATTGGCTCAGAGGCTGGTTAGGTGTGGAACATAATTGATTTTCAGATGCATAGCGATGCGGACTTGGACGTTTCTGAATCGATTCACAATAATCAATAATCAATTATCTAGAGGTTAATTGATAATGTAATGTTGACGGCATGGGCGTAAATTTCAACTCACAGTAGGGGGGGACAATAAACATCAAATTTCTCAAGAGCAATTTTTGAAGGGGACACACATAACACAGCCAAAATTGTACTTGTATAGGATACGTGTACACAGAGAGAAGTCATACTACTATTTTTCTGGCCAACAACTCAAAGCAATAGTTGTTTATATATATACATATATATATATTAGATATTTAATGACAGCAGGCCAACTGATCTGCCTCTACTAATGGAGATCTACAGTATTAGCCTAATATCGGTTCACACACAGGATTATCGCTGTAGTAAGAGATGCACAGATTACAGTTTTCCTGGTTGATTCCAGTTACTGATTTTTTAAAAGGTCTGACCTGCCGATTCTAATTTTGTCCAATTCCGATTTTATTTCTTTCTAAGATCTATAACTGACAGCATACACAAACATTTTGTAACTATTTATTGGAAAAATCTATTTTTATTAGGAACCCCATCATCACCGGTATAGGAAATGTTAGCTATTCCCACTTATCTCAATTGTATAGTAATAATGAAACATTGATTATAAAATAACATTAGCATTTTCACTGGAAGGCACTGAAAATAAATTTCACACAATTTTAACCTGATCATTGTTATAAACTCACAGTAAGCTCACGCAGTCTACCGGAGGTAGATTGTGTTTGACTTGACGCTGTTGTTTTTATTCCTCTATCTATCAAGTAAGCAAAAGTCAGCCAGTTATCTCGAACAACCCTGTAGACTACCAGTTATACAGCGTGCTAACTTCAACAGCTGTTTTCCAAAGTTAACATAGCTCTCCTTATTAGCTAGGCTCCTTACATGCTTGTTAATAACTGTTTTGAAGATGGGTCTCCGACATTGACAGCGTTGTGTTGGACAGATTTGTGCAGCGGTGTTTATGATACCAACCATTCAATTCACAGACGGGTCTGTTGTCCGTGTTTGCGAGAGAGAAAGAGAGAGAGCGCGACCGAGTGAGAGGATGTGCGGAGCGAATTGGCGCTGAACAATTTTAAAATGGGTCGCCAAATTTACTTGGGCGTATGGGAAACATTGTGTTAAGTACCGATGGAGCCCACCGTGGTATGAATGACATTGTCACCAACAGCTGTGTTCACTGTTGCTTTACCTGGTCCCTGCTTTACAATTTCCACAGCGTCTCTTTCAGTGTGTTTCTCTGCAGATGTAGTGAGTGTTGCGTCTTCACTCGTGAATAACTTCCACACACCTAAGACATGTTTTAGCATGTGTGTGTGTGGCTGTGACATGAGGTTTTACTGTCTGTGCACACACAAACATTGAACGTTCAATGTGACCGGCAGAAAATTGGATATTTGACACTCCTCGGCCCCGGTCACTGGTTGGAGCCGAGTAAGCGAAGATAAACGGTCTATTTCAGTCCCCAGCTGATCAATCTGTGCGTCTCTAGCTGTAGAAGATGAGTTCCAGTCAAATAAGCTGTTAAACAAGGGTCATGCCCCCCCCCCCCCCCCCCCCATCTGAGCGTGATTTCCGCCTATGACGGAAAGAAAAAGTCACCGAAACCTTCGTGGCAGTATGAAGTGAGCAGCTGGAGAAACAAAAGCACTCCCGGCAGCGGACAGCTACAGCATCCAACTCCTGGTCCAAACACCAGCGTTGGAATGCCAACCATTTGGAGGAATAAGACGACTGAGTAGAAGCGGCTCTCCTAAACCCTCTCGGCCAGATCCATAGGGGTTGGCCAAGAAGTGGATAACCCCTCTCCAGGGACGTTTACACGGTTGAACCGACAGCAGTCGCTGCACACCCGTCTCGACCCGTTCTGGCCGGCTTGCTGGAGGACATCGTCCTTCTTGTTTCCTGGATGGAAATCTTCTGCTCTTTAGGCAGCTCAGTGCTGAAGAAAAACGGGAGCCGATAGCTGGTTCTCACCGTTGTATATATACAAGGTGCGGACGTAGGAGAAGCCCATGCTGTGGGTGTGCGTAGACAAAATTTATCAGTGCCGCGTAGGTGCGCATAGGGGTAAACCCAATAGCGATGGCCTATTTGAAATAGAACTGTGCCCTTGCAATGTGTGTGTATGTATGAATGCATAGCGAGTGAGTGGGAGAGCGAATTAGAGAGTGTGAGCAGCAGAACATGACGGTGAAAGTGAGTGAGTAAGTTGGCAGCTGGTCAGTAAATGCACAGTGTAGGTCACAGCAGCCGTGTTTCCATCAACGTCAATGCATTAGAAAACGGCAAAATTCGGGAAAAAATCATGAATTTCGCTAAAATGTTTTTACACTTGTTTGGTGTTTTTTTTCTTTGTCGAAAAAGAGTAAATGCGCTAAATGGGAGATGGAAACACTTTAACGGAATAAGTTCTGACGTAGCGAACTTGTAACTCACGTCTGATCAGCTGTTTCTGCTGTCGGTGTCTTGCCTGGTTCTGCATGCCTGCCGAGAATTTCATGCACCTCGCGGCTGGTAACGCTCATTTGTGCAAAGAAAAGAGATGGATGCAAATCTCGGCAGGTAGCCTTCATCTTCTGTTCTGTAATTATGCATCCACCTCTTAAAGGTCCTTTTCAGATACTTTGACTGATTAAACGGGGTTATCACCGTATATTTTAGCTGAATTTCAATGAATGCTACTTATTAATGACGAAACGTTCATAAAATATATACTTCGAATCATTTATCACCATTGATGAACCCCATAAAGGATATTATAGCGTTTAAAAGCATTATTTGGAGGTGCATGCAAAACTCGGCATAACACCAGATATTCCCATAACGTGCGTGGCTGGCAATTTGCTCGCTTGAAACACATATCTGAGGACCTCTCTCCAGTTTTCTAAGATCAATTGCCATCAGGTTCATGCGACTGGTTTTGAATCCATAGCCTATGTCTTGTTTATTACAGCCATGTGTAATGTCAACAACTGACGTAACCACGCTTTCCATAGCCTGGCTTACTGGCTCCAAAAAAAGCTGATGGAAACGCACATATTTCGCAATTTCTTTCTTTTTTTCTCTTTTTCAGACATTTCAAAAGTACGCTTAAAATTCACATGACAATTAGATGGAAACATGGCAAGTGTGTCCATTAATAAAATTCTGGCTGTTGTTTACTAACAGCTGGAAAGTGAAGGTTGCTAGCCCTAGCTAACATCTCTCTGAGCTGACGAGGACTGGACGGGGTGGAGTCACGTGACAACGCATGTGGTAGTGCGTTTTTAAGGGGAAAGTACATCAGCATCAGTACATCACACAGTGGAGGGGAAATTTTAACAGGATTAAATAACCAAAATAACCGACTTCATGAAATTACGTCGATCAGAGCCTCTGAATTTTGGTTTCAATTACTTTTCGATTAATCGTCCAGCCCTATCTAGGACCTCACGGTGAGCTACTCGGCAAGTTTAAATCTATTTTAGAATAATTCGGTCACTTATGATATAACAATAAAACTTTTGCTTTTACATACATTTATACTGTCTGTGTATTGGAGATTAATAACAATGAGCATGTAACTTTATCAAATATTGAAAATTAGATTCACAGCACTGTCCCAATCAACCTGACACTTGTAGATAAAGTGGGACAGAGCATTTTGAGAGGGACAGTTTTAAGGCTAATGCTAGCAAACACAGTACAGTCATTTCATGAATAAAAGAGAACATTTTAAAGTTATAAGTAATAATAATGTGTCTGAATGAAAAAACTTTTTCAATATACAAAAGATGAGGACCCACACAGAGAGGAGTGACAGGGATATATGGAAAAGGAAAAGACAACAAATAGGAAAGGAAGAAAATTAAACCAGTGGAGTGAAGAGTGAATGGCATAGGCTATTGAAGAATATCAACAGGAGGTGACAAAAGCATGCAAACCTAAATTAAGTTTTTTAGCCAGGGCATTGAACATCCCAAAATCAACACTACAAAGGCGAGTGAAAGGGCTGGTAAGTGCCTACTGCCATGCCTAAGGTAAGAGGCCCCTGCTCTGAGTGAGTTGGCAGGCCTGGTTAAAATGTTAGCGGAAAGGCGGTTCACCCTGGAACGCAGTGACATACGCCGTATTGCGTTCCAGTACACCTAAATGAATGGCATCACTGTTTTTTCTGAGGAAAAGCAAAAAGCCGGTCACTACTGGTTTGAGGGGCTCATGAAAAGAAATCCAAACCTGAGCCTCTGCAAGCCAGAATCCTTCTTAGCTGCAAGGGCCTCTGGTAAGGCCCACAGTAGTTGAGAAATGGGTTCAGAACTACACATCACTCCTCAACCGCCTTCAGATCCAGGAGATGACATCTCACCTATGGAACTGCGATTAATCCAGGCTGCAGGACCACTTCATGTAGAAAAAGGTTGTCGGGGTGACTGGCAAGTCCAGGAAACATCAGTCCACCTAACATCAGGAGAAAAAGGAGAAACGACGACAGTCCCGGCTGGGTTTAATGCAGTTGGGACTTACACCCATACAATGGTAATTTTTAAGGGAAAGAGGCTCAGGGCTGAGTGGCTAGAGGAACAACCAGAAAAGGTAATTATCCGAGTGTCAAATGGCTGGATAAACTCCCAGAGCTGTTTTTGGAGTGGGGCCAGCAGTTTGTCCAGCAGCTGCCCAAGGGGGATCCAAGGCCTCATGTCCTGCTGTTGGATGGCCACTACAGCCATGTCTTTAATCTTGAATTCTTGGAGCTCATGAAGCAAAATTATAACATTCAGCACACTGTACAGCGCGTTGAATGCTCCCCCCACAGATGCTCATTCTCACTCTATGTCAACAACTGCACAATAGAACACTGCTTCCATTCCCCCAAATGGCCTCTCCTGTCTCTCACCCCAAAAAACTGTTGTTCTAAGCGCCATGATGTTCGTAATATTCAGGCTATAATCTCCAGTAGGGAGTGCAGGGCAAATAATGTTTGTCGGACAAAGTCTCACCTGGTTCCTGTCCCTCTTAAATGTCAACACCATATTGATAAGCTTAGCCATGATAAAAAAAAAAAAATTAAGATGGCTCTGTTAAACAACAGGCACTTACTAATAAGAATTTCTTCCTCTATTAATGATGTTATTTGTGAAGAAAACTTAGACTTATACTGTCTACATGGAGACATCTTCAAAAAACTCTGTAGCTGTTTATAACAAATTACTGCGCTGTGCAAGAATATTTCTCTGGTCTCATCCATGATTATAATCATATTAATAATACCATAAAACCATCATGCAGATGAAATGATTTCCTGCTCCTTAGATACAGTCCCTACCACATTAAAGAGGTCTTGTTTAATTGACGATGTATCAGGCCCTTACTGAAGGAGCATGACAATGACCCCTTGGCGCTAAGTAACTACAGGCCCATCTCTAATGTGCCATTTTTGGGTAAGATTATGAAAAAAATGTGCATCAACAATTATGTTTTTACATGAGAATAAATTACAGTCTGATTTCAGAAAGGACCATAGCACAGAAACAGCACTTGTAAAGGTTGTCAGTGACCTCAGGCTGAGCTCTGATTGTAAAAACGTTTCCATCCTTGTGCTCCTTGATCTGACAGCTGCCTTTGTTACAGTCAACCACAATATTTTTTTAGATCGCCTTGAGAACATGGGTTGGTATCTCTGGCATTGCCTTATCATGGTTCCATACATATCTGACTGCCAGAAGTTATTTAGTCAGTCTTGCTGACCATGTCTCAGATAAACTCGATATCCTCTCAGGGTTCCATTCTTGGACCTTTAATGTTTTGTCTGTACATGCTACCTTGCTACTTGGAAAAATTATAAGTGATCATGGAGTGAATTTTCACTATATTTATCTATTGTAGCAGACAACCCCAATACTCTTGACCCCTTAATGGAATGTCTGTCTTCCATTATACATTGGATGATTGGAAGATTTTCTAAAACTAAGTGAGGACAAGACAGAAATTCTTGTAGCTGGTTCTTGCAGCTATTTCTAATAGATTGCAATGTCTGGCTCTGCAGGAAAAGAGTGTTGTCAAAAACCTGGCTGTCCTTATTGATTGTGAGTTTGATTTTAAATCATATTTTAACAGGGTTACAAGGGTTGCATTTTTTAATTTAAGAAACATTTTCTGTGGCACATGTATCATGTCCAGACGTACCAAAAAGCCTCTTGGAGTGATGCCCTAAATCCAACAAGAAGTCGGCCATTTTGAATTTTACGGTCATTTTTAGATGATTTAGTGGGCTCTGTACTTTAACGAACTCTTTTGAAAATTTGTCAGACCGACTTCAGATTTTCGATGTCTACTCTAAACCCACTGACAATTAAAAGTTATACAAACGGTGAGTTTTTGTAGAACGCCTGTTGCGTGGCGTCCAAAATCAATTATTCGCCATGAAACAGGAAGTTGTTGTAACTTCAGTCTACATGCTCACATCTGCACCAAACTTTACATGTTTGATAAGAGTACCGCCCTGAACACATTTACAAGCCAAAATTCACTTGTAGTCACAGCACCACTTGGATAAGATTCATAGGGTCAGCAGTAATAGGCTGGGTAAGGCTATTACATGTCTGCCTCAAAACAAATTGAAAAGTTTCACAACTGCCATATGTTATAAGTGACATTAGCTAATTATTATTTATGTACATGTAGTAGAGTTTCTACAGATAGTCTTTCCTTCTGTGTTGTCTTTAGTATTCAGCTTTGGAAAGTCCTTGCAACTACTTAATTGGATAGGGATGACCAAGCCCTTGGGAGCAAATATTAGCAGCTTTTCCAACAGAATACCATTTTGTCTAATTCCAGCAAATAAAAACTCATTCATTTATTGTCAGTTTTAAGGAATTAAAGGCCCAGTCACCATTTGTCAGTTTCTGTCCAATATGCCACATTATAGCAGTGTGTTATAAATGGGCTAAAATCATTCTTCAAAGACAATGGGGATGTTGTTTTTTAGACAAAAGCACTGACACAAATTTAAGTGTACTAGGATAGTAGGGTGAGTATCTGGTCAAAAAGATCAGCACTTTGTTATGATTTATCTAAGCCAATATTTGCGAAAATTAAATAGTTTTGCTTCCAGAAATACAGACCAAATTCAAGACTGGTACCAGAGCAACAGCACCTTCACACAATTAAAGCAGTGCAGCATTACTTTTAAACTTAATCGCTTAGAAAGATGCTACTACAGGGCTATCCAAAGACTGTTACCCACCTCATACAGTACCATCCAAAAACTTTCTTTGCCCTACAAGAGGGAGGAGTCATGCTAATCAAACGTGCAGAGACTCGTTAAAAAACAAGATGCTATCCAATCCCATCCTCTGTGGACTGGCATCCATCTAAATATCTGCACAGTTTGTAATTCATATAGGGCCACATCCTTAGTAATGACCTGTCTAATGGCTACCTTTGGGTCAGGAGGCTGGCCCACATGTGACTACTGTGCTAATTTATTCTGTGGATGACAGGCAGGGAAGCTGTCATTAGGATTCCAGCCTCAGGATGCCAATGTGTTTGTCAGTAATCAGTTATCCTTTTAACCCCATCAGCCACATATTAAATCATATCAGAATATAGCGGTGAATCAGTACTGTTAATCTCTTTAGAGACTAAGACATATGCATTCCTATACATGTCTGGATGCAGGTACATATGTGAACATAGGACCATATATACTTTCATGCACACAGTAAGGGCTTTTGGTCAGGGCTGTAGTGGTACAAAAGAAGTTAGGTAAACCCTTGGAATTCAGCCATCATTAATTGTATCATTACACCTGTGCTTTTCCTACTCTGACATGTCAAAATTTCTTCTGTGAAAAAGGCCTATGAACACAGTTTATATGGTCTTTCTTACACTCTGATCAGTGTTTGTAACTAAATACAAAAGTGGAATTCATTTAAAATCATATCTGCATTATAAATGACTCAACAAAATGTCATGGCAATCCATCAAACAGTTTGGTCTGGACCATTAAAGAACCATGCCTATGGTGTGGCTACTTTGGCTTCACTTAAGTACTCATAACTAGGTACTTACTTCATGGTCCTATATTATTCGCATGTAAGGTCATATGTCCATCCGGTCAACTGTTAACATTCCTCTGCTCCATGAAAGCAGTTCCAGTCTGACTGCTAGCTTTAACACGAAGGTAGATGCACTTTTAACTAAATGAGTGATCCTAGAGTTTTCAGAAGAAACTGAGAGACCCAGTTTAAGCACACTGACTAAAATGGCTCAAATTTAAATGCCTTCCATACATTTACCCTCCACTACAACCCTACTTTTGGCACTCCATACATCAGCAACAACACTTCATCAAGAGTTGCTCCACTGTTATAAAGAAAGTTTTGTGACTGCCATGTCAGGCCTGGAGTTTTATCATTTGAAAGGCAGGGCCATTTGGCCTTTGGTATCATCTTTTTTTAAGGGCAGCAAGGCCATCAAATAAAACAATGATTACAATTTGAATTTATCTTAAGGACTTAAGATGATTTTATTTTTATTTTGTCAATGCTTGTAAATAATCACAGCCATCCTTCAGGGATGCTGGATGTCAGTCACAATTGTGGGTGCTGACAGAAGAATGCAGGAGAACTGAAGGAGATGAAGAGGGGGGGACAGTGCCTGGATGAGAGAGACCAGTTCATCATAGTTAGATATTTAGATATAGAACAACTTTGAATTAAAATCACCATTTGGGATTTGTTGTTAACAGAGACTCCTGTCTGCAGTGTAATTCATGCCCTCCATTGATTAACTACAGAACTGCAGTAACATTAGGCTTCATGAGCAAAGAACGTTTTTAGCTTTCATCACTTCTGTCCATATTTGCACTCCCTCTCTTGCCCACGAGCTCTCTCGCTTGAGATTTAAATTGAGTGCATCGACTTTATGAAAATTAAACATGTTGCTAAATCGCCAGCTACCCATACCCATCTTGAGTAGGAGGATGTGGGCTTGTGAAGTCAAATCAGATCAAAGTAGGTCGACAACACATCTCTCTCGCTCTTTTTAGTGACCCAGCGCTCCTAATGGACAGTCCAACTACATTTTCTTGTCTTACTTGACTCGCTAATTTATCACACTTTCTTAACACAACTCAGAAAGAGTAGGAGGAGGAGGAAATCCGGGGGGCAGTGTGAACACTGCATTAAGGCCACAGTAGCTGCAGAGCATTTCATTTTTTGAGTGGCATAAGGCCAAACTAAGGGGGCATAAGGTCATGGCTTTCATGGCCTCCTTGAAATTCCTGCCCGGCTGCCATTATTAATTGACTTTATTACATTAGATCAGAAGGGTCAAGTGTAATTGGAGAAGAAGTTCTGTCTAAATTCTGCCTTCACATTAAGACACTTAAAACAAATATAACAGCTTCTGTTACGGCTGCCGTGGCACCGGCTGTAATTTAACTGTGCATGTGTTCTAGCTGATATGTTGAACAGGTCCCACCCAGTTCCTGGGGTTCCCTGCGATGATGACTTTGATTGGTGCGCCATGCCACCGCTGCCCCAATCGAGGAGCTCCAGCGAAGTCCGCCTCCTGCTCAAATAGCCTGCTTATAGTGCAGCTCAGGGCAGCTGTCACACCCGATCAGCTTGCCTTGGTGCCACATGCCTCAGAACTTGTTGTGTTTACCTTTTAGTGTTTGTTGCCTAGCCTTGATAGACATTGTTGTATGTAGCCTTGTTACAAACTGTGCAAAGGTGAGGAAGTGGGCCAGTGATTGAGCTCCAAAAACTGATACCGCCCTTGCACTGTAGTTTTGTTTCTGTTTAGTTACACTAGGTTCAGGGGTGCTGTGCGTTTTGTGTTTTGGTTTGGCAAAATATTTTAGTTAGAGAGGTTTTTGGTTTACCCTTTTATTTTTCCTGTAGATCGAATAATAATCCTCCTTTTGAGGATCTCTTTTTGTTATATTCCTTTGTTAATTTCCATTTTCTGTTGTGACTTCTGCCTTGGTTTAAATAAATATCCTTTCAAACTACCAGTTACATCTGGTTTATGTTTATGCCCCCATACTCCTAGCACTTCGGGACGTAACAGCTGCGTACTGTTAGGTGAGTAGGTCCCTTCCGCATAATTAAATCCCAGAGGGAACTCAGTGGGTTTAAGGGTGGACGTTTCATGCAGTTTCATTACAGATGTAAATTCCTAGGTGTCATTTAGCTTTGGGCCGGCCAGAGGAAATGCGCTGCTGCTTTGGTATCATCTGTGCTGCTGGCAAATCCATCATCCCCACAAAGCTGTCCAGCGGATGTCAGGTTTTTGAAAAGCCTCGGAGCATTTGTAGGTGTTCATGGATATGGTTACACATAAAAAACGAATTGTATCTGAAGTGTATCTTAAAAGTATCAGATGCAGAAGTACATCTTTCTGTGCATGAATATGTGATTCAAGCTTTCAGTTTTGTTCCTTTTTAGAACAGCGAGCGATTAGGTTTCCTGCTGCAGCTGAAAGAAAACATTCAAACTCCAATGCTCCCCAAGGACTCCTGAACCACACAAGCACTAAAACATTCACAGTTGCTCGCTGCACTACAATCTTCTGCGACCTGCAGGTCTGGTATCCATTCATGTCATGCTCTGGCTTTTGTCGAACTGTAGTTCTGCAGACTCCTGTTATAGGAAAACCAAATGCTTTCCTGGATTTTGTAATTGAACCTCATTTGAATAATTTTAATTTCTCAGAAAAAGGGGACTCGGGTTTCTTATTAGGAAATTGATGGGAAGCCTAAGTCCCTGCAGCCAGAGTGTTATGATGAGTTAACATTTGTGGAAAGGGGAAATGGGGAATTGTGAAAGTGTGAGAAATACTTGGTGAAGTTGTAATAAGAAGAAAGGGAGTCTAATCAAGGGGATCAATGTCAGGTTTCGGGAGAGCGGAAAGGAATTAATCAAAGATGGCAAAGGAGAAAGAGCACTTATTTCTGAAGACTTTTTTAAGACTTGATTTCTAAAGAGTTAAATTTAGGTGATTCCACATGACAACTAAACTTTGACAGAGGATATTATATTTTATTTTATATTCATTACAAAGTGAAGCTGATGAGGCAATCAGACGTGCACAGTTCCTTAAACCAATTAAATTAGTAAATCTTTATGTGATGTGTGGTGACAGGACCATGGTTGCTTTTCTTCCCGTAAATCTGGCTTTTCTGTGTTTCGCTTTGAAAGACCCCACTGACCACCATGACGGCTGCTTACAGTGGCGTGGGTCACACTCACCGGTGCTGAATTGTAGCAACAAACTGACTGACAATACAGGTGTTATTTACTGGGGTTCTGATTTACAAGTCAGAGAGGCGCTTGGGAAGTGCTGTCCCAAGGATACCTGGGGCCCAAAGCCTCCTGAAGCAGAGTTCATATCCTGTATTCACCCCAAAACACAGAAAAAACATTCTGGGTACTTATCTTTTCAGAAATTGTTTTCACAATGTGGAGCCCTAAAGTGTTAAGAATAAGAATTAAATAAATATATAATTGAATAAACACCCACACAAATAAACTGTAAAATTAATTGTGAAATAATTTAAGAGATTATTAAACCTCAGCTCATTGTGAAATGTTATTGCATAATTTTTACAGTATGTTAATATTAACCTCTATTAGAGTTCATTTTATTTCTTAATATAGATTTTTATCTCATAATGCCCTTTTTAATTTTTTTTCCAAATGTCACTTTAATTTCACATGACATTTTTTTTTCACAATGTCACATTTCATAATGCCACTACTGTCTCCACTCACCTCTTCAATCACATGCTCCCAGCCTGTCTTAAGGTAAGAAGCTCAACAATCCTACCAATTTTAGCCAGATAGCTCCTGTTAGCTGACAATGTGAAAGTGATTTTGAATAAACAAACTAGAGGATATTACTGCAAATACACAGTAACTAAACTCTGCCTTTAGTTAGCTTAACAGGGCTGCTTATGTTACCAACCAAGCCGGTAACTACCTTGGCTGGGTAGTGAGCTTGGTTAATCAGCATCAAAGTACAGAGCCAATGTTAACAGCAGCAGCTAGTCAGTTAATCATACCTGCCAACACACTCATTTCTCCCGCGTTTCTCCTGGGCTTCTCCCGGTTTTCAAGGCCATCTCCTCGGAAACTCCCATAATTTACACGACCATGAAACTATTATGAATAATGGCAATGGCACATATAGTATGTACTCAAGTAACCATCCCGCAGTGCAACAGATCACATTTTATAGATTAGAAAATTACTGTTACACCTTTCAGTAATTACAGTAAATGATCATGATTATTAAGTGTGAAACCTCAATTTACTGCTCTCTGTAGCAACAAGGGAGTGGTTATGGACAAATTGAGAGTTGCCAGTGTTGTCAGATGGCAACATGCGCTCATTAGCATTATGGATGATGTCATCGCAAATTAATTTCCATAAAGCTTAATAGTTGTGTCGGTTGCAGCGAGGGAGCTCTTAGGCGACCCTGTATAAGCAGTATGGACAATGGATGGATGGATGATACATATAATTCCACTAACAGTTTGTTTATGTATTTTCATAGTGTATTTTTTTGTTTATTTAATATTGAACACTGAGGCGTTGCAGTAAGGGGCAATTTTCTCACAAAAAAATATTTTCACCATCATAACACTTTTCTTGTTGTGCATGCCAAAATTACTTGCAAATAATTCCTCTTAATACAATGGACATCTGTTATTCAGAATCCAAATACAAAAGTTTTACAGAAGTAAGATTTATTTGTATTTACTTGCCACCTCCACTTCTTTTGAGCTTAGATGAATAATTAGTATAACAAGAATACTATAATACTGTAGATTCCCTATAATGTATAGGCTACATAATACAACAAAACAGCACAATTGTAACTGCTGTGCAAAAATCACTGCATGTGTTCATTGTTTTCAGAATAAAGAGGGCTATTCTAAAAGTGTCATAAATATGAATGGTATCAGCTCAGACAGCTACTCGAACTCTTTTAGCTCAAGTAGCTGTTAGTGCTTGACCACTTATGGTTGACGCTGATGACCTTGCCGTGATTTCTCTTCAACCACTAACTGAATATTAGTTTGCTGTTACAGTAACAACCTGTTTTACATGCCTGCTGTTCTATGTAACAACCTGTTGTGAACACATGTCTGAAACTGTAAAACCTTGACAGCTCATTAAACTGAGCTCAACATATTGTAGATTTGTCTAAATACAAATAATATTTTTTAACTTCATAATTGTTTTAATGGTTTGAAAATTGGTCCAGTAATGACTGCTGCTGCTGCTGCTGGTAAGTGCTGTCTTGTTCCTGGCTACACACAGACAAAGTTACTGCTCCTACTCCAAATGCTTCAGAGATATACAGACACTGCTCTTGCACATGCTGCACAGCACCCCTCCTTGCTCATGCTCTCACTCAGTCAAGCTCATTATCTTCAGCGCTCGGCTTCAGAAGCTTTGCAAACACAATGGCTGAGAAACAGCCAGCAGTGAAATGAGACGCAATGAAAGAACGCACTGCCTACCCCTCCTTTGCCAACAACAGCATATAGTGCAAAAGTTGTATCGACAAGTGGTGAAACTGTAGGGAATAACTCGTGATGGGGGACAGTGTTGCAATAGTCTTCCAATCCCAGTGTTGGAAGTTGTCGCAGCTGCCTAGGGCTCTCTGCCCTGAGCTACAGAGCACTGGAGCTTCGGCTTGTCTTTCAGAAGACAGGTCTAAGTGAGAGGGACTGGGGTCTTGATGAGACTTTCACAGTGGAGAGCGAGGAGGGTCTTAGCGTAGTGAAACAAGGAAGGTTTTGCATTCTGTATTCATTGTTGCTGTGTGCAGCTTTAATCATCCTGATGCAAAGCAGGAAAAAAGCATAGTGTTAAAACTGCCATAGCCCAGGACATTTCATTGGTCTTTGAAAAACTCTAAACTTGACCTTACAACTTTTTAATCCATGTATCAATGCAGTTTGCTTTCTGCATGCTGTGCCATGTTAAGACTGTTTTTTGAATTTCTGGCAAGAATCAATAAGGTCAATCTCTGCTGGTCCGTTTCAGTTTAAGCCTTTCTTGCAGACCTGTTTGTGCAATAATTATCATGCTGTTTCCTTTGTATGTTTGGCTATCAAAACAAACAAAAAAAAGCACATGCATTAGGTAAGACGACTGGACACTGAATTGAGATTACAATAGGAGAAATGGAAGTAACAGATGAGAGCTCATCATTGCATATTTTTGAGATCACTTTAATCTGAATTGTTGCTCCTTAAACCCCCATAGGAGAAAAGATGAGATAAGGAGAGATAAATGGACAAATGGACATTGAATTGACGTTACAACAGGAGAAATGGAAGAGATCTCATCATAGTATCTTTTTGAGTTCATTAATGTCTTGCTTATTGCTCCTAAAAGCAGTTAGAAGCACAAGGGAGATATTAGTGAGCTTGATTTTACTGCATTGTGGTCTATGCCTGGAGAACCTTACTGGAGGCTTGTACCATACAACTCCAATTTTTCTCAGTAATAAGTAATTACAGGATTCAGATAAACAGCATAATAAGTATAATACAGGATTTGGAATTCAGGGGAGTAAAAGAAAAAAGTGCAGTACAAGTCAAGTACCTCAACATTTGACTTAAGTACTTAACCTAACAGGGACGTGCACAGGAATTTTGAAGGGCAGTTGCTCTGACCTGAAAAAAGGCACTAAACACAGTATCCAAAATGTATTAACAATATAAATGTCACCAAAATACATATGAGAAAAAGAGTTCCTTATATTATTGTTTATTGTTTTTTTTAATCATTATTATTTTTTATTTTTTTTCCTTTTTTTTTTTATTTGAAAATAAATAATCTAGATTGAATTGACAGATGGGGAAAACTCGCTTCTAATAAATATTAAATAAAAAAACGCTTAGATTTCGGAAAAAAATACAATCCTTTTTTAACCTTTTGGCTTCCCGTACATTCAGTTGCGCTTCTAGCTCGTATTCACTTCTGTTGGTACGTATCACGTATGGTAACTGGGCAAAACTACGCATGATTTGTTGTAGTATGATTGCATAAAGGAAGGAAACAGGAATTCCGGTAGGGAACAGAATCGACTGACGTGCAGGCAGCGCTGCAGCAGTGCAGCCACTTAAACAGAGTTTGCTCTTCCCCTGCTGAATGGAAGTGAATGAGGCTTTGCGATCGCGATTATTTATTTATTTATTTTTTTTTCTCGGAAGGGCAACTTGAGTCAGGAAAGGCAAACGGGCAGTTGCCCGGGCAACCAGAGCAACCCCCCTGTGCACGTCCCTGTAACCTAATATAAATACCTAATATTTTCCATACCTAGTGGGGTCACATTTCTTGTTTTTTTTATCCACATTCTGGAGACTTAAATTAGACTTGATTTAGAGATTTCATCTTTTGATCAGAGTAAGACACAGATGAGTTATTTGCTCCATGAGAAAACTGAGCCATATTTGGGAAGAATCATGAGATCCCAGGAGTCATAGCTGAGTTTTCTTTGAGCTCTTTCTCTGATCTCATGATCCAAAGTTCTGGAGACTTAAATTAGATTTATTTAAGATAATTTAGAGATCTCTTGTTTTGATCAGAGACATAAATGAGATTGTATATTGTTGTTTCTCCTGAGCTGAATTTAAGAAGTAGGAGAAAAGGCTTTGGTCTTACCTTATTAAAAGTAGCTCATTTGTGTTCAGGAGAAATGAAAGAAATATGAGAGACATCTTCTTGGATTTTGCTTTCCTATGGGAAGGGTACAGTGGTAGCTGGTCATTTATTCACTTCCCAATTTATCTATGTCTTAATTAGATCTTCTGATCTCGCTTCTGCACTCAGCAAACCATTTTTATTTAATGAATGATCTCTATTTTGTTCACTTGTTCTGTCTGCAGTTGCCACTGATTAACTCCAAGTGGAGGATTTATAGAGGATTTAAGACAGTCATTACTAGGACCATTGTCTGGATGTCTGCTGGCTACACCAGAAGCCTCAAAACATTGGCTGTTGCACGTAGATGCTAAATTGCTCCCCTACCTCTATGATGCCCATCTTCAAAGACAGCATAAGCCAAAAATGTTTTCTAGCCTCCAGGTTTACACTGGGTGGACCACTGCAAATGCACATTCTTTCTCCAAATGTTCCTGCTCAGCCCATAGACTTTTCATTGCACTGAATCATGTAGATAGAAATAATATATAGGTTCCAACAAAGCATTATACATATTTTACAAATACAAACCACAGGTTAAAAATCAAGAGTAATATTAAAAGTCGACATTTTTCACAGCAGATTTTTTGACTCGCCATAGCTGGAATTGAGACATTGTTAATATTATTAGTTCTACCTGTAGTTTTCCAAGAGTCCAAAGAAGACACAGTGCAATGTGGTAAATTTACATCTGGAATTGTAGTTATCAACACAAATGGGTAAACACTTTAGCAATGCTCTAGAGGCCCATAAAGAACACTGCATGATGTACAGTGTCGTATTGATTGATTGATCACTGCTTGTCTCACCAATTTTGTGTAATACTGCAAGTAGCGTTTTCAGTAGATGTAACAAGCAGAAAGACAACGCAAACCTATGAAGTAACAAAATTACTATTTATCCAATTTATCCACGGACTCCAATTTCTTATTTTTTTCTAATATAACAGAAATGTTACTGTAACAGCAGAATCTTAATCTGAACAACCCCCCTGTGCACGTCCCTGTAACCTAATATAAAATACCTAATATTTTCCATACCTAAGTGGGGTCACATTTCTTGTTTTTTTTATCCACATTCTGGAGACTTAAATTAGACTTGATTTAGAGATTTCATCTTTTGATCAGAGTAAGACACAGATGAGTTATTTGCTCCATGAGAAAACTGAGCCATATTTGGGAAGAATCATGAGATCCCAGGAGTCATAGCTGAGTTTTCTTTGAGCTCTTTCTCTGATCTCATGATCCAAAGTTCTGGAGACTTAAATTAGATTTATTTAAGATAATTTAGAGATCTCTTGTTTTGATCAGAGACATAAATGAGATTGTATATTGTTGTTTCTCCTGAGCTGAATTTAAGAAGTAGGAGAAAAAGGCTTTGGTCTTACCTTATTAAAAGTAGCTCATTTGTGTTCAGGAGAAATGAAAGAAATATGAGAGACATCTTCTTGGATTTTGCTTTCCTATGGGAAGGGTACAGTGGTAGCTGGTCATTTATTCACTTCCCAATTTATCTATGTCTTAATTAGATCTTCTGATCTCGCTTCTGCACTCAGCAAACCATTTTTATTTAATGAATGATCTCTATTTTGTTCACTTGTTCTGTCTGCAGTTGCCACTGATTAACTCCAAGTGGAGGATTTATAGAGGATTTAAGACAGTCATTACTAGGACCATTGTCTGGATGTCTGCTGGCTACACCAGAAGCCTCAAAACATTGGCTGTTGCACGTAGATGCTAAATTGCTCCCCTACCTCTATGATGCCCATCTTCAAAGACAGCATAAGCCAAAAATGTTTTCTAGCCTCCAGGTTTACACTGGGTGGACCACTGCAAATGCACATTCTTTCTCCAAATGTTCCTGCTCAGCCCATAGACTTTTCATTGCACTGAAATCATGTAGATAGAAATAATATATAGGTTCCAACAAAGCATTATACATATTTTACAAATACAAACCACAGGTTAAAAATCAAGAGTAATATTAAAAGTCGACATTTTTCACAGCAGATTTTTTGACTCGCCATAGCTGGAATTGAGACATTGTTAATATTATTAGTTCTACCTGTAGTTTTCCAAGAGTCCAAAGAAGACACAGTGCAATGTGGTAAATTTACATCTGGAATTGTAGTTATCAACACAAATGGGTAAACACTTTAGCAATGCTCTAGAGGCCCATAAAGAACACTGCATGATGTACAGTGTCGTATTGATTGATTGATCACTGCTTGTCTCACCAATTTTGTGTAATACTGCAAGTAGCGTTTTCAGTAGATGTAACAAGCAGAAAGACAACGCAAACCTATGAAGTAACAAAATTACTATTTATCCAATTTATCCACGGACTCCAATTTCTTATTTTTTTCTAATATAACAGAAATGTTACTGT
Source organism: Micropterus salmoides (assembly GCF_014851395.1). Taxonomy (NCBI): domain Eukaryota; kingdom Metazoa; phylum Chordata; class Actinopteri; order Centrarchiformes; family Centrarchidae; genus Micropterus; species Micropterus salmoides. The sequence continues at coordinate 33,849,235 of NW_024040707.1, read as the reverse complement.
AACAGCAGAATCTTAATCTGAACAATAAAAATCAAAATATAAATATAATATAATAATAATATAAAATAAAAGCTTTTGCTTGAGTTCTCCGTGAGTTTTGAAACAAGCAAGCATGTGTGTGTATATGTGTTTATGTAGCAGGCAAATCTACTTAAAGTGTGTGCCAACACAAGAGTGAGAATTTACTCCGAAAGATTTGTTTTGTCTGACGGCCATTTATATTATACAGTCCAGTATATTGTGTTTGGAGCACCTGCGTTCAAGGCCATGACAGAGACGCTTCCCCTTGTTTTCGTCAGTCTGCATTTGTTACCAAGGCAACCATATCCAGTCAGCAGTGCCAGCAGGAAAAAATGCATTCATAGACCCTGACGGAATGGGTTAGTCGCTTAGTCACTTCCAGAGGTATTTCAGAAAATCTGGATTTTTCCCCAAAACTTTATGTAACCAGCAAAGAGTGTTAATGCATTTTTCACTTTCACATTGATAGGGGATTTTTTTTTAAAGCTGCATTTGTTTTTGCTGACTCCTGTTCATATCTCTATGACCACCCAGATTTCTGTAACAACCAGCAACCCACTGTAAATAATTATATACAGTTAATTGGTTATCCTTACTCCAGCTAAATCTCTTCACCTATTCTCTACATATCTGGTCGTTGCCATTCGGCTTATTCAAGGTCACACAGTATTTGTACATCACAAGACGCTTGTGTTTCCTTGCAGTCAGCTGTGCACTACGTAAATAAAGGAGATAAGACAGAAGGCCTGATTCAGAGTTAATGCTACAAAGTCTGGCGGGCTGCATAAATAATAATTTGTTAAAGTTCTGGGTTTTTGTTCAAATGACAAAACTGCTTGTAAACAATCCACAGTAAGTGAGCGCAACCAAACTGGAGCAACCAAATCCTGTGGCACATGGAAGCTCAACTAAACTAAGTACAAAGGCTTAAAGTTGAACCAATATATCAGTCAGTAAATTTTGATGGATGTTTACAACAGTAGTTTGGGTCCTAATTTCTATTTATATATTTAAACCTGTAATAACTTTTTATGTAGCCACTTAGGAGGAAAAACAAGCCATTAACACTGAAATATTACCTTTTTAGTTGATATGTCGAACTTATTAGCAACTTGTTGGCTATTTAAACATTGAGCAGAGACGGAGCAACATTAGCATCCACTCAGAGTTGTGTTTTTTTCCACCAGCGAAGTCGAATATTGCACATTATTTTAGCTATTAGTTTGCCTAACTCATGTAAAGTTTCTGGTTCTTTAGATACTAAATGCTCCACCATTTTATTTTAAAAATGTTGATCAATCTGCCTTAAAGAACAACCCACAACAATCAACACTGATGTTAATGTAAAGTGTCTGTGTAAATGCATAAGCATGCCGATTCTGGTTCCTGAGAGGAAGTTTCTCTACAAGGTACTTTGATGGTGTTCAATGTCATTTTGAAGGTCTGCCACATCACGGTACATTTACTGGATTTAGCTGATGTGCTACAGCATTAGCTCGCCTGCTGCTTTCAGTAACTATCTTTACTATCTGTGAATCTCTCACCGGAGGCTCAGCAGTGTCAGCACAGCTACATGTATTGGATGATAACGAAACAGGTAGCTGAAATGAATATTATAATGAGATGGTGTCACACTTTATAATAATAAGACCGCAGTAAGTAACTTTAGTGGTATTGCATGGCTCTTCTTCCGGGTTGTTGTCGCTGAAGTTGCAGTATTGTTTATTATGTGGGTCAAGTTAGTTACAGCGACTGAGAGGTGGAGAAGCTGTGTACCTGAGTTTTGGTAAAACCACAATAAACCTAAACTGAACGTTACAAAGCAAACAGCTATTGTAGCGTTAGCTGGCTGCTCCTGGCTGCATCAATATAGGCTAACGTTAGTAAACAAATCATCCTTACGTGGAGCCTGTGTTTTGCTGGTAGCCGGTTGTTTTGTGGTGTTCGTGGACTGCATGCCGTTACCTGCTGTGTTGTCGCTGTAGTCTGAGAGGCTCGGGAGCGCGCACAGGGCTGAATCCGACCCGGAGTCCGCACATTAAAAGCACAAAAGTGGCTGATGCAAGCAACGGAGAAAACAGGCGTGTGCTTCAATTCTGAAAGTTTTGAGCCCATTGACAATAGGGCAATGAAAATTTTGATTAATTTCATTGAAAAACTTACATATAGTCCCTTTAATTTTTCCCATGAAATTCAAATTTAAGTATTATGCCATGCACTGTATGGCATGGCCCAACAATGTCAAAAAAAGTAATTTGGTAGATAATGTGACCAAAAAATCCGGGAGAGTCCCGTATTACGAGCAGTTGTCCTGACCCCTTTCCGGTTTGTCCTGTTGTATAGTTCTCTTGCTCCAGCAGGGGTTCCAGGTTATCTGTACATTGTGTCAACAGCATGGTTATAGCCACAAAGTAACACTCATCGTGCTGTTTTCCCCCTTTTTGTTTTCTTGTGGTTAGTGGAAGTTAAAGTTGCGACGACAGGGAAAGTGTAGCTTCAGGCAGCCATGGCAGCGAGACACGCGCCTTTGCGCAGACAGATGTGACACTGCACTGATGACATTGTGTTTTTCCTAATAACAGACAGGGGACAAACAAAAATATAAAATTTTAGCATTGTGGTTTGATTTTCATGTGTGTTAATGTTAATGTTAATGTTCAATGTACCGGTAGCCATGAAACACGTTCAGAATTAATAAACTTTAAAAGAACTACATTACAACACGAGCCGCTCCACTCTGCAACAGCGAGGGTGAGGAATGCTCGCGGGGGCAGGGATTATATGCTCCAATGTAGTAGTGAATTTATGAAACAGAGTTATTGCTATCATGCAGGTTTGAAATTTATGTGTTGAAACGGAGATGTAAGTGTTTTATGAAGTTTCTAAGGAGGTGCTGAATATCTAGCAGTATCTCCGCCACTGTCGTGTTGTTTCAATGTTATTAATGCATCCAGCACTCAGGCACATTGACTTCTCAAATTTTTATGTCCTTCCCCCAGGACTATAAATTCTGCTAATTATAGAGTGGCACACAAGACCCACAAGCTAGCTAGCAATTAACTCCCCCAGAAGACCAAGCAACAGAATTCAGAGACTGTTGTGCCCCCATCGTTACAGAGACCTGCCCCATCAACATCGGCGGTCGGCAGGTGGTCCATGTTCTGAGCTGTCAGCGCAAGACTCCAGCAAGATGAGAGGAGGTGGAAGTTTTTACATCGATGACGGTTGATGCTCAAACACAGTCAGGATGGACACTGTTTGTGTCAGACTGTTTATTGTGAGGATGAAACCATATTATCATCCGGTTGCTGCTGTTTACATTCACCCCAAATTCAAAAAATGCATGAGGAATGTTCGGGGTGTATACTTGTCTGTATATATGTATATAAATAACTGTATATATTGTTTTATTTTATTTTATATTTACCATATTTGATATAGGCCTACATTTAATAACATGTTGTGTGTGTAGCATGAAGGAACTACAAATTTAGTTTCATTATGCAGCCTTGTGCTGTATGACAAACAACCTTGTACCTTGAATTGATTGGGGTGTAGCTATGATGACACCTTATTATATACCTCACCATAATATATATATTGACTGCATATTTCTTGTTGTTCACTGTGTTCTGTCATCACTCTCACTCCAGTCTATTTGTCCAAGGTCACCCAAGGACAAACTGCCTACATGCAGCCAACCATCCATAACTAGTGGAAAAACTCATATATGAGGCCAAAGCAGCAGGAAAAACCATTACTTTGGGTGTGGACATGAGAGCACACTCACCAGCTTAGTTTAACTACAAATACCACTCCTGCATTGCTATTTACTTACAGACACACACCTGCAGTAATTCCATTCTCTCTTTTCCACCAAACGTCATAATAGCATATTAGACATCCAGCTTGTGCAGGTTGGCTTAATAGGAAGTTATTTTCATATTAGTTCAAGTCATTTCTTTAGCGTTAATTGTCCACATTTAACAGGTGCATTAACAAACTAATGAACAACTAATTGCAATTACTTCTTCTTGTTTAAAGAATAACTCTATTGACAGTAGTGTAAGGATGGAGAAGGAGGGTTTTTATAGGAGCATGGCATTTCTGGTGTCGGTTGGACAGACAGTAGTTGCCAATGTAAAAGATTGTGACCCATCTTTTGTAAAGCACCTGCGCCAGCAAAGAAAAGACATCCTGCACTTCTGCAATCCCTGGCATGTGGCAAAAGGGTAGTTATTGATCCAAGCAATTAACAGTGAAGTTGCACCTTTTAAGGACATGGTATCAGTCTTGACATTGTCTGTCAAAGCACTCAGGGAGGAGTGTGGCTGTGAGGAGATAAAGAAGTGGAGAAAAAGCGCCTCAACCACATGTACTGGAGCAAAACCTCATCAAAGAGTGGGGAAGAAGCTTCAGTTAAGTGTAACAGCTAAGAATTCTTTCACCAAACTGTGTGCCAAACACAAACTGTTACTTCTCAAGGACTTAAAAACAAAAGAATTTGTTTCTGTCAACGTTTTACATTAGGGTTCCTGATTATAGAGCTGTTTTGACACTTGATAGTCTTGCAGAAGTTTGATTTGAAGCCATAACTTAATTTTCATGACTAATACATACCTCCCAAAATTTTATTTTTCTTTTCTTTACTATTCTTACTAACTTTATGATTTACCTAGTATTTGATGGAGTTTATGTTGAAATTCTGATTCTTATCTTATCATGCTTCATAGTTACCAAAGCTGGTGAAAAGTTTTATGACTTTGATGAAGGAATGACGTTACAATGATCAGTCCACACTACCAGACCTTCTCTACTGAGGTATTTTACAGCCTGCTAAGGTTCAACATGAAGAACTTTTTGTTCTCCGATACAGGAATGCTGTGCAGGTTGGTTACTTCATGATCCGCACTCATTTTGTGAGATTGTATCCAGCTTAATAGAAAATGTATTTCTTATTTTCTTATTTTCATTCAAATTTAACATTTAGGATGGTGGTTAACCATGTCATTTTTTTACTTTGGATAAGGCCTGGAATTTCATAATTTTTGGGACAAGGGCAATCTCTAATTTGTTAATGCTAAGTACTAACTTGTCAATAATCATGACCATTTGTGCATAACAATGATTTCAAAAATGTACTATAGACCTTCATCCTCTTTATAATGCTCCTCTGATTGGTCAGTTCATGAAAAGTGACATTAACGAGCGCATCAACATCATGTTTTAACAAAAGGCACCCAGTATAGCTGAATAGGCTTGAGATGCTGAACCATAATATTGCAGCATTGTGGATTACCCCAGCTGCAGGACCCGGGGATTAAGGCACACAGCTTCAAAGCCAGGGTGCTGTGGGACCCATGCTGGCAATTGGTCCTCCTCCTCACACTTCAAACAATCCAGTACCTGTTTGAGAACAGAAAGTAATGGTCACGCATATATAAGTAATGCAATAGCTAGGGCTGTAACCGTTCTGAAACCGCGACCGAAACTGCGACACAAAGTCCAGTCTCGTGTCGCAAATCCGAGATACAGAACCCTGACACACCCGCTCCCAGGCTATTGACCTCTCATAAACAGTGCAACTGTGGTGGCAGTAGTGGTATATATTGTATTTGTATTTATAGCCTGGGAATTTTCCACCTTAGTTTACTGTTTATTTACTACTTGAGTCTGCTCTTATCTTTTCCCCACACTCACACACGCAGCTTAGCCTGCACCTCTGGTCTCTCACCGCCTCTGTCTGTCTCTCTTCCCTGTATGTGTCTCTGCTGACTTTCTCCATCAGCAGTACGTTTCGTAAAGTCGCCGTGTTTAATAAACTCACCCGCGATTCACTTTTCAAGTGCGCCACATGTGGATCGAAACTAACGTTAGTGAGTGGCCTATACTTACAGGAATGTGAATGACAGATGCACATACTGATCTAGCTATACTATATTGAACTCAGAGCCTCTAGTACCAGTGGCAGGTCCCACTGGGGTGCGGAGACACGAGGCACCGGTTGTTGTCTCCTCACACCCTGCAGAAAACGTTTCATGAGAGGTTGGGTGAAGACAGGTCTGCCGCCAAACCCCTCATGACAAGATGAGATAGCTGTCACATACACCTTAATGGTTCAGTGTGACAGTCCCTTCTCCATTAGGCCCTGTAAGAAGGAAAGGATGGATCCCACTGAGCAGGTTATGGGATCCATTTCCTTCTCAGTGCACCAGCACTGAAAGCCCAGCCACTTAGCTTTGTAGCAGGAAGTGGTGGAGCCTGCCCTCGCCGCCTGGATCGTATGTACCACCTCTGCGGACAGCCCAGCCTGTCTCAACCTCTCCCTTTCAGGAGCCAAACCTGGAGAGGTTTGCGGAGTACCGGCAGCGTGCCTATGGCGCCTGACTCCTGTGACAGAGCCCCCCAGACCTGAGGCACAGGCCAGCTGCATCACTTCTTCCACCCTGTCGATCTGCGACTGGGGGCTACCAGGATGATTGACAACCCTTCCTGTCTCACCCTCTCGAGCAGGGGGGGATGAGATGGTGTGGGGGAAAGCATACAGCAGCCCTTTTGGCCATGGCGCGTGTGCATATGCATCCACTCCCAAGGGCAGACTGTCCTGTGGTAGGATCGAGAACCACAGCGGCCAGTGGGTGTTGTGCCGTCTGGCAAAAAGGTCCACCTGTGCCACCCCTGATCTGCTGTATTATATTGTGGTGCAGTCTCCACTCGCTCTGTGGAGGCCTGCCCCTCGACATGAAGTTGGCCCCCTTGTTCTCCAAGCCTGGGACATGAAGGGCCTTCAGAGACAGCAAGTGTGCTGCAGCCCACGTCCATAGGTCACTACTGCCATGCATCACCTGTGCCTCTTGAGGTTTAGATGCAGGCTGGTAAACCAGCGTTGTAGCCGCTGCATGTGTAGCAGGCCCAGGGTTACGGCAAAATTGTAGGGAGTAACCTTGCCTCAATATGTCGTCCATCCAGTCTGTTGGCTTGAAGCAGCATCTCCATTCCATGTGGAAATGCAGTGCAGCTGAGAAGCGTTGTGGATGAAACGCTGGAAAGCTTCCTCGGCCCTCACCTCCACCATATCCTCCATAAATGGGAGTTTGGCCCAAGGGGGGCCACAATCGAAAGTTTTTTCGGGACACTTGAGAAAACCGAGTGGACAGTGGTGTCCTGAACACGCTCCGTTGACGTCATTGCCCGCGACAGTGTTGTCGTAGCATCTTCAGTGACACGTTCACTATTGGCAGAACTGTGAGGAGCAGCGACAACCCGGGGAGCACTCCTCTCCACAGCTGTTGGCCACTGTGGGAGAGATTGTGTCCCCTCTGCTGTCAAACGCCGCAGCGAGCCGCTTGTAGAGGCAACAAGTGATCTTCTCTGCCTCGCTATAACGGGAGAGATGTGGCCAGTGGCAGCATCTTTCTGGCAATAGCGGGCTAGGCTGCTGCTACCACGGTAACTCCGTGATGCGTTGCCACCTCTCGTTGGAGCAGTTGCCGGCAGCGTAGCTAAGACAGAGGGGAGGGGCTCGGCAACATCCGCCGGCTGCTGTCCCTCCTCAGCCAGTTATTTCAGTGGCTGCTTCTTCCCCAAGGCTGGAGGGGGGTCTGGGCTGCTCCTCTGGCCGCGATGTAGATCCCCTCGCCTGGGTGGGGTCCCTGGGCGGCCCGGTGTCTCAGCAAGGGTGTGGTGCATCCGTGGATCTACCCTGAGTGGCCGGTGATGGTGCCAGCGGTGATCTGGCTTGACGGCGAGCACGCTGTCTGAGAGTGGCTCACCGCCCTTGCCCTGAGCCAGCGGCAGGTGGCGACTGAGCTTCGCCTTCTCCTCCTCCAGCCTTCTGAAGCGCTGAGTAGCGGAGGATACGCGTCCTCCTCAGCGGGGAGGGCATCTGCCGGAAATGCTCCCAGCGCTGCTGTCGCCGGATGAGAGGAATGGCTCGGCAGTCAACACACAGGCGGTTGGTGGATGCCATTTCTGGCATGGTCCCTGCCAAGGCATTCAAAGCAGAAGCGATGAGTGTCGACCCTGGCAATCAGACGGGCAAAGGCGAGCTTCAAGGAGCGGCGACTCCATCTGTGGAGGTGAAGGTCAGTGGCCGGTTCGCATGCTTGGCTTTTCAGGTGGGGGAAAGGCCTCCCTAGCTCCCTGTTTTTACAGAAACATGTAAATCTTCAGAATCAAATAGCACTTGCCACCGTTTTTCCGTAATTTTCACAATGTTTTCCAGTCCTTTATGGATACGGATAAGGTAGTTAAATGGATAAAGTTTTAAATGCAAATATTTTTAATAAATATAGATATAAAGTAAATATAAAGTTTTTAAGGCAGTCAGGATTTTTCCTGATGCTAATTAATAGCATATAGTCAACATTTTACTTAATATGATCTGCACTTTTTCATCATCAGATGTCAGGAAGCCACTGTAGTACCTGTAGCAGGGCATCCTCCAGCTTGGAAACTTTCCCCATAACATCTATCATTTGGAGGAATCTGCTGGTAATCGGAAAACCACAGATGTCCTGGAAAAAATCCTTTCGTTTGAGTTAACAATAATAATTTTGTCGTGCGATTTTGCCTGTATTGATGATAGGACAACTGAAGAGAACTGGGTGAGCTATCCGACGCCATGTATTTGTGCTGATATTGAATCTCATAAAATATATCATCAGTTTTCTGCTGCACATACTGATCAAAAGATTTTACCAGGGCTTTCGCAGCACTGTTGAAAATGTGAACTGTGTCCCTAAGAATGTTCAAATAGTTTGTCTTTTTGTTGGCCCATGTCATTACAATTATCCATCATGAGTCAGTTAATAAGTACTTGTCTGCCCTGACAAAGTGACTCCAAACAGTACATTCTTGGACTCTGACATCCTTGTAGCATACTCCACCAAATGTGGTACCAAATAAAAAGGGAGACAATGCTTTGCGAAAAAGGCAGCAGTAGTGGCCTACAGATCTTCCAGCTCATCCTGGCGAGAAATTGGGGCAGCGATAGGCACCTGGCAGTGATGTTGTGCATGACGCTGGTGGTTAACCATCTCTCTGTGGTGGTGGTGGTGGTCTTCAGTATGCCTGGCAAAGCGTACTTGCCATTTTGTCCATATGCAATGTTCTTATTACAAAACTTACACCAGGCTGTCCCTGGGATGTCTACCTTTGCTAACCACACATCATAATTTTGCCCTCATTAATCTGTCTCCTCTAGCCACTACCACCTCCTCTTGTTTTTTAGCCTTGGTTCCAGGTCACCTGTAGCAGCATTCTTTTAGAGCTACCGCACACCTCAAAGGAAAGAAAACAACCTTCAGTTTGACAGAGGGATGCCACCTCACCGTTCACAGTCTCCATTGCGGCCTCTTTGCTCTGCTGTTCGCAGACCTTTCTCCCTGTGTGTGTGTGTGTGTGTGTGTGTGTGTGTATTTGGCTCAGCAGAGGAGAGGCGTGAGGTGTGATGATGAATTATACCAAAACGTTAAAAAGTACAGATAAAAGAGCAGGTAACTTTGGAGAAATAAGTGTGTCTTTATGTGTGGTTTGTCCAGTTTTGGAGGGTTTAGTTTTCAGGTCTAAAGATAGCAGAACATTCATGCAGTAAATATTCACATCGTCACCTCAATACTTTTGGCTGTTGCGCAGTTCAGGGTTACAAGCCTTGATCAAGGACATCTTGACTGTAGCAACTAAAGCACCAAGGCTATGTTGTTTGGATTGCATGTACCTGCAGGTTTACTTCTGCGTGCCTGCACACATATTGATGTGTACTACAGTTACACGTGAGGGAATAAATAAGGCAGAGAAAAATATTTGGTTACTGATTTAAAGCAGCTCATTAGGACTGTAGCTGAATATTGTTTGGTCTCCACTGGGGATCAACATTCTATAGCACTTATTTACATTGACCTATACTCCATATTAATTGCATTTCCTTACTTTCAAATATATAGTGAAAACATAACCCTCAGTGGATATGCATGTCTTGAACCAGATAAACAACTAGCAACATTTTTTCGATACTTAATTTCCCAGGTGCACATCGAACAAGTTAGAAAAAATGATACCAAAGGTAATTTTGTTTGCACACAAAAACAAAAAACTAACTGCAATATGCTAAATGCGTCGAAAAAACAACTTCCAACTTAGTTCGACATTTAAAGTTGCACAAAGGACTTAGTCAAAAGTCTGAGTACACTCAGCACACAGTACTGTGCTATACAGTTGACTTTGCATGATGTCAGTTTAGCTGCAGTGGTGGAAACAGTACTGGAAATCTTTGCTCAAGGAGAAATATTGTTACATTACTGAAATATTACTTAACTATAAGTAAAACGACTGTAAAACAACTATTCTCAAAATCTACTCAGATTATTTGTTATTTTAACCACTTATGTTAAATGCATTATTAATAGCAGGCGTTCAATTGATAAGGGAGATCTCTGTAGAAAATATCTCTTAACAAAGCACATTTCTCTATTATATAAGGTATGAATCAATCAAACTAAAGGCAATTTGTTTTCTAAACAAACATAAATATACAAAGGAATTTTGTCTGCTCAAACCAACCTGTTTTTGAACCTGCATAGGACACATAATTAATTCTTTCACATGCTAGCCCATCTTGCACAGTTTACTTTCTGAAGTTTTTTTCACTTTCAGCAGGAACTGATTTTTTAAGTTAACAGTCTATCCGGCTTTGTTTGGATGTTCACATGCGGTAGAAACAGGCATAGCTGTGTTCAGCTTAAGGGAGAGCTTCGTAATGGCTGGGAAGTAGCGAAAGAGCTTCATGCTGTCTGTGGCACAAACAAGAATATTTAATATTTACCATTAAGCTCTTTGCTGTTGCCCACTCTCATGCTCAGTCATTTTATGATGTTTCACATATGTCAAGCCTGTAATGGTGCTTTAGTAAATTTTATTTAAATTATAGTGAATATCCCTTGTGTGCACACATAGTTCCATAAAAACAATGTGAATCTTTGACCATCCTTGATCGTACCAGCCTCTTTAACATTTACTGTGTTAGTCCAGGAGGTCTTGGACGTTGATGGACAGATGATGGAGGATCCAAACATCTCTGAATCCTCCATCATCTGTCCAAACCACTCGGGGAGTGGTATGGGAGGCTCTGATATTTCTCTCAAATGCAATTATACAATTGTCCCTGTATGCTAAATAGAGCTACCAACAATCATAATAACCTGTCAAACAAGATATCTAATAGTTATGTGGTATTGTTGTAAAGTTGTAGACTTAGGCGAGATGGGAAACAATTAAATTTCCTCCCAATTTAGAGCAACCAAACGCAACTGCTGTCCAATTTAGCTGACAGGTGAAACTCATAACCTATCAGTTCTCAAACACATTTATACTGCAAGTTTACAGTGAGACTCAGTGTTACAGCTGTGGAATATAGAGCATGCAGGAGACAGACAGGGGCAACAGTCTGCCCGTGCAAGAGGAAGGGGCATTAGAGTGCGGGGTGGCATGGTGAGGGGGAGAAGCAGAGGGAGAGGGGGCACAAGGGACGAGGAAGAGCCTGAGAAAGGCAAAGAAACAGAGAAATCTCAAATGAGATACAGCCAACAATTACCGACCATGTAATCATGGCCTAAGTATGACAGAGGCTGGTCGGAGACAGGTGTGATTATTGTACTTAGAGTTCTGAAAATTGTAAGTTTGTTTCAGTAAATGTGCCAAATCGATTGAGAAAAACTGTAAACACAATGGCCCTTTTCAGAGCCACTTTTCTCTAAAGAGCAGCTTCCTCTTAGTCAGCTCTTGTTTCAGGAGCAGGGATGAATCCCTTCCTCAAATGCACATCGCTGACCATAAACTATTATCACCCACCTCTCACCCGTCGGGGCGAGCTAGTGGGGATCTCTCGTCATGGCATTCAGACTTAACACACAGAGCCACATACTGAATCTGTCATGCTCTTTTAGCACCACATCCAGTGCAGGACTTTTCATTCTGCCCTCCTTTGGGCTGTTTTGAATGAGCCCTCGCTGCTCACAGTGGCAGAGAGGGCATTGGACAGGTTAATAACTATGTCAACAGACGACCAACAGACAACCGAATGGAGACAGAGGACAACATCATTGAAACAGTAGCTCTAAAGAAGAAGTTTTTATTTTTTACTTTGAATACACCATTTGATAAAGAATTTCATAAACAGAGCAGAATCTTAAGAACACATAAATACATTCAGAGCTCATTTACATGTATTTCCACATTCAAATTTCATCTTATGAACTAACACAGCCACAGTACATGCTTGCTAGGTAGGTAGTTAACCCTCATAAAAGTTCATGTTGACTGGCTTTCAGAAGTCTTTCAAGTCAAAAAAAATATTTACCTCAAAATCAGTGATGAAAAGACTTTGAAGAATATACATGGTTTTAAAAATGACCCCATTTTAAATATGATTTTTAACTTTGGTTTGGGATTTAACATTTCTTTTTGTGGGTGTCAAGTTTATAGATGTGAGGTATAATGTAAAGTAACAATGATATGAAAGCACTTTACACAAAGAACTTAATAATGGTTTCACAGTTACACTTTTATATGGCAGAAGAATAAAATACACAAAATGGTTTCTTGTGAAGGAAAGAAAAAACTACTTATTTTGTACAATAATTACTTTGTCATTTGTTGCATTACATCCTCATTTCTCGTCTCCATATCATTGTATTTAATACTCTCTCTCTCTCTCTCTCTCTCTCTCTGTGTTTTCAGGACTCCAGGACATGTGATTGTGCTATTCTTTACTAATATGATAATGAAGACTGCTTCATTGGAAGTTTTCTGTGGAAGAATTCTGATTAACCCAATTAATTAAGGAGATTAACATCTATTCTACCAAGGACAAAGAGACACTGAGTCAGAGAGGTGAAAATGTTATTTTTTTAATAAGAGTTCACATAATTTACATCATTTTCAATAACAGAATCAGTTTTGCACTGTAGCTCCTGGTGTTCTGTCAACCACATGGACAATGCAATTAAAGATAAATACAACATTAGCCAAGGGTAAACAAACCCCTCATGACTGGACTGTATGTGTGATCCCTTGTTAAGCATGTGGAAACTTACGCAGTGTACTAAAGAATCTGTTCTTTGTTCTGGTCTGTTAAGTATAACTGCTAATAAGATGAATGGGTAACACTTTCTATGAAGGTCATCGCTATAATGACTTATTTATATATTTATAACATGATATAATGCGTCCATAAGCTTTTTTTAACAGTTGTTATAATCACTTACAAACATGCATTAGGCGCTATAGCAAAGTTCATAATGTATTATGACTTTTTGATTTAATGTTTTATAACTAATAGTTATACCAGTTTATGTCAATGTGCGGCAAGAATCTCCGACCATGTTCCACATTATAACCACCGACTCTGCCTCGTTACACTTTAGTCACCATTTACAATTAGTGATATAAAATGGAATAATAGCTTATAGTATGTTTAAAGTTATATAGCATGTCTTTGTTTGCTTTAAGTAAAGTGTTAAAATATCTATCCCTGTATAATATATTACAGGTGGACATAATACCATATGAACTAATTATACGACCTTATAACACGTAATTGTTTGCTTTAAGTAAAGTGACACACATTTTGCGCAGGAAAACAATTTTTATTTATGTTTCTTCACTTCACGAACAATCTGTATGAATTTTGAACATTTTGCAGTTTAGCACAAAAACACAACATAATTACATCCAGAAAACTCGTTGTCAGGGTGGTGAAAGATCGCTCAAGAGAAGACCTGTGTAAACGAAATGCTTAGTAATTATCCAGAATTTACACAGAAAAGAAAATGCCTCAAGATGGATCGCTGCCCTCTGATTGTAATCAAATCAAATCGTGAGGTGGCAAGAGATTCTCATTCCTACTGCCCAAACAGTATTCCCATTCAATTACTTTAAAATGCCTTTTAATAGGCTACGTTTTGTGAAGTGGTTGTCTTTAATTGTCCACTGCATCTGTTAGGGCCTGTCCATAGGCTCGCCATTCATCTGTGACAACATCTGAGCCTCTTCTTACATAATGTTGGTCGGCAACAGGTCTTCTCTTGAGCGATCTCACACCACCCTGAGAATGGGTGTCCTTGATGTAATTATGTTGTGTTTTTGTGCTAAACTGCAAAATTTATACAGATTGTTCATAAAGTGAAGAAACATAAATAAAAGTTGTTTTCCTGCGCGAAATGTGTATCACTTTACTTAAAGCAAACAATTATGTGTTATAAGGTATATAAATGGTGACTAAAGTGTATTCATAATGAGGCAGAGTCGGTGGTTATAATGTGTTATGGAACATGGTTGGAGATTCTTTCCACACATTGACATAAACTGGTATTACTATTAGTTATAAAACATTAAATCAAAAGGTCATAATACATTATGAACTTTGCTATAGCGCCTAATGCATGTTTGTAAGTGATTATAACAACTGTTAAAAAAGGCTTATGGACGCATTATATCGTGTTATAATATATTGTATCATTATATCATTATAGCGATGACCTTCATAGAAAGTGTTACCGATGAATGTTCTGAGTAGGTAAATTAACACGCATGGAAATGTGTGTTGTTGACCCTGTAATTCACATATCCCAAGTTTAATTTGGTAATGAAAACCATACATCCATGTTGAAATAACCAGACTGTGCTTTGTGTGACATTTATTAGTAACCTGGCTGAAATAACTGATTTTCCTTCATCTTCATCTGTATTTTGAAGTAAATATTTTAGGCTTGAATGGGATTGGATTGACAGAAGGTGCGGTGCGCCTTTTAATTTTAATTTTTAATTTAACTACAGGAGCTGGGATTGGCTCCAGCCCCCGCGACCCTGTACATAGGATAAGCAGTTGGCGATGGATGGATGGAATTTAACTACAGGTTACCTCACATTTAGAAGTAATCGTGAAAATTGTAATAGCAATGTGCTAAGGCGCCAAGCTCACTGAGAAGCGACAACTGACTCTGCAGGTCTTTGCAACTTTAGCTCATTGTTTTGGGTTACTGTTGTTAACTTGAAGCTAGCAAGCAACAGACACACTGGCACACTGTGGGAGTTTATGTTCA
>NW_024040707.1:33816013-33833616 GCF_014851395.1 Micropterus salmoides | reverse complement strand
GTGTGTTCCACAACACCTGCTCATTGAGGCTGGCCTAAGGCACACTGCTATCTGTACTCAGTGGAGTTGTTAGAGATGCAACGGCCCCACACACACTCACGAACACACACATGGAATAGCTCATAGCTGCCCCCCCCCCACCCTTCACTGTGTGAGAGGCAGGCTCATTTTCCCACCCAGTGGTTAGCCTCTCGCTTAAGGGAACCTGCACATCACATCAGAGCCTCCAGCAAATGCCTGCACACACACAAACACACACACACACACACACACACACACACATATACACGCCAGTCTATCAAATCAACTGTAAGTTGAGTGTTTTCTGCTATCCCAACAGGAAAGAGGGAGCAACGGGGGGACTGCCGAGGTCAATCACACATTTGAAGAAAACAAAGGCAATAGAATTGCCAGTCAGAACAGTTTGGCTGTGGCCAAATGAAATGAAAGGTAGAGAGAGGCATGTCGCTCACAAATCAAAAAGGTTCATGGTGACAAACACAGAGAAATCCTACCGTTAGCATCGCGGTAATAAGCATGTGTGACACTCCGGAAACGCTCCTGTCCAGCAGTGTCCCAAATCTAAAAAGGAAGATAAAGAGGACATAATCATTTTCACCATCATCATCAATTACCCTAGTATTGATCACGTCTCTGTGAGCCAACATTTATTTGATTCGCTAAACCTCTGAACAACATTGTCTGAAAATAAGCAACCATTACTACAACTAATGCCGAAGAGGTGTGCAAAAGGCTGTAGTTAGAGCGACTTTGCACAGCAGACTTTTTTTCGCAGGACTTCCACACTGAAGACCAAGGTGTGAGTCCAGCGTGAAACTAAGTCAAGGTTGACTTACTTAAAGTTAAACAATGTTAAGTAGATGACTTACATCTTGTGACTTCTTCAAAGTAGTTTTGTTGCTTAAACCTAACCAAACTGCAACTGTTTCACAATGTTGACCATGTGTCACGTGACCTACAATATAACATACTTGAGATCCGGGACGCCTATCGCTGGACTGGTACTTTCCAACAGCCATATATCTTATTTTGGGAAACGCTTATATGTCGTGGTACTCTCCAATTGACAATTGACCTATTTTGTCTATTAGGTATGTGGACGTTGGCATGTCATGTCTGGCTAACTACTTACTTAGAGTAGAAAACTAGGGTTACTTCCAAGGCCAAAAGTAAGCTGAACATCTTACATTTTTTCTTTCCATATAATATTATAATGCCTGTGCTTTGTATTGCATGATATCACACTGGATGTCATTACAGTCACAAAACAATGACGCTGTTAAAAAGGGCATTTACATATTTGCCTTACCCAATGTCATTCCGTTATGCTACACGCGGTCAGAGTTTATTTGCGCTAATGTGAAAAACAACTAAATAGAGACATACGTATGGTAGAAATACAGCTTTACAAGTCATTAAATCATCTCAATATAAAACAAAGTCAAGAGGACCGGCAAAAAAAAGAATGGTCAAAAACATAAATGAATGCATGTTTAAACCATATCACAGGAAAGGGGAAAAAATCACTGCAGTACTGACATTTTCACTAAGTTGCCTACTCTGTACCCACCCAATTTGTGACACCAGCTTATCTAAAAATGGTATCTGATAGAATGAAATTAAATATAGGAACATGCTTCCCAGCTGCGCGTTACGTACCCACCTCAACAAGAATCCACAGTTGTGTATAATGTCACTTTTTAGTTTCGTTTTACTTTTTAACACCCACATCAGGCCAACTGGTGTACTTTTTCGTAGAAACATGGTTCAAAAATCCATCATTGTTCTAGGTTTGTCAAAAAGATTATGTCGTATCACATTTGACCATTCTGTTACAGTTTTTAGGAAGTTAAAAAGTGTGCATATTCCTGCAAGTTCCATTGACCTAATGTCAAATCACATTTGACAGATAGACTGATGGATGAACACAGATGCGTTAAAGAGAAAGATGAAGGGAGAGAGAACGTGAGGCTGTGTAATTGAGGTGGAAAACTCATCAGACGGTATCTAATGCTGTTTTTGAATGACGACAAATCATCGACATCTCTGTCTGTTGCTCACTGATAACTTCCAGGCCCGGTAATCTGATGGAAAGTGTGCTATTCCCTCTAGTGTCTTCAGTCAGGCAGAGCAGCAGGCTAATTGACTGATAGAGATTAACCAAGGCCTCATTAAGTCATCATTTGGACTTCTTCGCCCTCCCACAGCAGGCCATGATGATGTGTGGGAGATATTTACACCATGGGAAACAGTTGCTGGTGATTTGTTATTAAAAAGAGTGCATGCATAATCTCACTTTGATAAAAATGAGTTGACTCTCAAGCATTTAAATAATGACTAAATAATTCATAGAGATGCACTGGTGTTCTTACCTGCAGTTTGACCTTCACAGCATCAATGCTCATTACTTTATTCTGAAAGACAAAAGAAAATTAAATTAAACATAATTGCACATTTGCAGCCATAGTAAACAAGGCAACAGCAAAAGAGAAGTAAAAAGCTAAAACTGATATACACTTGACATAAGTAAACAAATATTCAAAAATAGATGCATCAGAGCCAGACTAAATGATGCTTTCAAGGGCTGGCGAAGGAGAATGCAATATGCAGTGGCGTGTAGTTATATTATTGTTAGCTTTTTGTGACCACAGCTGATGTGATAAGGGCTTGGCCTCTGCTGTGAGGCTTTCTTTCATCACAGTGATAATGTCAGCACACTGTACTATCTATTGTTCTATGAAAATGCACACACACACAAACACACACACGCACACACGCACACCCACCTTTTGTTATGATCAAGACCTTTGTTTCAGGGAGTTGCATCATTTACCACCATGACTGCCAAGCAGTTTCGCATTGTGGCTTCTCACACAAACACACACACACACACACACACACACACACACACACACAATAGCTCTCCAATATCTCTGCGATATATTTTTTCACGAGGAACGTAATTTATTGCAGAAGTCTTTTCAAAATGACACCAAGATAATGGTCACCAGTTGCAGCAGCTTCTGCATCATCTTCAACTATAGCTATAGATAGAGAGCAAATTTGCCCGATCGATCATTTCAGGGAATTTGATAAAATTAACAAACAAGATAGATGAGCACAGAAATTTGGTCAGTGGGAATATCAGCAACCCTGTCAAATGAGTTTCACAGACATATGGACAAAAATGCATGAAGAATGATGGTTTCCAGCTGGTGCAAGCCCAAAACTTGGTCTTCTCTGCATTGTAAACATGTCTTATTATCATATTGTGGATTGTTTGAAGTCCTACACACATCACTTTGTGTCAAATGCTTGTTAGGATGCTACTGCTGTGTCTATGCCTTGAGATGATGATCCCTAGGCACTTAGTATGTTTGCTCCATCCCGACAGTCATCCAGTATCTGCCTCTTGGCACAAAAGACAACAGGATAGCATAATTTCTGCATACAAATGCTAAGGGTGCAAGGTCCTGTAGAGTCAAATAGTAGAGTGTCAAGATGCTGACGAATAGTCCAGTTACTCTTGGATGTTTAGGTATATTTAAGGGCCAAGACATGAGCAGGAGAAGAAAATGGCAACCAAGACCTTTTCTTTCAGTGAAGTTGAGGGAAGAAAGGTATAGCAAGATAAATAATATATGACAAGAAAAAAAATAGTAGTTCAGTCTGACCAGAATTGATGGCTGGTCAGACAACTGTATCAAAATCCCAGATGAAAACCGAAAGGACAGATTATTTGGGTTTCAAGAAAAACAGGAAACGAGCCAGCAGCAGAAAACACCTAATCTGTTGCCCCAGTCTCAACAGCAGAGAAATTGGAGATATGATTGCTTTTCACTCATAGATGAAAAAGCTTTTTTCATTGAGCCAGCATCTCCAGACTCAAACACAACTAACCACAGATTGTTGGTTGGCAGGTCAGACACCAAAAGACCCAATAATGAATGGTAGTTGCTGAATATATAGTAGGAGGGTGAGCAGTCTTATATGTTAAAAAGCCATGTCAACATACACACACGTAACAGAACTGAGTATATTCCGACTAGGTTAAAGTGGATAGGAGTATGAAATGGAGTAGAAAATCACAGGCTGGAACATCCCTGCAGGCAGTGGCTTGAATTGCGTGTAGGTAAAAAAAAAAAAATAATCACAAGAGCAAATATAGCCTTAATTTGGTCACTCTTCATAATTCTGCACCAAAAGTTCCTTTTAGTTCATATCCAGTTGTCTGCTTAGCAGTTAAACAGTAGATGGTGAGGCTGTGTTGGCGGGTTTGAAACAAATGAGCAATTGGCCAATTCGACAACATACTTTGCCTCATTCTTAATGCATTTCATCCATATTTCATGGGATATTGTGAATTATAGTTAGTTTACCTAACAAATAGGAAACACTTAACATCTCCTGAGCCTCCTTTGCTGCATATTACTGCAGTATACTATATGTATGCCTGGAAAGAGTAACTGCTCAAGGGCAGCCTCTGGAAACAAACAATCAAGTTTTGCAGTGCTAAACAGTTTTTGCCCAAATAAGTCAGGGGTAGTCTTCTAATGACTACTCTGCTGCTGATAGAGGGTAACAGATAATAACCTTAATTAGCAATCCAAGACACTTCTAGGTTTGCTCACCCATTCCTTTCCAGAACAGCTCACTGATATTTACATGTATATTTTACATGTAAGAATGAGGATCTGTCAGTGCCTCCTGATGCCAGTAAGAGTGACTTGTTGTACTCAAGCCCAACACCAAATCTCAGCCACTTGAGTAGTGTTGAGTCATAACCTTTGTTCAATTTTGCTATGAGCCTTAGACCATGTTCAGAAAAACAACAGCCCTGCATGAAAAAACTCAGCCCCCTCATTCATTTAAATGAGGCCACTCTGTTGACTCAGCTGCAGAGCAACAGCAGAGGGCTACAGCTAAAAAAAATGAAGGGTCACCCCACTAGACAATTAAACCTGGATCAGCTTTAGCCAAAATAAGACTTTCCTCCCAAGAAGAACAACAGAATAAGTCATTTTTGCCAGTGGAATAATGGGACCATAAGCGTTGCCACATCATAATACAGGTTTATTTTTCAGCGAGGAATTGTAACGGGCAGACAAATGATGTTGCCCTGCCCACAGGAGCGTCATATCAGATGCTTTTTTGTTCTAATAGGAAAAGGGAATGGAGAAACATTGGTGTGGACACCCACTTAGGGATTTTAAGGCAGATGCTTCAGATGCCCTCAACTAACCAACTACAATGCCATGACCGTGGTCAGACCAAACTGTAGGCCACTTTGTACCCTTTACCAGCAACCCTAGGAGATTGAGGCCACTGACCCTTAGGCTGTATTCACACACAATCATGCATTACGGCAGTTAGCGCAGGCAGTGCGGTGATTTTATGCTTATGAACATAACCGCTGTGAAACAATCCGAAATCTTCACTGGTGTTCTCGCTACCACCGCTCCCTCTCTTCAACAACTGCAAGCCAGACGCAGATGTTGAAGCTGTAAACCAAGCGTGGACACAACTGGGAGAGTATAATCTTTTGGTCCATAACCTCTGATGAAAGCCTGGATAGCATCCGGTTTCAGCGATATTACAGGCCGACTATGTAGCAGTTTGGCCATGCAGTAAGTGAAAACCAGACAGGTCGTAGCTGCCCATTAGTTCAGTTTTGCTTATTATTCTGTACAGCACAGTGAGACTGGGCACTTGACTCAACCACTACATTCCTCTTAGCAAGTGGGAAAACATGGCCCGTAAATACCACTCCTGTTACCTCTTGTATGAGTCAAACAACACCAACAGCCCAAACTCAGATCTACTAAGCAGCGGACAACAGAAAACACAACTGAACAGGGATTAACTCCCAGTTCCCTCAGCGTCGAAGCTGAGCACAGACATTAAAGATAAAGAAATCAAAGCAGTATAGTGTAGAACAGAACCTCAGAGTGTGGATCTGCCAACCGTGCAGCAAAGTGGGCAACCAAGGAAGCAACAACATGCCAGCCAGCACATACGCATGGTGATATTTTCACTCACATTGGGGTTTGTTGTGCTTACTCTTCATTGGGTATTTGATGTAAGTTAATGTACAGTGTTTCATTGCATTTCTGAAACTAGTAATAATAATCATGTTACAGAATTGCACCAAGAAAACAGTCATATGTTCGGCACTTTGTGTACTGGAATAAGAGGACGTTAACGCTGAATAAAATAATAGACACATGGTGTCATTTACAGGTGCAGCCATTCCAAATCCATTTGCTGCTGCACTTTGGCTCTCTCGCACTCTGTTCAGCTGTCCAGAGCCAGATGTTTCTAAGCTTTCAACCATTAGAAGTAACCAGTAATGGTTATTTGGATTTGGAGTCACTGGAGGTTTGTTGCAATATGCAGTTTACTTGGCTCTTTTATGCATGAGCCAGAGCTGAATTGACTGTGTTAATGTCTGATGGATGCGGGGCTAACAGGGATTGAAGCCGGAGTGTTACAGTGACGCACAGTGTTACTAATGTTTTACTTTACACTGGAGTAATGATGTTAGTAGCACTGCGTGTAGGCTGGGTGTTTGCATAACTGTGAGTCCACAACACCATCCTTCAGAATGTTTCAGCTTCGATGTGACATCTATCAGCAATCTGTGATGAGCACAGGTATGTGAAGAGGGTTTTATGAAGAAACTAAAGAACATTGTGTCATTTGTTGCTTTCACATTATTTTTAAAATAAATAATTTTTTATTATTTTATTCTATTATCTTTTTCCAGCTCCATTATACTTGTGAGTGAATGTCTGTTACAAATAATACCCATCGACAGTCTCCATTGTGTTGCTGAACCAGAAAAACAAACAGAAGCTGGGCATCTGTTTTTGGCTGTATGACATACAAGGACACATATGTGAACCATGCACCTGCACACGTGTAGACACAAACCCCCAAAAACACACACACACACACACACACACACACAAAGCAAAGACAGGCCTATATTTGTAAAGCATCTCAGAGTAGGAAATCGAATAAAAGCACGTTATTTACTTTATTAACCTCGGAAATGACTGTTATTTCTGTTGATATCCAGTAGAGCTCCATGCCTGCGACATGGCTCTAGGGATGGCTGGTCTACCACTTTGGTCCAGACGGAAATATTTCAACAAATAATTCAATAAAAAATGGATTGTATTAAAATGTTGTAGAGACATTCATTGTCCCCAGAGGATGACTCCTAAGCTGCGTCCAAATTGACCTCGATGGAGATACAGAATGGACTAGGAAAACATGTGTGTGATCAAATATGATTTTACCTATAGCGCAGTAAAAAAAAATCATTATGTGGCAGTCAGCGCTGATAATGTGATCAACACTGACTACAGCTTGATCATTGCCTTTATTAAGGCGAGGGTGTCGGCTTCTGTGACTGAAGTAAAATTAATTATTGATATTGCTGAAGGCATTTTACAAGACTAGTAACAACAGCTCGCATGGGTCTCAGTAGTTCAAGACATGTGCATATTAGCAAGTTATGGCATAAGAGAGAAAAGGCTTAATAGCCAATGGTAACTTGATCAACATCCTTTATCTGTTATGGTCGGTGATTTCTTTTTTTTTTTATTGTAGAAAATTCTAATACTTTATAGCTTATTTCAACAATCGGAAACATAGAACGGTGTTGAAACAGTATTAGATTACAGCAAAGCCAAAAGAAAACAAACCAAAAGAAAGAAGGAAATTGTGAGTCTTATTCAAGAATCATAATGTGCGTCTGTATTGCAAGGATTTTGCTAAATGTGGTCAGTGGATTTTATCTTTGAGTTTGAGAACGTGTGTTGCTTTAAATGTTGCCGCCGCAAGGAATTGTGGGACGACATTCTCACCTTTCCTTTTGTAAAAGGAAACATTGAGGCTCCTTTCCTTAGCTTTTAGAGAATTCCACCAGCTCTTATCATGGCTGCCACTGAAATACTTCCGGGTCACTTCACTCAGTTAGGAACCTTCCTAAGCGAAAAAGACTCTTCGGACGCAGCCCTACTGTCTCGCCTGATGTTTCCTTTAGTGCCATTGAGTCAAGATGCAAGATGCAGCACTATTTTAAAAACGATGTGAGGGCTAACAAGGGTAATTTCATGCAGCTGAGACAGACAAGTACATTTTTTATAGTCACACGAGTTGCTTGCCAGTTTTTAGTTACAGCCTGCTATGCAATTGACTTACTAAAGTGGTGCTATTATGTGCATTTCAAATTATAGTGGAGCAATATTTCAAACACAGCTGTCAGAAAAACACATCATGTTAATTTCTACTTTGCAGCTTCATAAGTGTGTCATAAAATTTTGCTCTTTCACTCTCCAAGAAATAGTCCTTCCCCTTGCTGGGATCATAGTGTAGGAGGCTTCATAAATAACAAAGTCCAACTCTGAAGTTTGAGTGTTTTTTAATTGTAGTTTAAATACTAGGACTGATTCTGAGATGCTTATGAATATGGACCCAGGTCCCACCTCCCTTGTTCAGTGCTTCTGAAAATGGTTTACAAGGCTTGCCAGAAACCGAAGGAATATTGTAAGATCCTAAAAATCTTGACCACAATATTATATATATTATATAACTACTGCGGCTGGAAGCACCGCTCTTACCTCTTTATAAACATAAATGAATATCATGAATATGTGTGGAATAGTAGACATTGTAGGTTTTATAGGTACTTGCTCTCTTGGTTTAAGGTGGTTAATGCAATTGCAAAGAAAATATTCCACATTGATTACAACTCAGTGAATACACTGAATTCCAAACTGAATATTAATTCTAATCAAGATTCATTTAACCTGAATCAAAGTTAAAATCCCAACACATGTACTCCAGCCTTCTCTCTTTCTCTAAACCCTTTCTGTCTATCTTGCCCTCTCACATATTAGCAAAAATCTGCATGGCCGCTTTAGTAAAGATTTTTCAGTAACCTCTCATCTCTCCTCATCTTCTCTCCGTTTTCATTCTCCCTCTTATCCACCTCTCTTGTTTCGATCCACTGATATTAAGATGAGGTCTTCCAGAGC
This sequence comes from Micropterus salmoides, assembly GCF_014851395.1. Lineage (NCBI taxonomy): Eukaryota > Metazoa > Chordata > Actinopteri > Centrarchiformes > Centrarchidae > Micropterus > Micropterus salmoides. Next base: position 33,824,548 of record NW_024040707.1, on the reverse strand, counting down.
TGCTCAATAACCAAAGTGATGAAAGCTGGGACCAGAGGAGAGAAGGGTGTGTGAGAAAGAAGCAAAAAATGTTCTAAAATAATAATTTTCTGATGAACATCCACAAAACGCACCCTCCTGTCAGACAAAGAAAGTTAAGTGTCTGAGCTCAAGGATGACTGGGGTCCAGCCAACGGGGCACCTTGAACCAAATCCAAAATAAATCACACTTATGTGGGTCAAAGCAAGCCAGCTCAATGGAATAAAAAGAGCTGTGTTATTACGATTCATTAAGGGTTGTTTGTTGTGTTGTTGCCTCAATGTATTCCTTTCTGAGCTTGTTAAATTGTACTGAAAAGAATTTCACGTTAATGTTTTTACATGTAGAATATGTGTTTTCTTATCAATCAAGAAGTCACGGGTGCCATGTCTTGAGGGATCAGGTGGGAATAAAAAGAAAATATTATCAATACTGGAATGTATCTTGTAGTAATAAAGTAGAATTTTGAGGTACTTATACATAACTTGATTATCTCCATTTTATGCTTAATTTATTTGTTCCTCTTTACTACATCTCAGAGGCAAACAACACATAAATAATATTTTCCCATTTTGATATTTATTACATGAAAATGAAGTACGATTTAACAGTGTGGCTATTTACTGAATTTTATTGACTGTTTCAAAATACAGAACAGCTGTTTCAAACACTTTTCAAATTACTGTACAAATTGAATTTTTGTACACTATACAGTAATACTGTAAAGTATTGTAAATACAATATTGCTCACTGTCGTTCAAATTATAATTAGGCTATAGCCTAAAGCAGAATTGTGCTCTTTACAATTATATCAGTAGTGAAACAAGCTACTAAGCCACAGCTTGGTGCTGCTTTCAATGCATTTGTACATTTTTAAACAGCCTGAAAATAAACTCTAGGCTATCAATGTACAACTGGTAGCAGAGTTTGAAAACAAACATGTTGATAAAATGTTGTCATATATGAAAAGACCCAAAATGAACGCTGTGAGTGGACTACCTGATCACTAAAAGCAAATTATTTAAACAGCATGCGTATAGGAATGATTCTGTCCCAAGCTTTTTGATCCATATGAGCCATTCATCATTGTAACTGTGATCATTATAAGCTGTTTCCACTGCTCTCTATACAATTAAATATTCATTACTAATTGCAGAACAATCAAAGTAAAAATAGGGAAATATATTATAACTGACTATCAGCACATTTTAAATCCTTACCTACTGATTAATCCTGATTGCTGCACAAATATACAGTATGTGATGTCACCTTTTTCCTACACAGCCCTTCATATGAGACAAAACGTCTCATATGAATTAACTAAAACTGTGAGTTGATGTGGTGCCCCATTGTCACCTTGCACACACTTTACCACCAAATTGTGTGTCACTTGCCTTTGGTGCTTCAGCCTAAAAATAAACTAAGAAGGATCAATAGGGAGCTGTAGAAATCAATGTTTAAAGCTGATGAAAAAAAGGTCCTATGTCATATTTTCTAAGGTGTGTGTGTTAACTGATGCATGGCAACAGTAAAGTGACAGATTTTGGAATAAGCTTTGACTGGCAGTTTTTTAGTATGCTGTGCAGGGTAGACACCCACACACACACACAGTGATTAAGGAAGAGACACACATATTAGACAACAGCTACTCATACTGAACAACAGATAAAAACACTCGACAGTTACAATACACGCAATAATAACAATCAAATTTATTGGCCACATACAATTTACACACAGCACAATGCAAGCAGAATTTGTTCTGTATATTGAAACCAATCTAATTAGGAGCAGTAGACAGCCATTGTGCAGCTCCCAGGGACCAGTTAGGGGTTCGGGGCCGTGTTCAGGGTCACCTTAAGCAGTGGTCCGTTGCTGGACTCAGACCGGCAACCCTCCAGTTCCCAAGTGCCCGCGGACAGATACTGAGCTATTGACAAATGATCATTAATATTCAACAGCAGCCCTAAGAATCAGACTGCTCTAAGCTATCTGTCAATCAACCTGCCAGCTTGAGCAGCCTTTGCCTTGAATATATAAGTAATCGGGACTCACAACAACACAACAGCAAAAACGTATTTGAGAAACGTACCTGAAACTCTGCCACTGACGGACTGATCGATTAGAACATCATACATATAAACTTTTCACTCTTAATATTCGATCTATAAACACGCTTTGGATTATGGTAAAGAGCAGAAACATCTGCACAGTTGCTGCTATGGTGTAATGGATTTAACATGCAGTCTCTATTTACCTTCATGTAAAACAATATCAAAACAACGACAACAGCAAGAATTTACTACTTGCTGTAGCATAATTTTCCCAGTGAAATGTGTTCCTATGTAGCTGTGTGTAAAGCTTTCTGACACGTGATGTGTCATAACCAAGTGCACTAAACCATAGCAAAAACCAACGCAAGGAGCAACGACAGATAAACATCTGGGAGGTTAGGAACAGTTAGGCAGATTATGTGACAACCTGTCTACACTGGCTGCATAGCGAAGGTAGCACATCAGCACCTGGAGTTTTGTTTTTACCGCGGCATTTGCCAGGCAGCTAGCAGAGAGTCCAGAAAGTTACTGTGCCCTGACAAGAACTCGTCCCACACATAACCCACCATTACACGTGTCATTTTTATACTTTGTTTTTGTACGTATTGAACAAACAAGATATAACATGTCAATAAGTGACCGAGGTGCTGGTAGGTGGGGTTTGTTACTGTACGTTTGGACAGATTTTTATCCCGTTTCCACTGTGCATGCTAAGCTGAGTTTACAATCAGATGGCTATCTATTTATAAGTTTATATATCTATATATTTTATCTAAGACATTAAAGGACTATAATTTTTTCATCTGACTCTCGGCAAGTAAGTGACTAAGAGTATTTCCCAAAATGTTGGAACTATTCTTTTACGTGATGAGTATCCACAGTTCTGCCATGTAGCCTAATAGAAGCAGCTCTTACAGCCTAATACAAAATATTTTGCGTCATTTCTAGTGTCACTTCTCTTTCCTTGATAAAATGTGGTTTGGAGACCAGCTAGTGTGGTGTGTGACTCCTGTTGTCGATCAGTCAAGTAGTGTGAACACCACGACTTCAAGACCCCTGATAAACAGCATATCGTCTAGTCTGAACAGCACAGCCACCAGCCTGTTAAAATTGAGCCAGGAAGTCATTCTATAGATGTTGTGTGCGTTTAGGACAGAGTTTTTTGGGGAAAAAATACAATTTGCACTTGTTTTCTTTGTCTAATTTGGATTAACTGGGGCTTTGTTTAAAACTTGTCCAACCATCAGCCTTTTCATGTTTCTTTCCCAGTCTGATTACTTTTTAGCAATGTTGCTGCATTCCAAGCTCTTAGCAATTCACTAGGAAGCTGCTACTCATCATGGCTTAGGAACGGTGTCCAAGACGAGTACGGCAGCATGAGGGTTTAACAGTGACCAGTCAAATGGATATTTAGTGAAGAAAAACGGGTGCTTCTCTGGCAAATTAGCAGCTCATAAATACTTTACAGACACAAACAAAACTGTCAGGATTTGGCAGCTGTTAATTTTCTCCCTGGCCTCTACTTCGCTGTCGGGAGGTAAACAGTGAAACAGCCAGCTTACAATATCAAAACGCTTTTACAACACACACACACACACACACACATACATTACCCATGCATGTCTAAACAATGCTCTGCCTAATTAGTGCTGACTTAATGAGAGTTAATTATGGCTCAACGTGGATATCATGGCTCAACGTGGATATCATGGCTCAACGTGGATATTCGGCGACTAAGACAAGCTAGTAGAAAGGCTGAGCGCAAATGGAAGAAGGACAAGCTACATATTTCACTTCAGTTATTTAAAGACAGTCTGTCGACCTACCAGAATGCTGTAAAGGCGGCAAAAGCTGCACACTTCTCTGACATGATAATGGCAAACCACTCTAGACCAAAGGTTTTATTTTCTGTTATCAACTCGGTTTTAAATCCTCCGGTAAATGTAATGAATGGTGTTTCGGATGAGCTATGTGAACGTTTCTTGAGATTTTTTATTGACAAAATATCTAACCTGAGATGCAATGCCAGCCGCTTTGAAACTAGTCAGTTGATGAATTCTGTTACCTGGGATGCTTTTGAGCCAATCAGTCTGAATCTCCTTAAAGAAATTATCACTAAGATGAAACCCTCGTACTGCTCTCTAGACATCATCTCTCCTAAGTGTCTTAAATTAGTTATTGATTCAGTTGGGCCAGGATTGGTTTCCTTTATTAATAAGTGCCTCCTTACCGGCTCTATCCCTGCTGCCCTTAAGGAGGCCACTGTCACTCCGTTACTCAAGAAGCCCTCACTGGATCCTACCGTGTTAAATAACTTCCGCCCTATCTCTGTTTTGCCTTTTGTCTCTAAGGTGTTAGAAAAAGTTGTGCTTGACCAACTCCAGATCTTTCTAAAACGCAATGATATTTCTGAAAAATTTCAATCTGGTTTTAAGTCTGCTCACAGTACTGAATCTGCTCTGCTGAGAGTTTTAAATGACATCTATCGTTCCACTGACACTGGTGATTCTGTGGCTCTTATTCTTCTGGATCTGTCGGCAGCTTTTGATACGATCGACCACTCCATCCTGTTATCCAGACTAGAATGTGATGTGGGGCTAAAAGGCATCGTCCTCCAGTGGTTCCAGTCTTATCTCTCGGGTCGTACTTTCAGAGTAAAGCTAGGAAATTGCTCATCGTCTGTTGCGCCTCTAACCTATGGCCTTCCTCAAGGATCTATCTTAGCGCCTTCTCTCTTTTCCCTCTACATGTTACCGCTGGGCAACATTCTAAGAAGACATGGGGTATCTTTTCACTGTTATGCAGACGACACCCAAATGTACGTTCCAATCAAGAGAAATGATCCCTCTGCCCTTTCATCATTCTTAGGCTGTCTAGATGAAGTAAAATTTTGGCTGGACCAAAATTTTTTGTTTTTAAATGAAACCAAAACAGAGATCATTGTTTTCGGGCCCACTGTTAATCCCCAGGCTGCCACCCTCGACCTAGGCAGACTAGCGGCGTTTAGATCCTCAAGTGTTCGGAACCTGGGCGTTCTACTGGATGAGTCTTTAAATTTTGATAAACAAATCTCCTCGGTAATAAGCTCTAGTTTTTATCACCTACGTCTCTTGTCAAAAGTCAAACCTTTTCTTAATCCTAAAACTCTTGAGATGGCTGTTCATGCTTTTATTACCACACGTGTAGATTACTGCAATTCACTTTACTGTGGTATCTCGAAATCCCAAACTGCTCGTCTGCAATTGGTGCAAAATGCCGCCGCAAGATTCCTCACAAATAGTCGTAAAAGTGATCATATCACCCCAATTCTGCGGTCTCTTCATTGGTTGCCCGTTAATTTCAGAACTGAGTTTAAAATCCTGTTATTTGTGTACAAAGCTTTATGCAACCAAGCACCTAGCTACCTAACTGAACTGCTACAACCGTATACTCCATCGAGAAGTCTCAGATCAGGCGAACAAAATCTGTTACAAGTCCCTCACTGCAGACTTAAACGCAGAGGGGATCGAGCATTTTCTGTGGTTGGGCCTCGGCTGTGGAACAATTTGCCCTTAGACGTTAGGATAGCCCCTTCTGTGATCTCTTTTAAGTCACTTTTAAAAACGCACTTGTTTTCTTTGGCCTATAATTAAGGTTGTTTATGTATGAGTATCTTTGTATATACATATACCTATATGTATATGTGTGTGTGTGTATGTTTATATGTCCTTTCTGTTGTTTATTTTTGATAACTCTATGATTGCTTGTGCTTCTTCCGTTCTAAGCTGTTCTTATCTTTGCTGTACTGTTCTATGATGTGCTGCTATGCATGGTGTTAGTGTCTTTTAATTTTGTTGTTCTGTAAAGCACTTTGGTCAGTCATTGGCTGCTATAAAATGTGCTATATAAATAAAATGAACTTGAACTTGAACTTGAACTAATTATTTCAGTTTGCTGGCTCTTCAAGTTTTGAGGAGAAAATGAAGGCTCAGGTAAAAGACAAATTAAGAGAAAACCCAGAGTGGTTCTACGAGAGATGAATACAGAAACTACTGTAGGCGCTCATTTGACAATGAAAGATGTGCTCCACAGAAGTTACTGAAATCAAAAGTTCTGATATAAAAAGGAAATTAAGTAATTTCCTCTCGCTGGCCTTGGGTTCAAATAAAGCACTGTAGCATGAATACCCACTTTTCCCCTCTGTCAAAGAAACTGGTCCTGACAAAGTCTGCACAGAAATATGGTTAATGAAGGACCTATTTCACTGCCAGGAGCAAAATGAAATCAATGAATACCTGGTGTCTCACACACTGTAATCAGTTCCCAATCAAAACCACCGGGGCATATTGTGCTGATCTGCCATGAAGGGACTTCTTCTTTAAACTGCCTCACTGTCGCACCAAAAATCATCCATCCATCCATCCATCGCCAACCACTTATCCTTCGTACAGGGTCGCTTCCAAAAATATAATATTTTCTTTTTCTTTATGTCCCATCAGTTATTTGCCAATTCAATTGATTCGATTTTTGACTGACTTTTTATCACCTTGACATAACACAACATTGTCGTATTATCGTGTTATAAACTGTTTGCGTACATGTTAGCAAACAGTTTCCTAATAACTTCTAATATGTCTTTGATTATATTCTTCCAGCCCAACTCAGAAATTCTCAACACGTCCTGTTGCTCTTGCGTGTATCTAATCATGCTCCCTCTCCTTGTCTCACTCTGGACACACTATCTCTCTCTCTCACACACGTCACAATTTAGCTTCTCAAACAGCAGGAGCAGCCTGCCATATCAGCTTAGCAGTTAGAGGAAATGGACATTTGCTGTTGATAAAAAGCCAACACAGCCACAACCATTTCGAGCCAGTAAGAAAGCACATTCAGCCCAGAGGGTATCGCATGAAAGAAGCAGATGCATGTATGTTTGTATTCTGGTTTATCATTAACTGGAAGGTTGTGTATAGCAGGGAAACAGCAGACATAGATTAAAGCAGTTTCTTGGCCCGTTGACTCCTACAGTACAGTACATGCTTTGCTTTGAACAGCACTCTCAGAGATCAACTGTCAGTCAAATACTCTGGGTAATACTGGAATGTTTTCCATTGGACTTCCTGTAGATTAAGTTGTGGTCTGTGTCTCTGTCAGCATGGTGGATATCATCACTTGTGCCAACTATCCACTTCTTTTAAAACAGCACATATCCTTCCAACTGAAATATTTTGCAAAATCTTTTATTCTTAGCCTAGTGGCGTGGCTGTAGGTATGGCAGTGTTGGTTGGTCCATTAATCTGTTTTCCCACCACTGTGGTCCGGATTAAAATACATCAGCAAATGCCATGACGTTTTGTTTTTTGTTAACATATATTGGTGTTGGTGTTTATGACATATATATACACACACATACATACATACATACATACATACATACATACATATATACACATATATACATACATATATATATATACACATACATACATACATACATATACACATATATACATACATACATACATACATATATATATATATATATATATATATATATACATACATACATATATATACATATATATACATATATATATATATATATATATATATATATATACATATATATACATATATATATATATACATATACATATACATATATATATATATACATATATATATATATATATATATATATATATATATATATATATATATATATATACATACACACACATATATATATACATATATATATATTATATATATACCCATCAGCCTCAGCTGCACTTTGCCTTTAACGTAAGCAAATGTTTAGTTTGGTAACATGTTGACATCAGTAAAAATCATCCCTGATACTTTCCTTCTCAGCATGTTATATAGCAGTGTTCACTTGAATGCACCTTGGACAAAAGATAGAGATAGATAGATAGATACCAAACAGATATATGTAAAGTAAGAAGCTAGCATGACTGTAGACTCTTAGTTTTGTTCTAAGGTTTATATTCCTGAACAGACAAAATAGTGTATAGAAAATAAAATGTGAAGGTTTTAAGCTCCAAGTTATAATTAACATGAAAACTAATAAGGCAGCCAAGAGAGTGGTGCATTTTTTTTTGGCTACGTTAAAGTGAGCATCTATTAAATGTGTCCATACTGGAAGCAGACACTTCGGTGAAACTTGGCTAAAGGCTAATCCAATAAGCTACATACCAATTTCAGTTTACACAGTTAACACCACACGTAACCCAGGGAAATGCTCAATGAGCCTTGTTAGGCAACATTATGAAGAGCTAAATCTGTTCGCTGGGTTTGTAAGACCTTGTCTCCTCTACCCTCCTGCTCTCCTCTCCACTCATATTGCACTGGCTTGGCACGGCTCGTACCCTGCATCTGCCAGTAAGCAAATCCTGGATTTGTCACCCTCTGTGACTTTCTTTCTCTCCAATTCATCTTTTCTTTCTCCATCTTTTTCTTTCT
>NW_024040707.1:33799513-33815513 GCF_014851395.1 Micropterus salmoides | reverse complement strand
TTGTTTACAGGTTCTTTACCCCTTACAGGTTGTTTACAGGTTCTTTACCCCTTACAGGTTGTTAACAGCTCTTTACCCCTTACAGGTTGTTAACAGTTGTTTACCCGTTACAGGTTGTTTACCTGTGTGCCTCGTTGGTGGCGATAAGGCTGGAGACGTTGCGCAGGATGCCGCCGCCGCTCTCGATGATGGCGAGCGTGTTGGTGTGGCTGCGGTGTGTCAGTGTTCCCACCAGAAACGCCAGAGCGCCGTCCACGGCGCAGATATCCGCCTTGTTCTCTGTGCAGTGCGCCGACAGGTTCCAGAGCGCGCTCAGTACAGACTTCAGAGTCGATTCCTTCAGGAGTAGGAGCAGAGCAGGCAGCTGATTAGAGAACCAACAAACACAAACAAACAGCACAGCTAAACTGTTGTTGCTTACCTTCTGGACCTCAAGAGCACAGCCCATTAGTGCTCGCACGCTACCGACCTCGCGCAGCGTCTTCTTACTGTTGACATCAGCACGCCACGACAGGTTCCTCAGCACGCTTGCTATCACCTGGCAAACAAATAAATATTCAAACAGGAGACAGATGGATCCATTTAACACAGACTAGCGAGGGGGACAGGCGAGTTACAGGTGAGGGGAGTTACACGTGAGGGACAGGCGAGTTACACAGGCGAGTTACACAGGCGAGGGACAGGCGAGTTACACAGGCGAGGGGAGTTACACGTGAGGGACAGGCGAGTTACACAGGCGAGTTACACAGGCGAGGGACAGGCGAGTTACACAGGCGAGTTGCACAGGCGAGGGACAGGCGAGTTGCACAGGCGAGGGACAGGCGAGTTGCACAGGCGAGGGACAGGCGAGGGACAGGCGAGTTACACAGGCGAGGGGAGTTACACGTGAGGGACCGGTGAGGGACACAGGCGAGTTACACAGGCGAGGGGAGTTACACGTGAGGGACCGGTGAGGGACACAGGCGAGTTCCACAGGCGAGGGACAGGCGAGGCGAGTTCCACAGGCGAGTTCCAGGTGAGGCGAGTTCCACAGGCGAGTTCCAGGTGAGGCGAGTTCCACAGGCGAGTTACAGGTGAGGCGAGTTACACAGGCGAGTTACAGGTGAGGCGAGTTACACAGGCGAGGGACGGGTGAGTTACACAGGCGAGGGACAGGCGAGTTACACAGGCGAGGGACAGGCGAGTTACACAGGCGAGGGACAGGCGAGTTACACAGGCGAGGGGAGTTACACGTGAGGGACCGGTGAGGGACACAGGCGAGTTCCACAGGCGAGGGACAGGCGAGGCGAGTTCCACAGGCGAGTTCCAGGTGAGGCGAGTTACACAGGCGAGTTCCAGGTGAGGCGAGTTACACAGGCGAGGGACGGGTGAGTTACACAGGCGAGGGACAGGTGAGTTACACAGGCGAGGGACGGGTGAGTTACACAGGCGAGGGGAGTTACAGGTGAGGGGAGTTACAGGTGAGGCGAGTTACACAGGCGAGTTACAGGTGAGGCGAGTTACACGTGAGGCGAGTTACACAGGCGAGTTACAGGTGAGGCGAGTTACACAGGCGAGTTACAGGTGAGGCGAGTTACACAGGCGAGGGACAGGTGAGTTACACAGGCGAGGGACAGGTGAGGGGAGTTACAGGTGAGGCGAGTTACACAGGCGAGTTACAGGCGAGGGACAGGCGAGTTACACAGGTGAGGGGAGTTACACAGGCGAGTTAGACAGGCGAGTTAGACAGGCGAGGGACAGGTGAGTTACACAGGCGAGGGACGGGTGAGTTACACAGGCGAGGGACAGGTGAGGGGAGTTACAGGTGAGGGGAGTTACAGGTGAGGGGAGTTACAGGTGAGGGGAGTTACAGGTGAGGCGAGTTACACAGGCGAGTTACAGGTGAGGCGAGTTACACGTGAGGCGAGTTACACGTGAGGCGAGTTACACAGGCGAGTTACAGGTGAGGCGAGTTACACAGGCGAGTTACAGGTGAGGCGAGTTACACAGGCGAGGGACAGGTGAGGCGAGTTACACAGGCGAGGGACAGGTGAGTTACACAGGCGAGGGACAGGTGAGGGGAGTTACAGGTGAGGCGAGTTACACAGGCGAGTTACAGGCGAGGGACAGGCGAGTTACACAGGCGAGGGGAGTTACACAGGCGAGTTAGACAGGCGAGTTAGACAGGCGAGGGACAGGCGAGTTAGACAGGCGAGGGACAGGCGAGTTACACAGGCGAGGGACAGGCGAGTTACACAGGCGAGGGACAGGCGAGTTACACAGGCGAGGGACAGGCGAGTTACACAGGCGAGGGACAGGCGAGTTACACAGGCGAGGGACAGGTGAGGGGAGTTACAGGTGAGGCGAGTTACACAGGCGAGTTACAGGCGAGGGACAGGCGAGTTACACAGGCGAGGGACAGGCGAGTTAGACAGGCGAGTTAGACAGGCGAGTTAGACAGGCGAGTTACACAGGCGAGTGACAGGCGAGTTAGACAGGCGAGTTACACAGGCGAGTTACACAGGCGAGTTACACAGGCGAGTTAGACAGGCAAGTTACAGGCGAGTTACACAGGCGAGGGACAGGCGAGTTACACAGGCGAGTTACAGGCGAGTTACAGAGGCAAGTTACAGGCGAGTTACAGGCGAGTTAGACAGGCAAGTTACAGGCGAGTTAGACAGGCAAGTTACAGGCGAGTTAGACAGGCAAGTTACACAGGTAAGGGACAGGCGAGTTACACAGGCAAGTTACAGGCAAGTTACAGGCGAGTTAGACAGGCAAGTTACAGGCGAGTTAGACAGGCAAGTTACAGGCGAGTTAGACAGGCAAGTTACAGGCGAGTTAGACAGGCAAGTTACACAGGTAAGGGACAGGCGAGTTACACAGGTGAGTTACACAGGTGAGGGATAGGCGAGTTACACAGGTGAGGGACAGGCGAGTTACACAGGTGAGGGACAGGCGAGTTACACAGGTGAGGGACAGGCGAGTTACACAGGCAAGTTACAGGTGAGTTAGACAGGCAAGTTACACAGGTGAGGGACAGGCGAGTTACAGGCGAGTTAGACAGGCAAGTTACAGGCGAGTTAGACAGGCAAGTTACAGGCGAGTTAGACAGGCAAGTTACACAGGTAAGTGACAGGCGAGTTACACAGGTGAGTTACACAGGTGAGGGATAGGCGAGTTACACAGGTGAGGGACAGGCGAGTTACACAGGTGAGGGACAGGCGAGTTACACAGGTGAGTTTACCTGCTGCAGGTCTTCACTGTCAGACTTGAGCTGAGCCACCATCGCTCTCATACAGCCCTTCATGGAGCACAGCGTGGCCTGAAAATAACAACAGAAAGCTGTAATCTGATTGGCTCCTGAGAGAGAAATGAGCAGGGATCAGGGGTGAAAAGGTGACAAAGCACTGGGTCTCTAAGCCCCTAACGCCTCACTACCGCCGTAACGTTACACCGCGTGTCAGCTAACATGTTTCCTGTTTATTTAGCGGCCACGTCTGAGCGAGAAAGCGTCTGATCATTACAGGCGATCTTTGCAGAAACACGTGTGATTATCAGAGTGCATCACTCAGTGGTGAAATAAACCCAGGAACAGTCTGCAGTGAAGCGGCCTGGTTACTGCTACAGTTATCATCACAACACATCGGTGTAAGATGCTGCTGTGGTCGTGATCAGGATGACTGAATAAAATACTGATTTATTGATTCGACATGTTTTTGACATTTATTTAGGATAGACTGGTTTGTTAATTGAGCAACTTTTTCTCTTATACAAATTATACAATACCCAAAATTAGTAATTGAAAATAATAACAGCCCCATAAATCCCATTTACAGAGACTGTGGCTGTCTGAAATCACCCACTGCTCACTATATAGTGAGCTCGCCATTTTGTAGCGCTGTCCCAATTTATAGTGAGAATTATTATACCACTCAATGTATCCCAGAATGCATTTTGAAAAGTAGTGCACAACCGATGGTCACTAACCTAGCCGCCTGTACCATCATGCATTACGCTGATCAAAAAAAAATATATAAATAAACTAAAAAAACCTGACAATCAGACGGCAACAACGTAATTAACGGCACCGAAATAACGGAGAAGTGTCCAAAAGCGTTGTTTTAATAATGCGAGTGAGCTCACTATGTAGTGCTCTGCATACAGCTGCTACGGGGGGGGGGGGGGGATTTCGGACACAGCCTCTGTGGTTCCAGCAGCGTTCACTAAATCAAACTCTCATGGTCACGTCTCACTCAGGCCCCAGAGGGCCCACAGGCGACGGACTTTTCAGACATTGAACCATGAACCAGGTGTAAAGGGTAGTTTCCTCTCACCTTATTGGCCACGTCTCCAAAGGTGAGGTTGGTGAGCGCCATGCCGGCGTATCGCCGCAGCGTGACGCTGTAATGATCGCTGCTCAGACCGAACATCTCACAGTCCACCTGCAGCAGCTCTGCCACCGCCTGCAGACCTCCTGCAGGGGCAAATAACCCACAGACAGACAGCATCAGAAAACAGTTGGCGGAAACAGTCAGTCGGCGGAAACAGTCAGTCGGCGGAAACAGTCAGTCGGCGGAAACAGTCAGTCGGCGGAAACAGTCAACATCCTGCTCAGAAACCATGAAACAAAGATGAAACAACAGTTTTAAAGGGGAGCTGAGGGACAAAGAAAAACTTGCAGGACGGGTGGCTAACACTGCCCACAGCAGCCGGACGCTCAACTCCTGCAGGTACGCTTCTCTGCTTCTGCACCCTCACACCATCTAGGGCAGGTAACACTCTGCCCTGTACATCTATCCCGGTCAGTAGATCCGGTGTCAGACTCACCGAGCTCGTTCATGGCGTGCCGGTGTTCTTCGTCAAAGGACAGCTTCATGAGGACGCAGACCGCCGGACAGATCTGATGCTCCACCGGAGATGGCACTGAGGACACATTTTATATATTAATATTTAGAACATTCAGCTGCAGCAGTGCGTCGTGGTCATGTGACGTGTGGCCTGATTGGTAAGTGTATGTGACATGACTCACTGGGGTTCTCCTCCTGGTCCACGCCCCTCTCGTGGTTCTCCTGCCAGGTCCAGCACGCCTCACAGTAATGACGCACCTGCTCCAACAGGTGGAGCACCCTGATCTCGCGCCGGCCTCTTTTATCGTCGGGCTGGCTGTGAACTATGTTGTGCAGCGCCGCCGACGCCCGCGCACGAGCCTCTTTGCTGCCGCGAGAGTTACCTAGGCATCGGGAGACCAACAGGTGAGTCAGGCAAGTTACCTCAAGAAGACAACCCACTTCAAATATTTGACCTCCACAGGAACTGACCTAGCAACAGGGAGTCCTTGTCGTTGCCGTGCAGCAGCTGAATGAGCAGCGGCAGACAGCCTGACTGACGCATGGCGATGCACGAGTCCTGTGAGCTTGACATGGCGAGCAGCGTCCGCGACATGTCGTCTTTATCGTGCGTCCCCAGCATGGACAGAAGACTGTACACCATCTCCACCTGTAATGGGTCGACGCAGAGGCTCACAGTGATTGGGTCCTGAGGGCAGCATGAGCAGGGCTGTTACTGGCAGAAGTACTAACCTTGGTTCCCAGGTGGCTGGTGATTCGTCGAGGCACAGAGTAGCCCGCCTCACTGGCCGGCTCATGGTCCAATCGGCTGCTGGAGCTCTGAAGGAGGAAAAGAACAAAAGATTAACTAAATGCCAAAAGAAAAGAAAGGGAAGTCGAGTGATGGAAAGGACACTCACCTGAGCTCCGGCCAATCCGCTGCTGTCACTCACCCCCTGACCTTCATCTACCTGGGGGGTGGGGGGGAGAGAGAGAGAGAGAGAGAGAGCGCGCTTGTGGTTTCACAAAAGGTAAGACAGGAACTTGAAAGTTCATGCTGTTCATGTTATCTGCTGCTGCTGCCTGAGAACCAAGCAGGAACCTCCGGGTCGGACAAGTGAAACCTTAAACCCGCATCCTCTCTGACAGCCAGCAGGGGGCGACTTAAACCCACTTCTTCTCTAGCAGCCAGCAGGGGGCGACTTAAACCCACTTCTTCTCTAGCAGCCAGCAGGGGGCGACTTAAACCCACTTCTTCTCTAGCAGCCAGCAGGGGGCGACTTAAACCCACTTCTTCTCTGACAGCCAGCAGGGGGCGACTTAAACCCACTTCTTCTCTAGCAGCCAGCAGGGGGCGACTTAAACCCACTTCTTCTCTAGCAGCCAGCAGGGGGCGACTTAAACCCGCATCCTCTCTGACAGCCAGCAGGGGGCGACTTACACCCACTTCTTCTCTAGCAGCCAGCAGGGGGCGACTTAAACCCACTTCTTCTCTAGCAGCCAGCAGGGGGCGACTTAAACCCACTTCTTCTCTAGCAGCCAGCAGGGGGCGACTTAAACCCGCATCCTCTCTGACAGCCAGCAGGGGGCGACTTAAACCCACTTCTTCTCTAGCAGCCAGCAGGGGGCGACTTAAACCCACTTCTTCTCTAGCAGCCAGCAGGGGGCGACTTACACCCACTTCTTCTCTAGCAGCCAGCAGGGGGCGACTTAAACCCGCATCCTCTCTGACAGCCAGCAGGGGGCGACTTACACCCACTTCTTCTCTAGCAGCCAGCAGGGGGCGACTTAAACCCACTTCTTCTCTAGCAGCCAGCAGGGGGCGACTTAAACCCACTTCTTCTCTAGCAGCCAGCAGGGGGCGACTTAAACCCGCATCCTCTCTGACAGCCACCATGGCGACCTGTCAGTCAGGATAGAGGCGGCTCGTGTGTGCTGCTCTGTAAACATTTAACCAGCGCCGCTGAAAAAGCTCATCAGGAGTCGGCTGCTCATTTTTCAGTGAGTATGTTTAGTTTTAAGCCTGTTTTTCGCTAGCTAAAATTAGCATCACAGTTAAGGTGAATTGCAGATGCACCTTGCTAACCAAGCTAGCTAGCTCCACTCTCTGGTTGGAAAATAATCAAGATGGCGGTGTCCAAAATGCCAAACTGGAGGCTTCCAAACGGCAGTCCACAAACCAACAGTGACGTCAGGGCGGCTCCGCCCACTTCTTTACACAGACTGTGGTGAAACCAGCAGTTCCACACATCAAACTGGTTTCCTGTTGCAGCTTGTGGATCAACAGAATCAGACCTGATCAACAAAAGCTGCCGACACTCAGCTGTGACACTCGCCACGCCCTCTTCTTCGGTGGTGGTTTAACAGCAGCTGCTGGAGAATCAGCTCCATCATCCAATGAGCTGGAGCTCCCAGAAAGAGCAGGTTTATTATGACGAGTGTCCGTTAAAGTCTAGATGTGTTGTAGTAAAGAACAGGTGAAGTTACCTGCAGGCGAACTCCCAGCCTCAGGATGTCCTTCTCTATTTGCTGAATACGAGACACACGAGCCTGAAGAGACACACAGACATTATTCAAACATGGGAGAAAATGAAATATTCTGCCTGTCTGAGAATTTTCAGGGTGTGTTTGAAGTCGTTTGAGAGCCAGTAGAGGGCTCACTGAAGGGAAAGTGTGTTCAGACAGGTGAAAATTAGCCTGCTGGCTAACACTGGCACATTTACAGAAATGTTGATTAATGTGCACTGTCCTTAAATAAATAAATGAAATGAAATGAAAATGAAAGAGCCTCCAGCTGAGTTCATACCTGAGCTCTCCTCTCCATCTCCTGACAGGAGCCCAACTGTTCCTCCATGGCTGAACGGATCTGACGAGCTTCAAACTCCAGCTGACGACGACTCATATCCGTCTGCAGAGTGAACTACAAACAGAAAACTACAACATTAACTCCAGCTGACTCGTCTGCAGAGTGAGCTACAAACAGAAAACTACAACATTAACTCCAGCTGACTCGTCTGCAGAGTGAACTACAAACAGAAAATTACAACATTAACTCCAGCTGACTCGTCTGCAGAGTGAACTACAAACAGAAAACTACAACATTAACTCCAGCTGACTCGTCTGCAGAGAGAACTACAAACAGAAAACTACAACATTAACTCCAGCTGACTCGTCTGCAGAGTGAACTACAAACAGAAAACTACAACATTAACTCCAGCTGACTCGTCTGCAGAGAGAACTACAAACAGAAAACTACAACATTAACTCCAGCTGACTCGTCTGCAGAGTGAACTACAAACAGAAAACTACAACATTAACTCCAGCTGACTCGTCTGCAGAGAGAACTACAAACAGAAAACTACAACATTAACTCCAGCTGACTCGTCTGCAGAGTGAGCTACAAACAGAAAACTACAACATTAACTCCAGCTGACTCGTCTGCAGAGAGAACTACAAACAGAAAACTACAACATTAACTCCAGCTGACTCGTCTGCAGAGTGAACTACAAACAGAAAATTACAACATTAACTCCAGCTGACTCGTCTGCAGAGTGAACTACAAACAGAAAACTACAACATTAACTCCAGCTGACTCGTCTGCAGAGTGAGCTACAAACAGAAAACTACAACATTAACTCCAGCTGACTCGTCTGCAGAGAGAACTACAAACAGAAAACTACAACATTAACTCCAGCTGACTCGTCTGCAGAGTGAACTACAAACAGAAAACTACAACATTAACTCCAGCTGACTCGTCTGCAGAGAGAACTACAAACAGAAAACTACAACATTAACTCCAGCTGACTCGTCTGCAGAGTGAACTACAAACAGAAAACTACAACATTAACTCCAGCTGACTCGTCTGCAGAGAGAACTACAACCTGTATGATGGTTACACAGTCTGACTGTTAAATGAATCTGTAACTTTGGCTTAAAGTACTTTACGTTTTCAGTGAGCGGCAGACTGTCGATCCTCTTGGTGAGATTCTGCAGCTGAGCGTAGTACCAGTCCTTCTCCTTCTCCTCCTTCTCCAGCTCAGCCAATAGGAGAGATCTTTCAGGGGGCAGCAACCAATCACAGAGCAGGACAGGGAGATAGAGGGAACATTAATAATTTTACAAAAACCACAAATATGGTCACAAAAATGAATGAACGCTGAATCAGCAGTATACAAGCAGTAGTAGTATTTTGGTATTGTTATTAGATGTTGCAGTATTAACAGTACAGTCCTAGTAGTATTTTCAGCAGTACTATTAGTGGTTACAGTATTATAGTAGTTGTACTCTTTATACAATCGTCTTTTCAGTTTTGTAATCAGTAGCAGCAGTGGTACAGTAGTGGTAGTACTCTCAGTAGTACTGTCAGTCCTCTCCACAGTACCTCTCCTTCTGCAGCTCCTCCAGGCACCGGTCGTGGCTGTCTCTGCCCGCAGATGGCAACCCTCTCCTGGGGAAGGCAGCGGTTGTCGGGGGGCCTTGAGCTCCGGAGCTTCCAGCCGCTCCTCCAGGAGCTCCGCAAGCTGAAGAGGCCGAGCTGGAGGAGGACGAGGGGGGCAGGGGAGACCTCAACCTGGGCTTAAAACCTGCAGAGTCCAGGCTCATCTCTGGAGGAGGCACACAGATAGATTGAACCGTGGAGACGAGGTGCAGCGTGTCAAAGCTTTAACATTTTATATGTGCGACCGCTGGGCTTTCAGAGGTTTCACACATCCAGAGACCTGCCTGGATTGGAAGCGTTATATTCATGTGCTGATTGTCTGTATGCGTTTGTTTTCTTCACCTTTCAGTCTTTCGATGAGCTCCAGCTGACAGCCTGACGCCTCTCCAGACTCTTCTTCTATGGTGCCCTGCAGCTGCTTCAGCACTTCCTGTTGTCCATGAGAAAATAAAGGTGGTACAGAGTTAGTGTTTGCTGATGTGGGTAGCACAGTTTCATAGGTTTAATAACATCAATACATTATTGATCTCTCTAATAATCATAAAACGGCTGAAGTTGAAATCACGAGTACCAAAAACATGGAAACTGATTTAAGACCAGTTCAGTTCAATGTACTTTATTAGCATGAATGTTTAAGTGTGTTGCCCAAGCAGTCTGCAGCGAAATAAAGTTTACATTTGAATACAACATGAAGAGAATTAATGCAAAGATGGCTGTTCACAGTTTAGCAGCTATAAGTTCCAAGAACAGAAATAACTCTCTGCCTCTCTGTCTGTCTCTCGCCTTTAGTCTATCGCTGCTTCGTCCTTCACTCACCACGATGAAGCGACAGCGTTCAAACAGCGACATGATGGGAACTAACAACACTCAGACTGTCCGTGTGTGTTTTCTGCTCATCGACAGAAAACAGGAAACAGGAAACAGGAAATGGGAAGTGAGTGTGTGTTTGGAGAGGAAGGACGGGACAATAAAGAACAAAAAAACTACAGGTGAAGAAACAACAAAAAACAGGGAGACATAAAAATAAAAAAGCAGAAAGATTCCACCAGATAAAGAAGTAAAATAAGCCCCTTTTCCACCGCACAGTACCAGCTCGACTCGGCTTCGTTTGGTTATCCAACAACAGCAGGGGAAAACACAGCTGGAAGGTTTTCATACTGCTTATCTGAGGGTACTCTCCCTGGGTACTATCTGCAATGGAAAACGGAGCACGCCAAACCGAGGCGAGCCAAGGCGAGCAGATACTGGTAATGGAAAAGCGGCATATACAATACATACGACACCGATGATCACATTCTGATAAATAAATTTGCTGCTGTTCCCCTGGACTTTCAACACGCCGGATGATTTCCCCAGTCTGCCATTCAGTCTGTCTGAGTAACTTGTAGTGGCACTGTGTGCAGTATTTTTATACATTTCAGGGCCAATGTTATACCCACCTTCATGTTCGAGGCCTCGGTCTCCAGTTTGGTCAGGTGGTTGGAGTTGTCTTGCAGCTCCTGTCGCAGATTGGAGTTCTCCATCTTCAAAACCTCCACCTGCCTCAGCAGCTGGTCGTACGACGCTGCCGCCATGTTGGAGGACCCACGTCTGACCTGCACAGAACCACCAAGAATCGTGACACTGTAGTACTGTGGTACTCTTGGTCCAGGTAGTGAGACGCTAGCTAGTTAGCAGCTACAACTCAATTAAAATAGCTACAGTGGTCCGCCATGGGCTACTGCGGCGTAACCGGCCTTAATGAGCTACTGCGGCATTGTTCATGACGTCATGGGGCCGTAACGCCACCAGCTTAACGGACTAAAGGGATGTGAACAGTGAAGTTACTAAAACAACGTCCGCGCTGCAGTAACACCTTCACATCCTAAAACCTCCAGAGTGTGGCAGCGTTTCACTCTTCACTCAGCCAGAAAGGTCGTGAACTGCAGCAAAGCTCTCCTGGAAACACCGGAGCGTCTGAAGAGAAGGCGCGTAACGCTCCGTGAACGATCAAGACTCGTCTCGGTCAGCTAGTTAGCGAGCTAGCTGTAACGTTTTCTATACAGTTGGTCAATTTGATTGATTGTTACAGTAATGGCGCTGAGAGTAGCAAATAATTATGATACACAACGGCCGCGTTCACATTCCAGATGTGCCCTACTTTACAGTCAAACGCTGCATCGCTCATGGCGACGTTTGCAGCTGGAGAGCGTGTTGCTGCCGAGTGCGCAAGATCAGACAGCACCCGACAATTTCAAACTTTCTAAAGAAGAGAAAACTGTCTGTGCGGGAGGCGGCGGCTAATCCGCCACAAACTCCCGAGTTTTGTGAGTTGTTGAGTTAGAAGAAACTATATAGATGTTGTTAAACACTGTCTACTACAAAATTGTTATTATTGACCCCTCTTGTAAATTTGTCAAATGTAATGCCTGACGTTATTCCTGTCTTTGGATACAGGGTCAGTTTGTCCCGGCGTGAAAGCTGCTGAGATCAGTTGAACTTTCTGTTGCTGCGGCAGAAACGTTCATTAAAAGCATTTATTTTATTGTCTTGACCGTTAATTAGCACATGTCTAAAACAACCTCAGGTTTAATTTAAAAGCTGAATTTAAAAAACCACGTATGCCGATTGTGAACAGTTTCTCATTTGCAACGGTGACCTGGCCAAGAAAGTGTAGACGTGCAGAACAACATATAGTTACACTATGAATGAATTAAAAAAATACTTAACACACTAATGAGTCTGTAAGGAGAATATTTGAAAGTGCAGGTGCTGACCATTCAAGGAGGCAGGTCAGACTGTATGCGTAAATGGTATGGCAACAATAAAAATCTATCTAAAATATTCAAAATCTCTCTCTCTCTAAATAAAAAGTACAGAGATCTATAAACATTTTGTGCAAGTTGAGTTCTAACTGTCGACGTAGATCAGGTGGTGTGTAAAACAGTGTGGCAGTAGCGGTGGGAAGAATGATATTTGAGCATACTTGTGCAGATGGAATGGATCAAAAGAGCATAAAACAGGTGAAACTGTGCCACTAAGAAAGGGACATGACAGAGGACTTTTAGTAATGGTGTGCAAAAGTGAGTGTTGGAGGAGACCCAGCATGTACAGAGATCGGATAAGAGTTCAGACAGACGTGCTTTAAAGGCAGTGAGGGGGGTGAGCGTCTTTAGCATGAGGGTTTTTGTAACTCATTCCAGTCTTTGGCAGCGGAGAACTGGAAGGAGTGGCGCCCGAAGGTGGTGTGGGCTTTTGGGGTGACCCTAAATGAGAGGCATTGTGTCATTTTGTGATTCATAATCCAAATAGTAGATTAATTGTGTCAATAATCGATTAATCGACTATGAAAGCAGTCGTTAGTTGCGGCCCGGCAGGCTGACGGGCGCTCCGGCAGGCTGACGGGCGCTCCGGCAGGCTGACGGGCAGAGAAACACTTGTTATGCATCACGGCGGATATTTTAAAGCCACAGCGAACACATCAAGACCACGTTGGTTTTGTTCTGATAAAGCCTCCAACCTGCGCCTGAAAACAAAAATCCCAAAAACGAGTGTTGTGTCTTTTCGGTGAATGGTTGGATAAATACTGTGACAATACTACGACTCTACCGGGATACTTTCTAATACACACAGCGTGACATACCGATACCAGCATGTCCCTGATACACAGTACTGCAGTACTACTGCAGTAGTACTGCAGTACCACCACACAGTACTTCGGTTGAGCCACAGTGAAGCGGCCTGACAGATTCTGTATTATTAACCCATCACAGCGATCAGATGTGAGCAGCTTCCTGTCTGGGAGCAGGACAGCCTCTCCTCCTCTTTCATTTTTTATTTCCTCCCTCTGCATCCATCCTCCATCACCGGTCGGCCATTTTCTCTCCCTCCTCTCTCCTCCCTCCATCACCCCCCCTCCTTCTTCTCTCTCCTCTTCTCTCCCTCCATCACAGGAAACTAAATAAATTCAAACCACCACAGAAGAAGGAAAACACACCAGAGAACAGACAATGAAAGAAGAAAAATACGACCCCCCCCCCCCCCCCCAACGTAGCTTCCATCCCCCTCCTGTTCTTAATCCGTCTGACACACAACAATAAAAACAAAAGAAGAAGAGCGCGGGTGAATGAGCGCACAGAAGAAGAGCGCGGTGAATAAAGGCTGATTGTGGATAAAGAAAGAGAAAATGGCAGCTCACCCCATCGCTGTAGCCTCCATCACCCTCCCTATGTCTCTCTCTCTCCGTCTGACAGAGAGCAGTCAGCTGGGCCCAGCAGCAGCCAATCGGGAGGCAGAGCCAGAGCCTCCTCCCCCTCCCTCTCCCAGCATGCTTTGCAGCGGCCGCTGCAGGCAGGCTGTCCGGGTTACAGAGACACAGAGCGGCACTGTGCAGCCTGATCAATACTCTTCTTCATGTGTTCAGCAGCTCACAGTAAAGCAGAAAGCTAATCGTTGTTTTCATTATTATCAGTCCAAACGATATCTGCTCTCTTTCTGGTATCCGTGAGCTGAGACCGGCAGGTGGCGTGGAAGCACCGCAGGCTGCCGATCGGTCCGAGAGAGATAACCCAGCTGAGCTGCTAACGTAAGCTCAGGTAGTTTTTAGTTCATGTGAGCGCCATCAGAGAAACTGCACCGCAGACCTCCTTCAACTTTGGGTCCGAGCCAAACGTAGACCTGAGAACAGGCCTGCAGGATGGAGGATCAGCAGAGTTCACTGCAGCGATGACCAGCTTGATATTTTTGATATTAAATGTACTTAAAGAGGCGGTATTCTGCTTTCCCCTCTCCTTTGAGTTATAAACCTTTTTTGTGCTGTAACAGGTTTGCAAAGTGAAAAAGCCCAAAGTGAGTTCCCACAGAAAACTCTGCTCTCAAAACAGCTCGTTTGTAGTCCAGCCGCTTCCCTTTCATCCCTGTGACGTCACAGGGATGAAAGCTAAACGCGCCTCATATAACGAAACAGCGAGCTGCAGCACACAGCTCTCCTCTCCCTTCCAAACACTAGCTACCCTCCAGGCAGTCAGTGGACAGAAAGTTGTTCCTGTGATGTAGAGACAGAGCTCAGTTCAAACTTTATGGATACAGATTAATAACTCGCCGCTCTGAAACTCTCGCTCCAGTCCGGACGGCTGAACCCGAGCCGTTTACCGGCCTCTCGCTGACCCATGTGAGCATGTGCAACTCTCAACAAAGATCATTTAGAGACAAGATGTATCACTCCATAGCTAAAACGAAGCCTTCAACACAGGCTGAAAAGAGGAGCTGCAGCAATGTGCAGGATGACAAAAATATAACCATGGAAACCTGCTCTGGTACAAACTCTAAATAAGGTGAGGAACCTGATGAGCAGAAAACCACCTCTTTAAGACTGTTTGTAAGACGCTTATTCATCAGGAATGGAAAGCAGAGACGTCGGGTAAATGTTTGGGGAAGCCAAGTGAGAGGGGACGTCCTTTATTGAGCTCAATTATCTAATGTACTGTGCAGGGAAAGATTTACACTAAACCGAGTCATATTTTAAAGATGCACACCGTTATCAAAACACACGCGCTCAAAGTTGCATTTACCGACACGTGCGCGCTCTCTCTCTCAGCTCGATGCTTACAGTAAACAGTACACACAGGTTACGGTTAAGAATAAAAGAAGCATTCACAAGCTCCATCAGGATTCAAGTTTTACATTTGCATAGTAGCAGCGGTGCAGGTATCAAACAGGCCTACACACTTCTTATTTAATGCTTGGCCAAATGTTCATAACACCGACCAACACAGTATTATTCAGGCAGGTGCCGTCCGGAGCTCATTATCTATGCGTACACAACCACAGTAAAAACAATCAGGTTACTTCACAGCTAAATCCAGGCAAGCAAAGCAAAACCAACAATATAACCACATCAGAAATCACACACCGATTTCTGATGGTCACATATATTCAGTTCAGTGAGGAGGAGGAGACCTTTCACTCCCCCCATCTGAAAAGGAAGCCGTTCTCCTGTCTGTCACGGTGAAGTGGTCGATAACCAAGTTGTAGAATTTCCCACTGCAACAGAGTCAGCTGAAGTCTGGCGCTACCAGCTGGCCTCTCTGTAGGGATCTAGTTTTCCTCATCGAACCCCTTTTTCCCCTCCAGGCGCAGCTCCAGCGTTTAATACATTTAATCTTCCATTGCTCCTGTAGTCGCAGTTTAGTAAAACTATTATTTTTATTAAATAGCCACCGCGAGTTGTAACGTAAGTTAATAGTGCACCTTTTTTTTTACCAAGTGAAGTCTGTGTGAAACTAACAGCAGCCCAGCGTTCCTGTTGGTTGTGTGTCGCATTGAAACTGGTCCCCGCTGTACCGGGGCTATTTGTCGACACGTAGTCGATTACGTAAATACGTCGACTCAAATTACGTGCGCGGAAGCGTCGCTGCATCAGGTGTTAGCGGGAGCTGCAGCTGCCAGACCGCCCCTTAGCCCCTTCGAGTATTTCAGGGTTGACAGCGTGCTGCTTCTCCGAGGGCTTCACTGCAGCGCAGCTGCTGTCCACCAACACGTGGAGCCAAAGGATCCCGCAGCGCTGACGGCAGCGCCGCACATCCTGTTTCCTTTGTCCACACGAGCGCGGCGCCTCATCGACACGAGGACGCGTAGCGTTTCTTCATCGACTTCATGTTGACGGTCATTTCTGCGCCGCTGCTGTCATGGTAACGTTACACCGCGTGTCAGCTAACATGTTTCCTGTTTATTTAGCGGCCACGTCTGAGCGAGAAAGCGTCTGATCATTACAGGC
>NW_024040707.1:33779411-33799013 GCF_014851395.1 Micropterus salmoides | reverse complement strand
CTGATTAGTAGGTTAGAGTCGAAGATAGCTGCAACTCCACCTCCTCGGCCTGTGCCTCGAGGAATGTGAGTATTAATATGATTGGGAGGGGTGGATTCATTTAGGCTAACATATTCTCCATCACCCAGCCAGGTTTCAGTAAGACAAAATAAATCAATATCATAATCTGATATTAGTTCATTTACTAGTACACCTTTAGAAGAGAGAGATCTGATGTTTAAGAGTCCACATTTAACTCTCCTATTAGTTTGCATTATTGCTCTTGTGGTTTTAATTTTTATGAGGTTGATGATTTTTATATGGTTTTTATGCACAGCTCCTCTTCTGTTTACCTTTGATTTAAATAATTTTGATGGTCGGGGGGCAGACACCGTCACTATAGGGTTTTCGGATAAGAAGTGTGTTAAACTGCGACTCTGCCTCCTGGTCTCAACTCTGGGTTGTCATGGATTTGGTCCACTAATAAACTTGGCCAGATTTCTAGAAATGAGAGCTGCTCCTTCCCAAGTGGGATGGATGCCGTCTCTCCGGATCAGACCAGGTCTTCCCCAGAAAGTCTGCCAATGATCTACAAAGCCCACATCGTTTGCTGGACACCACCTCGACAACCAGCGGCGGAAAGACGACATGCGGCTATACATTAACGTTCCCACTTCAGTTGAGATTAGGTTTACTGCAGATGGTAGTAGTACTATTGTTGGTTTTTAGTACCAGTGCTACAGAAACTACAGCTGCTGGTATTTGACGTGGCCGCTAAATAAACAGGAAACATGTTAGCTGACACGCGGTGTAACGTTACCATGACAGCAGCGGCGCAGAAATGACCGTCAACATGAAGTCGATGAAGAAACGCTACGCGTCCTCGTGTCGATGAGGCGCCGCGCTCGTGTGGACAAAGGAAACAGGATGTGCGGCGCTGCCGTCAGCGATGCGGGATCCTTTGGCTCCACGTGTTGGTGGACAGCAGCTGTGCTGCAGTGAAGCCCTCGGAGAAGCAGCACGCTGTCAAGCCTGAAATACTCGAAGGGGCTAAGGGGCGGTCTGGCAGCTGCAGCTCCCGCTAACACCTGATGCAGCGACGCTTCCGCGCACGTAATTTGAGTCGACGTATTTACGTAATCGACTACGTGTCGACAAATAGCCCCGGTACAGCGGGGACCAGTTTCAATGCGACACACAACCAACAGGAACGCTGGGCTGCTGTTAGTTTCACACAGACTTCACTTGGTAAAAAAAAAGGTGCACTATTAACTTACGTTACAACTCGCGGTGGCTATTTAATAAAAATAATAGTTTTACTAAACTGCGACTACAGGAGCAACGGAAGATTAAATGTATTAAACGCTGGAGCTGCGCCTGGAGGGGAAAAAGGGGTTCGATGAGGAAAACTAGATCCCTACAGAGAGGCCAGCTGGTAGCGCCAGACTTCAGCTGACTCTGTTGCAGTGGGAAATTCTACAACTTGGTTATCGACCACTTCACCGTGACAGACAGGAGAACGGCTTCCTTTTCAGATGGGGGGAGTGAAAGGTCTCCTCCTCCTCACTGAACTGAATATATGTGACCATCAGAAATCGGTGTGTGATTTCTGATGTGGTTATATTGTTGGTTTTGCTTTGCTTGCCTGGATTTAGCTGTGAAGTAACCTGATTGTTTTTACTGTGGTTGTGTACGCATAGATAATGAGCTCCGGACGGCACCTGCCTGAATAATACTGTGTTGGTCGGTGTTATGAACATTTGGCCAAGCATTAAATAAGAAGTGTGTAGGCCTGTTTGATACCTGCACCGCTGCTACTATGCAAATGTAAAACTTGAATCCTGATGGAGCTTGTGAATGCTTCTTTTATTCTTAACCGTAACCTGTGTGTACTGTTTACTGTAAGCATCGAGCTGAGAGAGAGAGCGCGCACGTGTCGGTAAATGCAACTTTGAGCGCGTGTGTTTTGATAACGGTGTGCATCTTTAAAATATGACTCGGTTTAGTGTAAATCTTTCCCTGCACAGTACATTAGATAATTGAGCTCAATAAAGGACGTCCCCTCTCACTTGGCTTCCCCAAACATTTACCCGACGTCTCTGCTTTCCATTCCTGATGAATAAGCGTCTTACAAACAGTCTTAAAGAGGTGGTTTTCTGCTCATCAGGTTCCTCACCTTATTTAGAGTTTGTACCAGAGCAGGTTTCCATGGTTATATTTTTGTCATCCTGCACATTGCTGCAGCTCCTCTTTTCAGCCTGTGTTGAAGGCTTCGTTTTAGCTATGGAGTGATACATCTTGTCTCTAAATGATCTTTGTTGAGAGTTGCACATGCTCACATGGGTCAGCGAGAGGCCGGTAAACGGCTCGGGTTCAGCCGTCCGGACTGGAGCGAGAGTTTCAGAGCGGCGAGTTATTAATCTGTATCCATAAAGTTTTAACTGAGCTCTGTCTCTACATCACAGGAACAACTTTCTGTCCACTGACTGCCTGGAGGGTAGCTAGTGTTTGGAAGGGAGAGGAGAGCTGTGTGCTGCAGCTCGCTGTTTCGTTATATGAGGCGCGTTTAGCTTTCATCCCTGTGACGTCACAGGGATGAAAGGGAAGCGGCTGGACTACAAACGAGCTGTTTTGAGAGCAGAGTTTTCTGTGGGAACTCACTTTGGGCTTTTTCACTTTGCAAACCTGTTACAGCACAAAAAAGGTTTATAACTCAAAGGAGAGGGGAAAGCAGAATACCGCCTCTTTAAGTACATTTAATATCAAAAATATCAAGCTGGTCATCGCTGCAGTGAACTCTGCTGATCCTCCATCCTGCAGGCCTGTTCTCAGGTCTACGTTTGGCTCGGACCCAAAGTTGAAGGAGGTCTGCGGTGCAGTTTCTCTGATGGCGCTCACATGAACTAAAACTACCTGAGCTTACGTTAGCAGCTCAGCTGGGTTATCTCTCTCGGACCGATCGGCAGCCTGCGGTGCTTCCACGCCACCTGCCGGTCTCAGCTCACGGATACCAGAAAGAGAGCAGATATCGTTTGGACTGATAATAATGAAAACAACGATTAGCTTTCTGCTTTACTGTGAGCTGCTGAACACATGAAGAAGAGTATTGATCAGGCTGCACAGTGCCGCTCTGTGTCTCTGTAACCCGGACAGCCTGCCTGCAGCGGCCGCTGCAAAGCATGCTGGGAGAGGGAGGGGGAGGAGGCTCTGGCTCTGCCTCCCGATTGGCTGCTGCTGGGCCCAGCTGACTGCTCTCTGTCAGACGGAGAGAGAGAGACATAGGGAGGGTGATGGAGGCTACAGCGATGGGGTGAGCTGCCATTTTCTCTTTCTTTATCCACAATCAGCCTTTATTCACCCGCGCTCTTCTTCTGTGCGCTCATTCACCCGCGCTCTTCTTCTTTTGTTTTTATTGTTGTGTGTCAGACGGATTAAGGGGGATGGAAGCTACGTTGGGGGGGGGGGGGGGGTCGTATTTTTCTTCTTTCATTGTCTGTTCTCTGGTGTGTTTTCCTTCTTCTGTGGTGGTTTGAATTTATTTAGTTTCCTGTGATGGAGGGAGAGAAGAGGAGAGAGAAGAAGGAGGGGGGGTGATGGAGGGAGGAGAGAGGAGGGAGAGAAAATGGCCGACCGGTGATGGAGGATGGATGCAGAGGGAGGAAATAAAAAATGAAAGAGGAGGAGAGGCTGTCCTGCTCCCAGACAGGAAGCTGCTCACATCTGATCGCTGTGATGGGTTAATAATACAGAATCTGTCAGGCCGCTTCACTGTGGCTCAACCGAAGTACTGTGTGGTGGTACTGCAGTACTACTGCAGTAGTACTGCAGTACTGTGTATCAGGGACATGCTGGTATCGGTATGTCACGCTGTGTGTATTAGAAAGTATCCCGGTAGAGTCGTAGTATTGTCACAGTATTTATCCAACCATTCACCGAAAAGACACAACACTCGTTTTTGGGATTTTTGTTTTCAGGCGCAGGTTGGAGGCTTTATCAGAACAAAACCAACGTGGTCTTGATGTGTTCGCTGTGGCTTTAAAATATCCGCCGTGATGCATAACAAGTGTTTCTCTGCCCGTCAGCCTGCCGGACGCCCACTGACCTGCCGGAGCGCCCGTCAGCCTGCCGGGCCGCAACTAACGACTGCTTTCATAGTCGATTAATCGATTATTGACACAATTAATCTACTATTTGGATTATGAATCACAAAATGACACAATGCCTCTCATTTAGGGTCACCCCAAAAGCCCACACCACCTTCGGGCGCCACTCCTTCCAGTTCTCCGCTGCCAAAGACTGGAATGAGTTACAAAACCCTCATGCTAAAGACGCTCACCCCCCTCACTGCCTTTAAAGCACGTCTGTCTGAACTCTTATCCGATCTCTGTACATGCTGGGTCTCCTCCAACACTCACTTTTGCACACCATTACTAAAAGTCCTCTGTCATGTCCCTTTCTTAGTGGCACAGTTTCACCTGTTTTATGCTCTTTTGATCCATTCCATCTGCACAAGTATGCTCAAATATCATTCTTCCCACCGCTACTGCCACACTGTTTTACACACCACCTGATCTACGTCGACAGTTAGAACTCAACTTGCACAAAATGTTTATAGATCTCTGTACTTTTTATTTAGAGAGAGAGAGATTTTGAATATTTTAGATAGATTTTTATTGTTGCCATACCATTTACGCATACAGTCTGACCTGCCTCCTTGAATGGTCAGCACCTGCACTTTCAAATATTCTCCTTACAGACTCATTAGTGTGTTAAGTATTTTTTTAATTCATTCATAGTGTAACTATATGTTGTTCTGCACGTCTACACTTTCTTGGCCAGGTCACCGTTGCAAATGAGAAACTGTTCACAATCGGCATACGTGGTTTTTTAAATTCAGCTTTTAAATTAAACCTGAGGTTGTTTTAGACATGTGCTAATTAACGGTCAAGACAATAAAATAAATGCTTTTAATGAACGTTTCTGCCGCAGCAACAGAAAGTTCAACTGATCTCAGCAGCTTTCACGCCGGGACAAACTGACCCTGTATCCAAAGACAGGAATAACGTCAGGCATTACATTTGACAAATTTACAAGAGGGGTCAATAATAACAATTTTGTAGTAGACAGTGTTTAACAACATCTATATAGTTTCTTCTAACTCAACAACTCACAAAACTCGGGAGTTTGTGGCGGATTAGCCGCCGCCTCCCGCACAGACAGTTTTCTCTTCTTTAGAAAGTTTGAAATTGTCGGGTGCTGTCTGATCTTGCGCACTCGGCAGCAACACGCTCTCCAGCTGCAAACGTCGCCATGAGCGATGCAGCGTTTGACTGTAAAGTAGGGCACATCTGGAATGTGAACGCGGCCGTTGTGTATCATAATTATTTGCTACTCTCAGCGCCATTACTGTAACAATCAATCAAATTGACCAACTGTATAGAAAACGTTACAGCTAGCTCGCTAACTAGCTGACCGAGACGAGTCTTGATCGTTCACGGAGCGTTACGCGCCTTCTCTTCAGACGCTCCGGTGTTTCCAGGAGAGCTTTGCTGCAGTTCACGACCTTTCTGGCTGAGTGAAGAGTGAAACGCTGCCACACTCTGGAGGTTTTAGGATGTGAAGGTGTTACTGCAGCGCGGACGTTGTTTTAGTAACTTCACTGTTCACATCCCTTTAGTCCGTTAAGCTGGTGGCGTTACGGCCCCATGACGTCATGAACAATGCCGCAGTAGCTCATTAAGGCCGGTTACGCCGCAGTAGCCCATGGCGGACCACTGTAGCTATTTTAATTGAGTTGTAGCTGCTAACTAGCTAGCGTCTCACTACCTGGACCAAGAGTACCACAGTACTACAGTGTCACGATTCTTGGTGGTTCTGTGCAGGTCAGACGTGGGTCCTCCAACATGGCGGCAGCGTCGTACGACCAGCTGCTGAGGCAGGTGGAGGTTTTGAAGATGGAGAACTCCAATCTGCGACAGGAGCTGCAAGACAACTCCAACCACCTGACCAAACTGGAGACCGAGGCCTCGAACATGAAGGTGGGTATAACATTGGCCCTGAAATGTATAAAAATACTGCACACAGTGCCACTACAAGTTACTCAGACAGACTGAATGGCAGACTGGGGAAATCATCCGGCGTGTTGAAAGTCCAGGGGAACAGCAGCAAATTTATTTATCAGAATGTGATCATCGGTGTCGTATGTATTGTATATGCCGCTTTTCCATTACCAGTATCTGCTCGCCTTGGCTCGCCTCGGTTTGGCGTGCTCCGTTTTCCATTGCAGATAGTACCCAGGGAGAGTACCCTCAGATAAGCAGTATGAAAACCTTCCAGCTGTGTTTTCCCCTGCTGTTGTTGGATAACCAAACGAAGCCGAGTCGAGCTGGTACTGTGCGGTGGAAAAGGGGCTTATTTTACTTCTTTATCTGGTGGAATCTTTCTGCTTTTTTATTTTTATGTCTCCCTGTTTTTTGTTGTTTCTTCACCTGTAGTTTTTTTGTTCTTTATTGTCCCGTCCTTCCTCTCCAAACACACACTCACTTCCCATTTCCTGTTTCCTGTTTCCTGTTTTCTGTCGATGAGCAGAAAACACACACGGACAGTCTGAGTGTTGTTAGTTCCCATCATGTCGCTGTTTGAACGCTGTCGCTTCATCGTGGTGAGTGAAGGACGAAGCAGCGATAGACTAAAGGCGAGAGACAGACAGAGAGGCAGAGAGTTATTTCTGTTCTTGGAACTTATAGCTGCTAAACTGTGAACAGCCATCTTTGCATTAATTCTCTTCATGTTGTATTCAAATGTAAACTTTATTTCGCTGCAGACTGCTTGGGCAACACACTTAAACATTCATGCTAATAAAGTACATTGAACTGAACTGGTCTTAAATCAGTTTCCATGTTTTTGGTACTCGTGATTTCAACTTCAGCCGTTTTATGATTATTAGAGAGATCAATAATGTATTGATGTTATTAAACCTATGAAACTGTGCTACCCACATCAGCAAACACTAACTCTGTACCACCTTTATTTTCTCATGGACAACAGGAAGTGCTGAAGCAGCTGCAGGGCACCATAGAAGAAGAGTCTGGAGAGGCGTCAGGCTGTCAGCTGGAGCTCATCGAAAGACTGAAAGGTGAAGAAAACAAACGCATACAGACAATCAGCACATGAATATAACGCTTCCAATCCAGGCAGGTCTCTGGATGTGTGAAACCTCTGAAAGCCCAGCGGTCGCACATATAAATGTTAAAGCTTTGACACGCTGCACCTCGTCTCCACGGTTCAATCTATCTGTGTGCCTCCTCCAGAGATGAGCCTGGACTCTGCAGGTTTTAAGCCCAGGTTGAGGTCTCCCCTGCCCCCCTCGTCCTCCTCCAGCTCGGCCTCTTCAGCTTGCGGAGCTCCTGGAGGAGCGGCTGGAAGCTCCGGAGCTCAAGGCCCCCCGACAACCGCTGCCTTCCCCAGGAGAGGGTTGCCATCTGCGGGCAGAGACAGCCACGACCGGTGCCTGGAGGAGCTGCAGAAGGAGAGGTACTGTGGAGAGGACTGACAGTACTACTGAGAGTACTACCACTACTGTACCACTGCTGCTACTGATTACAAAACTGAAAAGACGATTGTATAAAGAGTACAACTACTATAATACTGTAACCACTAATAGTACTGCTGAAAATACTACTAGGACTGTACTGTTAATACTGCAACATCTAATAACAATACCAAAAATACTACTACTGCTTGTATACTGCTGATTCAGCGTTCATTCATTTTTGTGACCATATTTGTGGTTTTTGTAAAATTATTAATGTTCCCTCTATCTCCCTGTCCTGCTCTGTGATTGGTTGCTGCCCCCTGAAAGATCTCTCCTATTGGCTGAGCTGGAGAAGGAGGAGAAGGAGAAGGACTGGTACTACGCTCAGCTGCAGAATCTCACCAAGAGGATCGACAGTCTGCCGCTCACTGAAAACGTAAAGTACTTTAAGCCAAAGTTACAGATTCATTTAACAGTCAGACTGTGTAACCATCATACAGGTTGTAGTTCTCTCTGCAGACGAGTCAGCTGGAGTTAATGTTGTAGTTTTCTGTTTGTAGTTCACTCTGCAGACGAGTCAGCTGGAGTTAATGTTGTAGTTTTCTGTTTGTAGTTCACTCTGCAGACGAGTCAGCTGGAGTTAATGTTGTAGTTTTCTGTTTGTAGTTCACTCTGCAGACGAGTCAGCTGGAGTTAATGTTGTAGTTTTCTGTTTGTAGTTCACTCTGCAGACGAGTCAGCTGGAGTTAATGTTGTAGTTTTCTGTTTGTAGTTCTCTCTGCAGACGAGTCAGCTGGAGTTAATGTTGTAGTTTTCTGTTTGTAGTTCACTCTGCAGACGAGTCAGCTGGAGTTAATGTTGTAGTTTTCTGTTTGTAGTTCACTCTGCAGACGAGTCAGCTGGAGTTAATGTTGTAATTTTCTGTTTGTAGTTCACTCTGCAGACGAGTCAGCTGGAGTTAATGTTGTAGTTTTCTGTTTGTAGTTCACTCTGCAGACGGATATGAGTCGTCGTCAGCTGGAGTTTGAAGCTCGTCAGATCCGTTCAGCCATGGAGGAACAGTTGGGCTCCTGTCAGGAGATGGAGAGGAGAGCTCAGGTATGAACTCAGCTGGAGGCTCTTTCATTTTCATTTCATTTCATTTATTTATTTAAGGACAGTGCACATTAATCAACATTTCTGTAAATGTGCCAGTGTTAGCCAGCAGGCTAATTTTCACCTGTCTGAACACACTTTCCCTTCAGTGAGCCCTCTACTGGCTCTCAAACGACTTCAAACACACCCTGAAAATTCTCAGACAGGCAGAATATTTCATTTTCTCCCATGTTTGAATAATGTCTGTGTGTCTCTTCAGGCTCGTGTGTCTCGTATTCAGCAAATAGAGAAGGACATCCTGAGGCTGGGAGTTCGCCTGCAGGTAACTTCACCTGTTCTTTACTACAACACATCTAGACTTTAACGGACACTCGTCATAATAAACCTGCTCTTTCTGGGAGCTCCAGCTCATTGGATGATGGAGCTGATTCTCCAGCAGCTGCTGTTAAACCACCACCGAAGAAGAGGGCGTGGCGAGTGTCACAGCTGAGTGTCGGCAGCTTTTGTTGATCAGGTCTGATTCTGTTGATCCACAAGCTGCAACAGGAAACCAGTTTGATGTGTGGAACTGCTGGTTTCACCACAGTCTGTGTAAAGAAGTGGGCGGAGCCGCCCTGACGTCACTGTTGGTTTGTGGACTGCCGTTTGGAAGCCTCCAGTTTGGCATTTTGGACACCGCCATCTTGATTATTTTCCAACCAGAGAGTGGAGCTAGCTAGCTTGGTTAGCAAGGTGCATCTGCAATTCACCTTAACTGTGATGCTAATTTTAGCTAGCGAAAAACAGGCTTAAAACTAAACATACTCACTGAAAAATGAGCAGCCGACTCCTGATGAGCTTTTTCAGCGGCGCTGGTTAAATGTTTACAGAGCAGCACACACGAGCCGCCTCTATCCTGACTGACAGGTGGCTGTCAGAGAGGATGCGGGTTTAAGTCGCCCCCTGCTGGCTGTCAGAGAGGATGCGGGTTTAAGTCGCCCCCTGCTGGCTGTCAGAGAGGATGCGGGTTTAAGTCGCCCCCTGCTGGCTGCTAGAGAAGAAGTGGGTTTAAGTCGCCCCCTGCTGGCTGCTAGAGAAGAAGTGGGTTTAAGTCGCCCCCTGCTGGCTGCTAGAGAAGAAGTGGGTTTAAGTCGCCCCCTGCTGGCTGCTAGAGAAGAAGTGGGTTTAAGTCGCCCCCTGCTGGCTGCTAGAGAAGAAGTGGGTTTAAGTCGCCCCCTGCTGGCTGCTAGAGAAGAAGTGGGTTTAAGTCGCCCCCTGCTGGCTGCTAGAGAAGAAGTGGGTTTAAGTCGCCCCCTGCTGGCTGCTAGAGAAGAAGTGGGTTTAAGTCGCCCCCTGCTGGCTGCTAGAGAAGAAGTGGGTTTAAGTCGCCCCCTGCTGGCTGCTAGAGAAGAAGTGGGTTTAAGTCGCCCCCTGCTGGCTGCTAGAGAAGAAGTGGGTTTAAGTCGCCCCCTGCTGGCTGTCAGAGAGGATGCGGGTGTAAGTCGCCCCCTGCTGGCTGTCAGAGAGGATGCGGGTTTAAGTCGCCCCCTGCTGGCTGCTAGAGAAGAAGTGGGTGTAAGTCGCCCCCTGCTGGCTGCTAGAGAAGAAGTGGGTTTAAGTCGCCCCCTGCTGGCTGCTAGAGAAGAAGTGGGTGTAAGTCGCCCCCTGCTGGCTGTCAGAGAGGATGCGGGTTTAAGTCGCCCCCTGCTGGCTGCTAGAGAAGAAGTGGGTTTAAGTCGCCCCCTGCTGGCTGCTAGAGAAGAAGTGGGTTTAAGTCGCCCCCTGCTGGCTGCTAGAGAAGAAGTGGGTTTAAGTCGCCCCCTGCTGGCTGTCAGAGAGGATGCGGGTTTAAGGTTTCACTTGTCCGACCCGGAGGTTCCTGCTTGGTTCTCAGGCAGCAGCAGCAGATAACATGAACAGCATGAACTTTCAAGTTCCTGTCTTACCTTTTGTGAAACCACAAGCGCGCTCTCTCTCTCTCTCTCTCTCCCCCCCACCCCCCAGGTAGATGAAGGTCAGGGGGTGAGTGACAGCAGCGGATTGGCCGGAGCTCAGGTGAGTGTCCTTTCCATCACTCGACTTCCCTTTCTTTTCTTTTGGCATTTAGTTAATCTTTTGTTCTTTTCCTCCTTCAGAGCTCCAGCAGCCGATTGGACCATGAGCCGGCCAGTGAGGCGGGCTACTCTGTGCCTCGACGAATCACCAGCCACCTGGGAACCAAGGTTAGTACTTCTGCCAGTAACAGCCCTGCTCATGCTGCCCTCAGGACCCAATCACTGTGAGCCTCTGCGTCGACCCATTACAGGTGGAGATGGTGTACAGTCTTCTGTCCATGCTGGGGACGCACGATAAAGACGACATGTCGCGGACGCTGCTCGCCATGTCAAGCTCACAGGACTCGTGCATCGCCATGCGTCAGTCAGGCTGTCTGCCGCTGCTCATTCAGCTGCTGCACGGCAACGACAAGGACTCCCTGTTGCTAGGTCAGTTCCTGTGGAGGTCAAATATTTGAAGTGGGTTGTCTTCTTGAGGTAACTTGCCTGACTCACCTGTTGGTCTCCCGATGCCTAGGTAACTCTCGCGGCAGCAAAGAGGCTCGTGCGCGGGCGTCGGCGGCGCTGCACAACATAGTTCACAGCCAGCCCGACGATAAAAGAGGCCGGCGCGAGATCAGGGTGCTCCACCTGTTGGAGCAGGTGCGTCATTACTGTGAGGCGTGCTGGACCTGGCAGGAGAACCACGAGAGGGGCGTGGACCAGGAGGAGAACCCCAGTGAGTCATGTCACATACACTTACCAATCAGGCCACACGTCACATGACCACGACGCACTGCTGCAGCTGAATGTTCTAAATATTAATATATAAAATGTGTCCTCAGTGCCATCTCCGGTGGAGCATCAGATCTGTCCGGCGGTCTGCGTCCTCATGAAGCTGTCCTTTGACGAAGAACACCGGCACGCCATGAACGAGCTCGGTGAGTCTGACACCGGATCTACTGACCGGGATAGATGTACAGGGCAGAGTGTTACCTGCCCTAGATGGTGTGAGGGTGCAGAAGCAGAGAAGCGTACCTGCAGGAGTTGAGCGTCCGGCTGCTGTGGGCAGTGTTAGCCACCCGTCCTGCAAGTTTTTCTTTGTCCCTCAGCTCCCCTTTAAAACTGTTTCATCTTTGTTTCATGTTTTTGAGCAGGATGTTGACTGTTTCCGCCGACTGACTGTTTCCGCCGACTGACTGTTTCCGCCGACTGACTGTTTCCGCCGACTGACTGTTTCCGCCAACTGTTTTCTGATGCTGTCTGTCTGTGGGTTATTTGCCCCTGCAGGAGGTCTGCAGGCGGTGGCAGAGCTGCTGCAGGTGGACTGTGAGATGTTCGGTCTGAGCAGCGATCATTACAGCGTCACGCTGCGGCGATACGCCGGCATGGCGCTCACCAACCTCACCTTTGGAGACGTGGCCAATAAGGTGAGAGGAAACTACCCTTTACACCTGGTTCATGGTTCAATGTCTGAAAAGTCCGTCGCCTGTGGGCCCTCTGGGGCCTGAGTGAGACGTGACCATGAGAGTTTGATTTAGTGAACGCTGCTGGAACCACAGAGGCTGTGTCCGAAATCCCCCCCCCCGTAGGCAGCTGTATGCAGAGCACTACATAGTGAGCTCACTCGCATTATTAAAACAACGCTTTTGGACACTTCTCCGTTATTTCGGTGCCGTTAATTACGTTGTTGCCGTCTGATTGTCAGGTTTTTTTAGTTTATTTATATATTTTTTTTTGATCAGCGTAATGCATGATGGTACAGGCGGCTAGGTTAGTGACCATCGGTTGTGCACTACTTTTCAAAATGCATTCTGGGATACATTGAGTGGTATAATAATTCTCACTATAAATTGGGACAGCGCTACAAAATGGCGAGCTCACTATATAGTGAGCAGTGGGTGATTTCAGACAGCCACAGTCTCTGTAAATGGGATTTATGGGGCTGTTATTATTTTCAATTACTAATTTTGGGTATTGTATAATTTGTATAAGAGAAAAAGTTGCTCAATTAACAAACCAGTCTATCCTAAATAAATGTCAAAAACATGTCTAATCAATAAATCAGTATTTTATTCAGTCATCCTGATCACGACCACAGCAGCATCTTACACCGATGTGTTGTGATGATAACTGTAGCAGTAACCAGGCCGCTTCACTGCAGACTGTTCCTGGGTTTATTTCACCACTGAGTGATGCACTCTGATAATCACACGTGTTTCTGCAAAGATCGCCTGTAATGATCAGACGCTTTCTCGCTCAGACGTGGCCGCTAAATAAACAGGAAACATGTTAGCTGACACGCGGTGTAACGTTACGGCGGTAGTGAGGGCGTTAGGGGCTTAGAGACCCAGAGCTTTGTCACCTTTTCACCCCTGATCCCTGCTCATTTCTCTCTCAGGAGCCAATCAGATTACAGCTTTCTGTTGTTATTTTCAGGCCACGCTGTGCTCCATGAAGGGCTGTATGAGAGCGATGGTGGCTCAGCTCAAGTCTGACAGTGAAGACCTGCAGCAGGTAAACTCACCTGTGTAACTCGCCTGTCCCTCACCTGTGTAACTCGCCTGTCCCTCACCTGTGTAACTCGCCTATCCCTCACCTGTGTAACTCGCCTGTAACTCGCCTGTCCCTCACCTGTGTAACTTGCCTGTCTAACTCACCTGTAACTTGCCTGTCTAACTCGCCTGTGTAACTCGCCTGTCCCTCACCTGTGTAACTCGCCTGTCCCTCACCTGTGTAACTCGCCTATCCCTCACCTGTGTAACTCACCTGTGTAACTCGCCTGTCCCTTACCTGTGTAACTTGCCTGTCTAACTCACCTGTAACTTGCCTGTCTAACTCGCCTGTGTAACTCGCCTGTCCCTCACCTGTGTAACTCACCTGTGTAACTCGCCTGTCCCTCACCTGTGTAACTCACCTGTGTAACTCGCCTGTCCCTTACCTGTCTAACTTGCCTGTCTAACTCGCCTGTCTAACTCGCCTGTCTAACTCGCCTGTCTAACTCGCCTGTCTAACTCGCCTGTCTAACTCGCCTGTCTAACTCGCCTGTCTAACTCCCCTCACCTGTAACTCGCCTGTCCCTCGCCTGTGTAACTCGCCTGTCCCTCGCCTGTGTAACTCGCCTGTCCCTCGCCTGTGTAACTCGCCTGTCCCTCGCCTGTGTAACTCGCCTGTCCCTCGCCTGTCTAACTCGCCTGTCCCTCGCCTGTCTAACTCGCCTGTCCCTCGCCTGTGTAACTCGCCTGTCCCTCGCCTGTAACTCGCCTGTGTAACTCGCCTCACCTGTAACTCCCCTCACCTGTCCCTCGCCTGTGTAACTCGCCTGTCCCTCGCCTGTGTAACTCGCCTGTCCCTCGCCTGTGTAACTCGCCTGTCCCTCGCCTGTGTAACTCGCCTGTCCCTCGCCTGTGTAACTCGCCTGTCCCTCGCCTGTGTAACTCGCCTGTGTAACTCGCCTGTGTAACTCGCCTGTCTAACTCGCCTGTCTAACTCGCCTGTCTAACTCGCCTGTCTAACTCGCCTGTGTAACTCGCCTGTCTAACTCGCCTGTGTAACTCCCCTCGCCTGTGTAACTCGCCTGTCCCTCGCCTGTAACTCGCCTGTGTAACTCGCCTCACCTGTAACTCCCCTCACCTGTCCCTCGCCTGTGTAACTCACCTGTCCCTCGCCTGTGTAACTCACCTGTCCCTCGCCTGTGTAACTCACCTGTCCCTCGCCTGTGTAACTCACCTGTCCCTCGCCTGTGTAACTCACCCGTCCCTCGCCTGTGTAACTCGCCTCACCTGTAACTCGCCTGTGTAACTCGCCTCACGTGTAACTCGCCTGTGTAACTCGCCTCACCTGTAACTCGCCTGTGTAACTCGCCTCACGTGTAACTCGCCTCACCTGTAACTCGCCTGTGTAACTCGCCTCACCTGTAACTCCCCTCACCTGTAACTCCCCTCACCTGTCCCTCCCCTCACCTGTCCCTCGCCTGTGTAACTCACCTGTCCCTCGCCTGTGTAACTCACCTGTCCCTCGCCTGTGTAACTCACCCGTCCCTCGCCTGTGTAACTCGCCTCGCCTGTCCCTCGCCTGTGGAACTCGCCTCGCCTGTCCCTCGCCTGTGGAACTCGCCTGTGGAACTCGCCTGTGGAACTCGCCTGTGTCCCTCACCGGTCCCTCACGTGTAACTCCCCTCGCCTGTGTAACTCGCCTGTCCCTCGCCTGTGTAACTCGCCCGTCCCTCGCCTGTGTAACTCGCCCGTCCCTCGCCTGTGTAACTCGCCCGTCCCTCGCCTGTGGAACTCGCCTGTGTCCCTCACCGGTCCCTCACGTGTAACTCCCCTCGCCTGTGTAACTCGCCTGTCCCTCGCCTGTGTAACTCGCCCGTCCCTCGCCTGTGTAACTCGCCCGTCCCTCGCCTGTGTAACTCGCCCGTCCCTCGCCTGTGTAACTCG
The DNA here is from genome assembly GCF_014851395.1 of Micropterus salmoides. Lineage (NCBI taxonomy): Eukaryota > Metazoa > Chordata > Actinopteri > Centrarchiformes > Centrarchidae > Micropterus > Micropterus salmoides. The sequence continues at coordinate 33,783,954 of NW_024040707.1, read as the reverse complement.
CCTCACCTGTAACTCGCCTGTGGAACTCGCCTCACCTGTAACTCGCCTGTGGAACTCGCCTCACCTGGAACTCGCCTGTGGAACTCGCCTCACCTGGAACTCGCCTGTGGAACTCGCCTCGCCTGTCCCTCGCCTGTGGAACTCGCCTGTGTCCCTCACCGGTCCCTCACGTGTAACTCCCCTCGCCTGTGTAACTCGCCTGTGTCCCTCACCGGTCCCTCACGTGTAACTCCCCTCGCCTGTGTAACTCGCCTGTCCCTCGCCTGTCCCTCGCCTGTCCCTCGCCTGTGCAACTCGCCTGTCCCTCGCCTGTGCAACTCGCCTGTGTAACTCGCCTGTCCCTCGCCTGTGTAACTCGCCTGTGTAACTCGCCTGTCCCTCACGTGTAACTCCCCTCGCCTGTGTAACTCGCCTGTCCCTCGCCTGTGTAACTCGCCTGTGTAACTCGCCTGTCCCTCACGTGTAACTCCCCTCACCTGTAACTCGCCTGTCCCCCTCGCTAGTCTGTGTTAAATGGATCCATCTGTCTCCTGTTTGAATATTTATTTGTTTGCCAGGTGATAGCAAGCGTGCTGAGGAACCTGTCGTGGCGTGCTGATGTCAACAGTAAGAAGACGCTGCGCGAGGTCGGTAGCGTGCGAGCACTAATGGGCTGTGCTCTTGAGGTCCAGAAGGTAAGCAACAACAGTTTAGCTGTGCTGTTTGTTTGTGTTTGTTGGTTCTCTAATCAGCTGCCTGCTCTGCTCCTACTCCTGAAGGAATCGACTCTGAAGTCTGTACTGAGCGCGCTCTGGAACCTGTCGGCGCACTGCACAGAGAACAAGGCGGATATCTGCGCCGTGGACGGCGCTCTGGCGTTTCTGGTGGGAACACTGACACACCGCAGCCACACCAACACGCTCGCCATCATCGAGAGCGGCGGCGGCATCCTGCGCAACGTCTCCAGCCTTATCGCCACCAACGAGGCACACAGGTAAACAACCTGTAACGGGTAAACAACTGTTAACAACCTGTAAGGGGTAAAGAGCTGTTAACAACCTGTAAGGGGTAAAGAACCTGTAAACAACCTGTAAGGGGTAAAGAACCTGTAAACAACCTGTAAGGGGTAAAGAACCTGTAAAGAACCTGTAAGGGGTAAAGAGCTGTTAACAACCTGTAAGGGGTAAAGAGCTGTTAACAACCTGTAAGGGGTAAAGAACCTGTAAACAACCTGTAAGGGGTAAAGAACCTGTAAACAACCTGTAAGGGGTAAAGAACCTGTAAACAACCTGTAAGGGGTAAAGAGCTGTTAACAACCTGTAAGGGGTAAAGAACCTGTAAACAACCTGTAAGGGGTAAAGAGCTGTTAACAACCTGTAAGGGGTAAAGAACCTGTAAAGAACCTGTAAGGGGTAAAGAACCTGTAAAGAACCTGTAAGGGGTAAAGAACCTGTAAAGAACCTGTAAGGGGTAAAGAACCTGTAAAGAACCTGTAAGGGGTAAAGAACCTGTAAAGAACCTGTAATCTCCCCTGACACCCTCTGACCGTCTCTCTCCCTGCGTGTTGCCTTGCAGGGAGATCCTGCGTGAGCACGGCTGCCTGCCGACTCTGCTGCAGCACCTGAAGTCTCACAGTTTGACCATCGTGTCCAACGCCTGCGGGACGCTCTGGAATCTGTCAGCCAGAGATGCCAAAGATCAGGAGGCATTATGGGAGCTGGGCGCCGTGGGCATGCTGCGCAACCTCATCCACTCCCGGCACAAGATGATCGCCATGGGCAGCGCCGCCGCCCTGCGCAACCTGATGGCCAATCGGCCGGCACGCTACAAGGACGCGAGCGTGGTGTCTCCGGGCGCCGGCGCCCCGTCATTGCACGTCCGCAAACAGAAGGCGTTATTCGAGGAGCTGGACGCCCAACAGCTGTCAGAGACCTTCGACAACATCGACAACCTGAGCCCCAAGGCGTCACACAGGAAGGGGCGGGGCTGTAATGGCGCCGGAGGAGGAGGGAGCTCCACGCGCTCGTACGCCAACACGCCGGTGTTGTCGAGCCCGAAGAACGGAGATGGAGCAAAGAGGACGAGCGAGGAAGCGGCGTACGCTCGGCCCGTGTTCCCGCCCAGTGTGCGGGCGTCCAGTGACAGTCTCAACAGCGTGACAAGCGCAGACGGATACGGCATCCGCGGCAAGACCAAACCGTCGTCTGAGCCGTTCTACTCGTCAGACGAGAACGCAGTCAGCAAGTGCTGCGTCTACAGGAAGTACCCGGCCGACCTGGCCCACAAGATCCGCAGTGCCAACCACATGGCGGACGACGATGGCGCCGAGCTGGACACGCCCATCAACTACAGCCTGAAGTACTCTGACGAACAGCTGAATTCTGGGAGACAGAGTCCCAGTCACCGCGGCGCCATCGAGAGCGATGAGGACGACGAGGAGGATGCTCCGTTGAGGAGGAGGAATGACACCGGCGACCCGGCCACAGCCAGCGGCCGCATGGCGTCTGTCCTGCCGCCACGCTACGTTGTCGCCACGGGACCATCTAACTACGGCAGTGACTCGACAGGTGAGCAGCCAATCGACTACAGCCTTAAGTATGGCGCTGACGCTGCCAACAAGCCGCTATTCAAGCCAGAGGAGGCCGCCGCCCCCTCCGTCCCCCCTGCCCCACCATCCTCTGCCAACAAGCTCCGCCCCCCGCCACCTGCAGCCAATCGGGCGGGGCCAAAAGGTAACCAGGAGTCGACGCAGACCTACTGTGTGGAAGACACGCCCATCTGCTTCTCCAGAGGCAGCTCGCTCTCCTCGCTGTCATCAGAGGAGGAAGAGGAGGATGGCGATGTCATCGGGAGAAGGAGGAGAGGTGGGAGCGTGATCTGCGGCGGCAGCGGCGGGAACAACTACCCGACACTTCCTGTCAGCGAGAAGGACGCACACGAGCAGCAGCAGAGGCAGCTGAAAGAGGCAGAGAGCCAGACCGCCGCCGCCGCCGCCGCAGCTTCAGCTGTTCCCTCCACACGGGGAAGACGAGGTCACCACCATCAAGGTCACGCCCACCACCATCATCACCACCACCACATGGCATCATCAGGCGCCAGGACGCCTAAAAGTCCCCCGGAGCAGCCGTACGCTCAGGAGACGCCGCTGATGTTCAGCCGCTGCACGTCGGTCAGCTCCCTCGACAGCTTCTCCACCTCCTCCATCGCCAGCTCCGTGCGCTCCAGCGAGCCGTGCAGCGGCATGCCAAGCGGCGTGGTCAGCCCCAGCGATCTGCCCGACAGCCCGGGGCAGACCATGCCGCCGAGCCGCGCCAAAACGCCGCCGCCGCCACCGCCAATACAGAAAACAGAGGAGGAAAAGGCCAAGAAGGAGGAGGAGGAGAACAGTGCCGACGTCATGCTTCACTTCGCCACGGAGAGCACGCCGCACGGCTTCTCCCGAGCCTCCAGTCTGAGCGCGCTCAGTCTGGACGAGCCCTTCATCGTAGCAGAGATGAAGAAGGCGGAGGAGGAGGATGGCGGTAGCGAGGAGAGGAGCGAGGTGGAGGCAGCGAAACCGATCCTTGACGAGTCTGACAACGATGACGACCGTAAGATCCTGGAGGCGTGCATCATCATGGCGATGCCCAAGTCCTCGCGCAAACCAAAGAAACCAGCAGCGCCACGGAAACCCAGCCAGCTTCCTGTTTACAAGCTCCTCCCACCTCAGAGCCGCACCCAATCACAGCAGAGGAAGGATGTGCCGCCGCCGCCACCGGAGGAGGTACCCAGAGTGTACTGTGTCGAGGGAACGCCTCTCAACTTCTCCACCGCCACCTCGCTCAGTGACCTCACCATAGATTCCCCACCCAATGAAGAGGCAGCAGCAGCCGTCACACCTGTAGCCCCGCCCACCTCTGCCCAGAGACGGAGGGCTGGACTTCCCGAAGGCGAAAATGGTGACGACATCCTCGCAGAGTGCATCAACGCCGCCATGCCCAAAGCTAAACCCAGGAAACCAATCAGAGCGGCAGTGACCAGTGAGAATCTCCAAGCCCCGCCTCTTCCGCCGCCTCTTCCTCCTACAGCCCCGCCTCCTCTCAGCGCACAGCAGCAGAAGAAAAAGCCGACCTCGCCCGTAAAGCCGATGCCCCAGCGGGCGCCGTACAGCATCGCCACGGCAACAGCTGCCAAAGCAAAACCAGGGTTTGCCTTTGACTCACCGCACCACTACACGCCCATCGAGGGCACGCCATGCTGCTTCTCACGCAACGACTCGCTGAGCTCACTCGACTTTGATGAAGACGACGGTGGCGAGAAGGACGACGAGGACAAGAAAAGTAAAGAAGAAGAAGGCAGGAAGAGGAAGCAGCAGACGGCCGCCATTTTTCCTCGAACGAAATCTGCGAGCAACCCGACGGCGATGGACGAGAAGCAGAAGTTCGCCATCGAGGACACGCCCGTCTGCTTCTCCAGGAACTCCTCCCTCAGCTCGCTGAGCGACATCGACCAGGAGAACAACAACAAGGAGTTCGCTCTGCCGCCGCAGCCCGAGCAGCAAGATGGAGCCAAGACAGGAACAAAG
>NW_024040707.1:33762411-33778911 GCF_014851395.1 Micropterus salmoides | reverse complement strand
TTATGTGAAAGCAAATTAACAATTATCAGGTTAATCATTATATAACACTGTAAAAAGGTTACTGTAATTCGATTTACAGTATGTTTGTAATTTCATTTACAGTATCATTACTATATTTTCATTCACGGTATTATTACTGTATTTTCATTTATTACAGTATTATTACCGTATTGTCCATTTACAGTACTTTCATTTACTGTATGTTTTTAATTAGTTTTTCTTAACTTCCATTAAACAAAATCCACATTTAAAACCCTTTTTTAACTTACAATCCAATTTCAGGATAGCACTGCAAACCACATATTTCACCCAAAAATTACAACATGAACATTTGTCCTTACAATATGCTTTTAATTGTAAAACTTTTACTTATTCAAAGTACAAAGAGACACCTGTCTTCATGTGAAGAGTGATGGCAGGATAAAGACCACAGAAGGTACCTGCAGGATGGTACAGCAAGCACAGTCAAGTGACTGAGATTGAAAGGGATTTGGTTTTGACCCAATGCCTGCAAAACATAACATTTTCTAGAATCAATCCAATACTTGTTGAGACATGTCATGTCATTTCACACACCAAAGTCCGTTGGATTCATTCACTTGGGATTCTTGTCTGAAGAAAATCTTACAACATTCCATATTGTGATATTAGTTATTTTACGCTATACATAAAAATCTTCGCATCAAAAAAGTGTTGAATCTTCTTTCCTTCTGGTGTTAACATCCATCCCAGTCAGTGTGTTGAAGTGATCACAGAAATCTTTTCATGTGAAGAAATAGCCACTGTTCTTTTGTTTATCATTGCTGTGTGGGGGTTGGTGATGGCATAGCTCTTACAAGCATATGTGACAGCAAGCAACAGTGGCTTCTAGTAGGGTTCAAGCATTAATCTTGGATCGAGTCCATAATCTTCTCACCATAGCTAAATGCTACTGCTTTATGGGTCACTGGCCTTGTGCAACACATTGTCGCAAGTTCAGTGGCATTTTCTCCCATCAGACTTCATACATCTCACCCAGTCAGAGATGTAAATAGTGACATGGCTTCGTAGCCTTCATGGCCTGTGTGAAGAATTAAAAATCTTTATTGTATAGTTGCATGTGTTGTTCAGGCATTTTAAGGAGTGTATAAACCCAAAGCTGAAATATCCACTACCACAGGAGTATTGAATACCTATGCTATACAAACATTTTGTTTCTGATACAGTCCTATCAGATTTGTTCCAGTACAGGGTATATACAGGAATACGGAAGTAAAATTAATACTTTTTAAGACCTTTTTTAAGACCTCTACAACATATTTTAAGACTGACGCGCCACTTTAAGCTGTAACTGGTCATGTGGAGTTTTTAAAAGGAATAAACTGTCACAGAGCGACCGGAGCAACGGCATTCTCTCGTTGCTCCGGTGACGAGTCTTGGGTTACGTATGTAACCCTTGTTCCCCGAGAAGGGGAACGAGACACTGCGTCGATGATGACACTATGGGAACGCTTCTGGGCGTGGCAGGGCTGAACTATGAATGAAACTACTCCAATCCTATTGGTGTTACTAGTGTGTGAATACGTAACCGTAGGGGTATATAAGCACGCCGGCACACAGGGCACATTAGCCCTTTCTATGAAGCAAGGCACTCCAGGCGGGGTGAGGTGTGGCGGACCGACGCAGTGTCGCGTTCCCCTTCTAGGGGAACAAGGGTTACATACGTAACCCGAGACGTTCCCCTTTGAGGGAACTCGAACTGCGTCAGTGACAACACTATGGGAACGAGATACCCCGCCTGCCCCCAGCGTGCAGAACCTGATGGCACGACTAGGAGGAGAGCGCACGGGTGCTGGGCGCAGAAGGAAGGTCCAGACTGTAAAACCGGATAAAAGTGAGGGGTTGCCCAGCCAGCCGCATCACACAAATCCTAGAAGCTGCCATGCCTCGAGTAGAGTGCGCCCTTACGGCCATAGGTGAAGGCAAACCGCGCACCTGATAGGCCAGAAATAGTCTGAACGATCCAGTTGCTGATGGTGTGTTTAGAAGCGGCGAGCCCAGCCTTGGGGGACCCGAAACACACCAGCAACGGGTCTGCTTTCCTCCACCGGGAAGACCTCAGAGTGTAAATACTCAGTGCTCTGACAGGGCAGAGCAGAGGTGGGGGATGAAACGCCTGCAGCACCGTGGACCCTGCCAGTCTGGCCGGAACCTTAGGGACATAACCTGGACAAGGGTGCAGGATGGCCCTGACCCTCCCCGGGGCAAACTCCAGGCATCGGGGAGTGCCTGGAGATCCCCCACCCTCCTCAGAGAGGTGCTAGCGAGGAGAATGGTCATCTTAAGGGTCAGGTGCTTGGCCTCAGCCAACTCCAGGGGTTCGAAGGGGGCCTCGGCCACGTCTGCACTATGGCATCCAGCCCTAGTGGGGCTGGGGCGAGAGGGAGAACCACAGGGGACAGTGCGTCGTCTCTTGGGACGCAAACAAGTCCATGTTTATGGGGCTGAACTCTTTGCATAATAACTCCACCACCGCGGGGTGTAGTCTCCATTCCCCGGGCCTCAGCCCCTGTCTCGACAGCAGGTCTGCTCCTTGATTCTGGGTCCCAGGGATGTACATCGCTCTGAGGGACAGCAGTCTCTGCTGGGACCACAGGAGGATCTGTTGTGCCAGTTTGCATAACGGGCGCAAGCGCATACCCCCTTGGGGATTCAAATAGGCCACCACTGCCGTATTGTCGGTTCTGACAATCATGTGGCGACAGCGGAGGGCGGGCAGAAAACTCCTCAGAGCTCTGAAAACCACCAACATTTCCAGGCAATTTATGTGCCAAGAGAAATGACTCACGACAGATCGCTCCCAACACGGGACCTTGGTACAGGAACCAAGATTTCCTCCATACAGACAGGGAACGAAGGCATCTGCTTGTAACCCGTATCAGTCGGAGCGGATTTCCCCTCGGGGAGAATCCCTTGGATTTTAGCCACCACTGCAGGGCTCTCATGTGCAGTAGCCCGGAAGGTATTATACTGGACGCTGCTGCCAGGAGACCCAACACCCTCTGAAAGTGTTTTATAGTGATGGCGCGGCCTTACTGCACTCTGGTCACTGTGGACAAAATGGACTTGACGCATGCGGGAGACAGGTGGGCCCGCATCGTCGTTGAGTCCCATCCCACCCCTAGGAACGTAGTCCGTTGGGCAGACGTCAGCACGCTCTTCTTCGCGTTGAGCCGCAGCCCCAAACGCTGAAGGTGGGCGAGGACGACATCTCGACGCCGAACCGCTAACTCTCGAGACTGGGCCAGCACGAGCCAGTCGTCGATGTAGTTCAGTATGCCGATGCCCTGGAGCCTCAACGGGGCCAGAGCTGCATCCATGCATTTGGTGAACGTGCGGGGAGAGAGTGCTACCCCCTACTCGAAGCCTCAGGACCTCTTCCCCCAGGCCATGACGGTCCTCAGATCCGTCTCTCGGGGGGCTGTGGGCGAGAGCGCCGTCTTGCGTCCCAGGTTGGTTGAGGGGGATCCCGTGAAGTGACGCTCTGCTTCTGGCTGCGGCGGTAGGTGCTGGACGAAGGCTGCGTCCGCCTTTCCTGAGCTGTCGCAGTCCAGGAGTCTGACCGGCGAGGGAGATATCGCTCGAACGCCTCCCCCTGTGTTTTGGCGTGCTGGAACCTGTTGACGACAGCATCCACTGCTTCGCCAAACAGGCCAGTAGGCACGATGGGCGCATCCAGGAGAAAAGCCCTCTCCTTCCCCTCCACGCGAAGAAGAGCGTGCTGACGTCTGCCCAACGGACTACGTTCCTAGGGGTGGGATGGGACTCAACGACGATGCGGGCCCACCTGTCTCCCGCATGCGTCAAGTCCATTTTGTCCACAGTGACCAGAGTGCAGTAAGGCCGCGCCATCACTGTAAAACACTTTCAGAGGGTGTTGGGTCTCCTGGCAGCAGCGTCCAGTATAATACCTTCCGGGCTACTGCACATGAGAGCCCTGCAGTGGTGGCTAAAATCCAAGGGATTCTTCCCGAGGATACCCGAGAGGTTGAGCCACAGATGGCGCTCCGTAGCCACCAAAGCCACCATGGATCGGCCGATGGAACAGGCCGTTTCCTTGGTCACACGGAGAGCTTGTGTCCGTTGCTCTACGGAGCTCAGTCAGGTCCTCCTCAGAGGGACCTCCCCCTACGTCACAGTCCCGAAGGAGATCGGCCTGGTATGCCTGCAAGACAGCCATCGGGTGCAGGCTAGCACCAGCTCGACCCGCTGCCATGTAGGCCTTGCCCACCAAATCGGACATCATCCGACACGGCTTGGTGGGGAGCGCCGGCGTCTGGAGGGATGAGGCGAGGTTGGGAGAGCGGTAGCTAGCCAGTGCCTCCTCCACCCGTGGCATTACTCCGTAGCCGTGCTGTCTGATCTCCATCACGTTGCCGTAGTCCAGCCGGGGGGACGTAGACAGCCGTGAAGAGAAGGGTTTGTTCCACGATCTACGGAAAAAATGGTAAGGGCCAACGTGGGGGTGGCGCTCGGTGTTGCAGAAACCGCTCGTCTAGTTTGTTGCCCACCGCAGGCTGCTGCACCGCTAGCCCCAGTAATACCGCTAGCAAGGCTGATGAGCAAAGTATTGAAACGTCATAAAATTGTTCACCTGTTAAATTTGTGAGATGTTATAAAAGTATAATTGGAAATATAATAGGAAAAAGGACCGGTTTAGGGCAACGTTATTTTATCTTTGAGATACATTTTTAGAGGGTAAAAATAAACTGCATAAATGAGATGCTTTCAGAGTTGCAGTACTAGAGAAACAAATATGTGAAGTACTTTATTAGTTTATAATTAACACAGTCAAATAAAATCAAACTCTATACCGTACTGAATTGCATAGCTTTTGCTTATTCTTTTGCATCATGTCATATCGCATTGTGTTGAATAATATGTCGAATCTAGGGTTGACCCTGAATTGTCGAAGATTTGATGCTCAATGGGCGGAGCCTGATTTGACTGTCAATCTCACAGTCGAAGCTTTGCAGCGAAGCAAGGATAATGCCATTTTGGTGTTATGGGGGTCCTCAACGTCTGATTTTACATATAACTACCAGTTTTCTCCCAAGAAGTTATATTATATATATTTAAATATACATTTCAACATAATGCTGTAAATAAACACTTTTAAGAAAAAGCTTTCTCCTCTTTAGCTTTTAAAGGAACCACAACGTGCATGGAAATGTCGTCCGCACGGCATGCATGCAAAACTGCACATGACCAGTGAATGGCAGGCGAGGAGAGAGAAAATCAATAATAAACCTCAGTTTAGCTTGAAATTCAGTGTAAGTTACAGTGACTGAATGAATACAACTTGTTTCCACTACCTTCAACTAGTCAAACGAATCAGGCATTGTAGGTTTAAACAATATCACCTAGAACTATTCTGACTCCTTTAGCGTAAAATTTCTGTATGGTATAAAAGTGACTTTCATTCATCTTGACAGGTGGTTAGTATTTTCTCTAATTCACATTTTAGCAAGGGAATACCAAGCACCAATCTACCAAAGTGATTAGAATTCAGACACACACTTTCCATTATAAGGCCCTCTAGATGATGTCAACATAATCAATAATGCCATTACCTTTCAATTAGCCACAATCATGCTCAGTTTATTAGATTAACACTGCAATAATAACCCTCAATAAAATCCAGCAATCCTTTTTGAAAGTCAAGGGATGTACCTGTCTCCTGCAATCTGCACTTCAATCTGCTCTTTACCAACACTTTGACATCTTTAACGACATCTCAATGCATCAGCGCTAAAGTATATCTTCCTGTAACACCCCCTATAAGGGCGGCATGGTGGACCAGTGGATAGCACCATGACCTCACAGCAAGAAGGTCGCCCGGCCTTTCTGTGTGGAGTTTGCATGTTCTCCCCGTGTCTGCGTGGGTTTCCTCCGGTTCCTCCGGTTTCCCCCACCATCAAAAAACATGTTAGGTTCTCCAGTCAGTGCCATTGACTAGACACTGATATACATCTGGAGTTGGTCCCCAGGCACTGCACAGTGGCTGCCCACTGGTCCCTTGAGAAACAGGTTAAATGCAGAGAATGAATTTCACGACATGTATGTGTAAAATAAAGTATCTTCTTCTATACCTTTTACATTTTGTCTCTTCATTAGCTATAGTGATGAGTCGGTGAGCTAACATGCTGACCAAATATAATTTTATACCGGAGAAGGGCAACTGTTTGGAAATCTTCTAGGTATTTCAAAAGAGCATGCTTGATTGTGGCATGAACTATCATGCAGACAGGCCTACCATAAAGGCAGAGGTTTTATATCACCTTAAAACTCCCGTAATGAGACACATCATGCTTTACTACTTTCACTACTTTGTATATCGGACCCTTCGCTGCCATCAAAAAGAAAACTTAACCAAAGTTTTCAGAAGGCAGTTTTTAAGGTGTATGTCAGAGAGAACACTATCCGCTTTGATCACAACATCTGTGCTGTAGTACCTCTGTTTCTTGTTATGTCGTGGGAGCAACCAAATCCTTTCTGTGAGAGCTTCTAACCAGGACGGGGTGTTCTCCTTGTTTATCCAGCATGGTTTCCCGCTGGCGTGAAATGGCTGTTGGTTAATTTTTAATTTCATCCTTTGAAACACATCAGTAAAGTGGGTTTCCTAATTAACCCTATTGCCTATGCAGATTGAGGCAAGAGGTGGCCTGAAACAACACAAGTGTCTGTTTTACTAAGACCTAGTTCCATCACCTAAAACCTCGCCACTCACCGGGGGAACATAAACATCCTCCAGAAGAAAGAAATCCAAACATTGGCACTACTTTGTTTCATTGGTCAAAAACAGAAAAACACCCACATAACACAAGATAGTAAAGTTACTTCGATGAATGATGTATTTCTTTTATCTGTGTGGGTAAGATTATTCTATCCTTCAGTCCCCCTGCTGTGGCCTTTTTTCTCTCCCTCCGTTTTCTTTCACATCTGACAGCAGAAATAACAGGTCTGAAGATGACCGCATATCTGCTGTCTGAATGGAAAACAAAACCCACATAGGCCTTGTGCAGAAGACACTGCCATCCATTATCTTGTTTTCTCCTGTTTGGGATTTGAATCTGGTGAGAGGAGTTATACAGCAATCATGCTGCCAGATTCTATTAATTTTTTTGTTCCAGTGAGCATGATGCAAAAAGCTTGTTGTCCTCGCTGCCACAGAGCTTAAACCTGTCCCAAAAATGCTCAAGACAGTATGTTGAAATGTGACTTTTCATCCATGGTGTCAAACTGCTGCAGATGAAAAAAATTATAATTCATCAAAAAGCTACTTTGAATCATATTCAGTGTTTTCAAACTGTAGTTTTGGATAAAATACAGACGGGGACAATGACAACACGTTACATGACTGACAACAGTACAAGTTTAATTAACATCTTAGCTAATCAGTCATACTTGACATAACAATTTAAAGACCTTGTTTTTTGCAATAGTCAAATACAAAACATGGCTGTGCGATATGGCGATATATATTGTTTGACAATAGAAAAATATCTGTCATTTGCAATTATGCTCTATCGTTTACATCGTTGTTTCGAAATTTCACACTGTACTGTAACATTTTGGCAAGGGAACAGCGCTTTGCACCGCGGTGAAGTTAGGTTTCATTTGGAATTCGACATCTACCGAATGTCCAACGTAAAACAAATATACAACTTGAAGGTAACTTCACCGCGGTCCGTTCTTCCACATGTGCCGGTATTGTGGGGAAGAAATTGCATTAAATATAATTTACGTCTCGTCCTCTCGTGTTAACTTTGCAGCAGCAAGTAGCCTTGGTTTTCTAATTAACAACCTAGCTAACATTAGTTACATTATTTGCAGTGTCGTTCACTCTATCATGGTATTTGTCATGTTGTTGGATTTCTCCCTTCTAAGTTCTCACTTACCCCCCCTTTATAATGCAGAGAAATATCTTGAGTTACAGTTGGCAATGCCATATTTCACTGAATTTACAAAAAATGTTCTATATCGGGATATATATCATTATTGGGATATGAAATGACCTATATCTGGACATGAATTTTTTTGCCCTATCACACAACCCTAATACAGGCATTGAGTGAATTGAGTTTTTAATACTGTATTTCAGTTCTCCGAGGCTTATGATTCCAATCATATGGTGTTCCATGGAGTAGCCACATAACTTACATAAATAGCGTTACTCAACTACAAACAATGCTAAAGGGTACCGAGGGTGTTAAAAAGCTACGCCAATGGGTCTTGACAAAGCGTTTATGTGATGCCCTGAGATGAGAACGGGTTGGCTTCAAAACAGCCACCATTAGCCTATTTTAACTTCTTTGTAGAGCAAATGTTTTGTGCGAAAGGAATTAAAGGCCTGTCCCATATCGACGCCTTTCACAAATATAGGCAGGTTCAAATCACTGACTTAAGCAAATAAAGCCCATATCAATCCGTGTTATGTAATGCTAACTTAATAGTAAAGTACAACAACAGCTGGAATCAAGTCACAGACATAAATTTTCTGAACTTACCAGGCAGTTCAACTTCCTCCCTTATTTTTCTCCATGCAATCTCCCGTTTTGTCCGGTAAATATGAAGTAGCGTCACAGAGCTCTGGGTGACCAGTGACAGCTACAATAACGACAATGGAGGTCGGAAACTCATGGCTCGCTGCTGCAGACAGGTTCAGAAGTGCGAGTGAAGATAAATCAACTTTAATCCACTGTCACCACCGGCTCTCTCCTCCAGAGTTCCCCATCACTCTATAGCTGTCTGTTGGTGATCAGAGGTCCCTGCACTCTGCCTGGTCCTCTTCACACAATACTCACCCACTCATGCTGAAATGACGTTTTTCGTGTGTGTTTTGGAAACACACACGAAATTAGGAGACGAAAGTGAAAAGAGATTCCACATGGCTTTTAATCAAGAATGTACAGATTTTTACATGTCAAATAAGTTATAAGCAAGCATGTAAGGAGCCTAGCTAATAAGGATAGCTATGTTATTCCATTAGAAAACAGCTGGGTTGCTGAGGTTTGCATGCTGTACATAGCTGATGGTCAATATCAATTGCACACTCCCCCCGAGTGTGCGCCACAGTTACACGGTAATTCTGTGGGAAACACTGTACTGTGCATTTACAGATGTTGCTGCTGGTTTCTCTTAAAGCTCATAAGCTTATTTCTTCCATGCTGGCATTTCACTGGCATGCTGCAACGTAACACTGCCCCCTGGCCATCAGATCACCAAACAATGATCTCAAGTAGCCATGATTAGATGATATGAAAATAGAGACAATCATCCAAGCCTACGGTCCTTATCGTCTGCTCACCAACGTGGTAGCTTGTTATGGCCAAACCTAGAGTACCTACTCTTAGTGCATTTTCAACATGTTCTTTGCTTCTTCAAGTTAATCCTTGTGTTTTCTCTGCTGCCTTAGATTCCTCAGGATACCTGTGGAGCCAGTCTGCCTGTTCCGCCTGCCTAATCTCTGCACCGAGCACCAATGACCTGCCACAGCAATCTCTGTCTCGCTTGGACCTACTACCGCTTCTTCTTCCCCCCTCAGACCGGCACATTTCCTGGTTGTTGTAAAACTATCTCTGTTTACAGTCATGCTTTTGAGTCCTATTAGCAAAATAGCCTTGCAAGCATCAGAGCACTTCTTTTGTTTATGTCCCCACATGAAACAAATTCATGAAACTTCAAGTCTGCTGAACATCCATACCCCACCTGAAGTGGATCTAAGACCCCACATGGGACCCCGCCCCCCAGCTTGAGAACCACTGACTTTTATATGAACAAGCTGGTGTCAATGCTCACAAGACAAAATGCAGAGAAACTCAAGTTCCACTTAGCATTTACACAGTGCTGGGCAGTCGCGTCACTACAAGTAGCTCCGTTACTAGTTTAACTACATTTCTCAGTAGCTTGGCAGTAGCGTCACTGTTTTCTGAATCAATTCATTCATTCATTCTGAATGTGCAGCCAGGGGAAGCGCTTCAGTGTGACGGTGACATCACGTACCGATCCTTGGGCTGATGTCTGCGACTTTGCTGCAGGGGAGTTTTTAGCGACTGAGTTTACTTTCTAATGTTAAAGTTATTGTAACACCTCTTGTGAGAAGGATCAGGGTCCAGCCTGGACACCTCTTACTCTAGTGAGGAGAAAACTTTGATATGAAGTGGCAGAAACTTGTTTCGGTGAGATGAGAGATTTCTCTCTCTCTTTGGCCTATTGCCATGAATGTGTAGGTTGTTTACGTTGCAATGTTGCCAAAGCACAAATTCACATATAAACAATAAAAAAGATATAATTAATAAATAATTAAATGACGTTATAAAAACTAAAAGAGGAATAAAAACACAAAACAGACCTATGTTATGTTAGAAATATGCCTTGCTTTTTCAAAGAACAATTATTAAAATAACAAACAATATTAATGCTAATAATGTGATATTTAAGTAACTTTATGCAAACAATCCATTTGTTGCATGAGGAAATACATTTAGCTGCAATGATATGGCACTAAGTAGGAGAGTTTCTGTGTCTGTTTGAAGCAGATTTTTTGTCTTCTATTGCTACTGAGGAATGAAGTTGGTTCAATATAATGTAGGCACTGTGTGTGTGTGTGGAAATCCCCCTCTCACCCCTCGCGGGGTGGTATGTGTCATCCTCAAGCTCGGGTCCTCTACCAGAGGCCTGGGAGTTTGAGGGTTCTGCGCAGTATCTTAGCTGTTTCTAGGACTGCGCTCTTTTGGACTTAGACCTCTGATGTGTTAGCTGGAATCTGCTGTAGCCACTCTCCCAGTTTGGGGGTCACAGCGGGGTTGCTTGGGATTGCCACATCTGTCACTGCTTCTGCTTTTTGTCAATCAACATGATGTCTGGTTGGTTAGCCATCACCAGTTTGTCATTCTCAACTACCTTAGGAGGAGGCTTCCAGCCCATACTCATAGCAGATGTTCCTGTACACTATGCAACCTACCTGGTTATGAAGTTCCATGTACGCACTTCCTGCCTGCATCTTACATCCTGCTGTTATGTGCTGTACTGTCTCAGCGGCATCCTTGCACAGTCTGAGTTCTGCCTAGTGTGGTAGACCCCAGCCTCTATTGATCTTATACTCACTGCCTGTTCTTGTGTCGCCATGATTAGTGCTTCTGTGCTGTCCTTTAGTCCAGCCTTTTCCAGCTAGCTGGTAGGATTTCCTGATATCAGCCACTATTTGTTTGTGGTACATGCCATGCTGTGGCTTGTCTCTCCATTCCTCTCCCTTCTTCGTCTTCCTGGTCCTCACCCTCGGGTTTCTGATGCCTGAGGTTTTCACTAAGCCCTTCATCTTTGGGGTCCATCTTCCTGATGTACTCCTGGATCTATGTCGTTTCATCCTGGAAAGTGGTCTTGACACTCACTAGCCCTCGGCCTCGGCCTCAGTCTCGAGTCTCTGGATTTGGGGTGAAACCCTCCATGCATTGTGAGGAGCTTTCTTGTCTTGATGTCAGTGGCCTCTATCTTCTCCTTTGGCCAGTTTATTATACCAGCGGGGTATCTGATGACTGGCAGGGTGTATGTGTTGATGGCTCGGATCTTGTTCTTCCCATTCAGCTGACTTTTCAGGACCTACCTTACTCTCTGTAAGTATTTGGCTGTGGCGGACTTCCTTGCTGGTGCTTGGCTCCCCAGGTATTACTGCCCATTCCCTTCTGGGCCCTGTCCATGTATTGAGCCATGTGCCTACTCATGTCTGAGCAATGTTTCTGTGAGTGTGTTTTTAACTCAGTAACTTACACAGATATTTCTACTCTTTTCTTTTAAAAGATACAGTACTCAAAATCAGTTTTGGGCAAGTTACTCAGAAATTGTAATCAGTTACAAGTTACTTATTAATCTTTCCATAAGTTTCATGTTGCTATGCTGCTTTAGCAGATGCTTCAATACACTACTAGTTACCTTATAATCCCTTACACTAGTCACTGGGGAAAGTAATAATATCACAGTAACACATTACTGAGTAAAATGTATGCATTTCTATGAGTTCTTGAAATGTTTTTCTGATATTTAAATATTTAAAAAAAAAAAAGCCTTTAAAAATGGATCCCCAACTATAAAAATACTTGCCAATGTAACCTTGAAACAGAGGACTATTGATTGTTTGAGGAGTCAACTTGTGTACGTACTGTACTCCTCCTTCTGAACTGAAAATCACATGGAAGGACAAAAACTGATGACTGAAAGCCTCTGAAGGTTACTTTTTCATTTCAACAAAGAAGAAGAACCTTAAATAAATGGAAGGACAAAAACCGTCTGTTTACTTGGCCTTTTGAATTGTGGGAAGGTGCAGCAGCTCTCATCCTTTCTATGCTAAGGCACAGATACTGAGAGAACTTTTGTTGCTTTCATGAAATATTACCTTGGATTCATTTTGTTTATAAATTCATAGCTGTCATTTACACTGGGGAAGCTGGGGACATGTCCCCATCACTTTTTGAAATAGCTGATTTTGAATATTAACTGGGGGGGGGGGGCTCCAAGGTCTTCTTTGCCCAGGGCCTCCAAAGCAGTAAAACCTCCCTTGGTCACATCTCTTGACACAAGTGTATCATCACGCCCCTAATCCCTTTTGTCCCCAGCAGCACCCAGAGCACCAGACTCCATTGAGACAGTAATTTTGCCTTTATTCATACTGAACAGAAACAAAATAGTCTTTTCACTGTTGTCAAAAATCCCCCACTCTCTGCTTGGGATGCCATTACTCCACAATATCTGTACATAGCAAATTTGCTGTTGTATTAAAGCTGCCCATAGGGAATTTATTTTAAATAACTTTTTGTCATATATTCTAAAACTTTTACTATATTGAAAGTAGCACATGAGACAGATAATCTGTGAAAATAATCTGGGTCCTCTGGCTCTTCAAGCATTATTAGTTGCATTAGTGGCTTCAGAGGTTTTGCAAACACAGTGGCTGAGAAACACCCACCAGCAGTAAAATAACTGCCCAATCCTCCTTTGCCGACAACAGCGTATAGTAAACACGTGTCAACACATCCCAGCTCCGCACAGTTTCGGGCTCATTATGTTACAAATGTCATGTGCTGTAATTGACGAATGGCAAAGAAGCATGATTACAAACAGTGGGCAATAACGTTTAAGGTAGGACAATGGTGTACTAGCCTTTCATCCTGTTGTCATGTTGTCACTGTCTCTAAAGCCTGGGGCGCTCTGCCCTGGGCCACAAAGCATCAGAGGGGCGACTTTGAGACGATGAGTTGCTGCAAAAGGGACTGTGGTCCTGGTGATGCGCTTACCGTGGAAAGCGAGCTTTATCATATATATGTATATAATATTGAAATGTAGGGGATGGCAAGCAATGACAACAACCGCTATTTACATTTATTCATTTAGCTGATGCTTATATCCAAAGCGACTTACAATTGCTAAGTATGTTGCTCAGGGACACATTGGTGGATGTGTCACAGTGAGGATTTGAACCCAGGTCTCTCAAACCAAAGGCATATGGGTTCATCTGATGATACACAGGACAACTTTTTGAGCAGTGTTGCTGGGCAGTCTTGCTGGTGGTAAGTCCGACTGTGTTTTGAGCGTATAGTGGCTGTGCGTGGCAGGTGGTGGAGTGGTGGGGGAAGGGGATTACGGTAGTAATCTTTACTCATTACCACTGACGGCAACGTTGCCCTGCACAATTGCTGTAAAAGTTGCTCCATGTATCATCAGCTTTAGCCATTGCTCCATCACCACAACGATCTTCACACCTTCTTGCTTTACACTTCAGTGCATGTTAAATGAACAAATTAATTCTTCGAAAATTCAACAAGCAATGTGAGGGCCGTACAGTGGTGGAAGGAGTACTCAATTTTCATACTTAAGTAAAAGTACAGATACCACACAAAAAATGTTACTCAAGCAAAAGTAAAAGTCATTACAGGTTTGTGAGTTACAATGAATCACAATAAGGAAAACTGAGTCACAAGAGGACAAGTGGATATTTCCTATACTGTGCGAGGGATTACCCTGAGTTATAGTGTTGTGTCGGTCAGTGAACGTTTCGTTCATTTGAATTAATCTTTTATGTGACTCGGGAGGAACGAGTTGTCTCAGTGAGTAGTTCATTTTCACGTATCCGTGAATGACCTTGGACTCTTTCCTTCACTTGTGACACGGCAGCTGCATGGACACCGTCAGCACAGGAAACAGAATTGATTAGTTCGCGACTCACAACTGTGGGTCTTTGGGTTTGAGTCGTTCATTTGTCACGTGACAGCTCAGCCACTGGGCTGTGTGGGGCAGACATGAATGATTCGTTCACCACTCACATGGGTCCTTGGAGTCTTTCATTCGTTCGGCAGGCTGATTTGCCAGCACTGGAGAATGAGAGGCAAGTTGGTTGTCAGGTAACAGTCAGTCTGGCAATAATAGCTATTTTGTTAATTATGTGCTATTTAATAAAGTATAACATTATTACAGTGCAGTGATGTTGCGCTATAGCATTAACAAAACCATACTGAAACATTAGTACTGCATTCTTCTCCATAACAAATGGATCCGGTCATTAAAACATTGAAACACAGATACACCGTAACGTTAACATTAGCCCTGTGGTGTGTTTACAGCTAACAGCTGATCCGGGTCCGCCAGAGAACGCAACGTAACTTTTACTTTTATTTATCAACAGAGCCGTGCTGTTGTTTCACAGCTCCTGACTGGTGAACAACCAGACAGTGTTTGGGAGCGATGTGCTCATGGTTTTTCTCTCTGTCTGCAGAGTCCGGACCTGATGTGGCCCATTCTGCATCCAGACCTGCCGAACTTTCCTTTCTATTTTAACTGGATGGGTTTATTCAGATTATTATTAAATTTGTTGAAATTTGTTGAACAACAGAGCAGTTCTCATGTAATTTGCAATTTGTTGACAGTAGCCTGGAGTCTCACTGTTTATTTTTGGGATTTTATAATGCACAGGACAGCACTGGACAAACTCTTTTCTCTGGCATCAAGGATGTGTTTTTGAGACTGAACATTCCAGTCGAATGCCTTGTAGCATACTGCTTTAATGGAGCCAGTAATATGTCCGGGTGCTTTCCAGGAGTGCAGGCTCGTCTCAAGGAATTGTGCCCTCAGTCAAGGTATGTACACTGTAACAACCACGCGCTGGACTTGGTTCTTTAGGAAGTTGCTTGTGACATGAGCCTTGTGGCCAATACTTTGAACTTTGTACGGGGTGTTGCTACTGTAATTGGAGAATCGGCAAAGCACAAACAGCTTTTTGAGTCGCTTTTTCGGTTGCGATGAGGTTGCGGTTAACATCCTTGGCCTTTTCCTCAACGAGATGGTGCGTCCGCGCCACAGCCATCAAACGTGTCTGTTTCTCTTACAGTACTCTTCTGGCTACACTCAATTTGCCGAAAGATGACAAGAACATTCTCTGAGGGAACAGCAGATCAAAGATTGGGGGACTGCGGAACAAAGCCCAAAAAAGGAGAACATTTTTCAGTCTTCTCTGTTGCCAAGCACTGTCGAACCCTGCGAGGCAGTGGCATGGAGCCTGCAGAGCTCCAAAGGAAGTGCCCTTGGTGCACTTGATTGCGCGAATGTGCTCAAAGATCACATAGCGGCACTTCGTGATGATGACATTGTGGAGGAGATGGTCCACAAGGTTGAAGCATGTGCCTCAGAGATGGACCTGAAAATGCCAGACACCACCACAAGAGTGAGTTGAACTCCAGGCCGCTTTCGCCGAATCACGGATACAGAGGCAGTGGCACACAACGCAGCAACAGTGTGATTTGGCGACATTAGTTTTACCAGGCTGTTGACTTGGTGTCAGCTGAGCTGAAGAGATGTTTGATCAAGAGAGTATGACACTAACAGCGAGCCGAGAGAGGGCAGTAATATTGGCAGCAGGAGGAAGAACTGTTAATTTGAAGCCCCTTCAGCTTCCCAAGGAGCTGGACACAGACCGCCTTAATCTCCAGCTCAAAATGCTTGGCGATGTCACCAGAGAATCTCAGTGTAGCTCAGTGAGAGATGTAGCATTATGCCTATCTAAGCTCCGTCCTCAAACAAGAGCTCTGTTTACTGAGACTGAAAAACTCATACAATTGTGTCTGTGTTTATCAGTTACCTCAGCGATCAACTTGCGCTGATTAAAAACATGGTTACGGTCCACCGTGACATAGAAAAGACACTCACACACTTGTCCCTGATGATGTCCACATGTGTGACATCCATTTCCTCATGAGAGACTTTACCTACTCAAGTCCTGAGCGCCAATTTGGAGTAATGTAACAGGAGCACCCTGCTCAAGGTAAAGCGTTTAGTTTATTTTGAGCTGCCGCTGAGCAGTTTAACTTAAAATAACATAGGCATTCATTTCACACAAATAATTTTGCTGAATGTATTTGGTTATATTATTGTGTGCTGTGCAAATTGGGCTTTGTGTCATTGTGGTGGGTCTGAAAG
>NW_024040707.1:33738258-33761911 GCF_014851395.1 Micropterus salmoides | reverse complement strand
GAACTGGCTTAGATCTAGCATTGGTCCACAGCCTATGCACAGTGGCTGCCCACTGTTCCTAATTAGGTTGGTTTAATAGGGACATAAGGGCTCAGATTAGGGGCGTGATGATACACTTGTGTCACAAGATGTGACGATGCAGAAGAAAAAGATGAAAAGATTTAGAATTAATGGGAAATGCAAATGAGTGGGTGTCCTCCCCCATCAACACTTAATTTCCTGCATTTTGGAGACATTTTCTGCTCCAAATTACATTGGAAATGTCTTTTTTTTATATAAAGGGAAACAAAAAATTCAGCTTGCAGGGGACAATGCACATTTGTTTCTTCTATATTTAAATTGCATGTTTTCTTATTGTGCAAATAAACCTTTCTCAAAGCATATTCATTTGTTAGTTAACATTTCTTGGTGCAAGCTATTTTTCAGAACATTTTTAACAAATGCTTTCAAAAAGTGACGGGGACAAAATCAGCCATTTCAAAATGCGGTGGGGACATGTCCCCAGCGTAAATGACACCCATGCCTGCAGCTGGTAGCGATGACAATGCAGACACAGAAATGTCACCCTTTCCCGTTGGCAATATGGGCTGTAGCTGGATTTGTGGTGTGTTCATGCACAATAAATCATATTCATTTCATGAACATGCTTTAGAAACTATGTAAACAGCTATAAGTAATTTAACAGTATAAAAACACTGACCCCCCCCCCACACACACACACATTAATGCATAAATTATTACTGTTAAGCAATTAGATGTAAAGAGGATATTTAACTATTTTATTAAAAGTCATGTTTGAGGTCAAATATGTTAAATATAGCAGTAAATTGCAACACAAAGAACAAGGAGCACATTTGAGGTTATTAGGACAATGTGTGACTGGGAGAGGTTATATGATGCATTCTCCCTTTTTGAACTAAAGTAGAGTCTGGGTGTAAAACTGCAAATAAATATTTTACATCTGGATGACAATTCAGTGTTGTTTAAGGTTTGTGTTTGCTGTCTTTTTGGAGATGGAGTTCGTCTTCACAGATGTTGATTATTCTGTTCTAGAGTATAATAATAATGTAAAGAATGGATTACTGAATCAAATGTTATTCTAAATGGTGCTGTTAAAATTGTTGACACTTACCAAGAAAGGCAGCAAATTCAATTCATCGAGTGCATTTTTGCTCAAAGTGGCACCTCAAAGTCACTGTGTGATTCTTAACATGAATAATGATTTCATTTATCTATTATAGAGGACTGTAATGCCAGCCAGCAAGTTTTCCACATCTGACAAAGTGATAGCTTTAGTGAAACAGCACAGTTTCCTGTTTTAAGTGTGGCATTAATCAACTTTCCTCCTAAATAATGGATTACAACACCAGCTTGTGGCAGAAGACTCAAAGGACATCAAATCCAGCAGTGACTGTAATATGGATGACTAAGTTTCCTAAAAAAAAAAAAAAAAAGAAAATGCCATGTTGGGTTTTGCATTACAAAATTTTTGTTGGATGGTGGGCTCTACAGTTGATACACTTATCTGCAGACTTACAGTAGTCCATCTATTTGTTTAGAGTTGTATTTCTTGTATTTGGCAGCTCTTGGGCTGGTTTAGTTTTTCTGAAAGATCCAGCTGTATACTTTCCATGGTAGATACTAAGAGGTTTTTAAATCATATAGCATTTTAGAATTTTGAGACATTGGTGTACTTGACTGAACCAAAAGAGACTATCACTGAGTGTTGCACCTCTACGTTACCTTTCAGATTAAGAGCAAGCGTGTAACGTTTTACTTAGGTAATATGAAGTCTATGTAATTATTTAATTTGTTTTTCCCGCAGCTTTATTAGTAAACAAGTTAGTGAAAATAACTCCAATAACATGTACGTGCAAAATGTCCAATGTCAAGCTATAGAAGAAACAAAATTGTCTTGTTCACCCATCACACTTTTTACTATCTCATCATTTCTGTGGCATTTTGTTTAGTTTTTTTGTCTCTACTGAGGGTTGAAATAAACAATCCCTGATGGTTTCAAGATGGTTTCAACAGACTAAAATAAAACTTTTAGCCTTCAGATATCTAAAAATTCAGAAGTCATGTAGGTTCATCTTTTCCTTAAGTTCCCACTTACTATATATAATCTGTTTATCTTCCCATAAGGAAGATAATTTAAATTTAAGGTCAATTGGGAAAATCAAAATTCACAGAAAAGGGTTTAAGAGACCCTGTTACGATAAATCCTCAAACTCTCACACCTTTTATAGTGTTCTGTAACAAAAAACTGCAAGTGTCAAGAGCTTTGACCTCATTTTGAGATATGTAATCAACCTTATTCTGAGGGAAGCTGTAGGAATGAGAGATTTTTTCAGCTTAGGGACCTGGAAATGTGGGTCAGTAATGGTGTGGGGTGGCATTTCTTTGGGGGGCCACACGGCCCTCCATGTGCTCGCCAGAGGTAGCCTGACTGCCATTAGGTACCGAGATGAGATCCTCAGACCCCTTGTGAGACCATATGCTGGTGCGGTTGGCCCTGGGTTCCTCCTAATGCAAGACAATGCTAGACCTCATGTGGCTGGAGTGTGTCAGCAGTTCCTGCAAGAGGAAGGCACTGATGCTATGGACCGGCCCGCCCGTTCCCCAGACCTGAATCCAGTGGAGCACATCTGGGACATCATGTCTCGCTCCATCCACCAACGCCACGTTGCACCACAGACTGTCCAGGAGTTGACGGATGCTTTAGTCCAGGTCTAAGAGGAGATCCCTCAGGAGACCATCCGCCACCTCATCAGGATCATGCCCAGGCATTGTAGGGAGGTCATACAGGCACGTGGAGGCCACACACACTGCTGAGCCTCATTTTGACTTGTTTTAAGGACATTACATCAAAGTTGGATCGGCCTGTAGTGTGGTTTTCCACTTTGATTGTGACTCCAAATCCAGACCTCCATGGGTTGATAGATTTGATTTCCATTGATCATTTTTGTGTGATTTTGTTGTCAGCACATTCAACTATGTAAAGAAAGGAGTATTTAATGAGATTATTTCATTCATTCAATCTAGGATGTGTTATTTTAGTGTTCCCTTTATTTTTTTGAGCAGTGTATATACACACACACAGTAAAGGCCTAGTTTATATTGAACCAACTTCATTCCACAGTAGTAATAGAAGAAAGACTACAAACCTGTTCCAAAGTAACTTAATTATCACATTATTAATTAATTATATATTTTTTATTGTTTATATGTGAATTTGTGCTCTGGCAACATTGCAACCTACACATTCATGGCAATGGGCAAGAAAGAGAAAGAAAGAGAGAGATCTCATCTCATGGAAACAACTTTCTGGCACTACATATCAAAGTTTCCAATCGCTCGTGTCTTTACTCCCCTGCAGCAAAGTCGCAGACGTCAGCCCAAGGATCGGTATGTGACGTCACTGTCGGTTCAGAAATGCCTGGGGAAATGTAGCGTGTGTGGAAGCTACCGCGCTACTCGGCCAATAAAAGAGCTTTGTTACTGAAAAGCTATTTGATTCAGCAAATAGCAACGCTACCACCAAGCTACTGAGAAATGTAGATAAACTAGTAACGGAGCTACTTGTAGTGACGCTACTGCCCAACACTGCCTTTCAGCTGAGAAGGAAAATAATGCAAGTTTGTGCGAGCTAACTGAAAGGACAGAGTGAAACAGCTTTCTCTAATCACCTGCTGCTTTTATTTGGCCTTAACCTCTGTTATGAACTGGCTCGTTAACGAGAGCAGTAACATAATTGGGATTGAACATGAGGTGGAATATGACAACTGGAATGGTTCTGGTTAATGGAAAGGGTTTAATTAACCGAGAGAGCACAAGGAATACAACAGGAAGAGGGTTATACAGGTGCTGACAAACAACCGTTAACAAGCATAACAAAAGATGGTCTTATCTAAAGACAGTTAAGATAGCTCTTGGCTCAAAATACACTAGGTACACTAAGGAACAAAATAACAAAAAGAGGTCAGCACCCATAAGCTTACAAATGACAAGTAAAGAAAACAAACTAGAAGTTCTGCAAACTCAGACTCAGTGGTTTCAAACTAAGGGCGACTATAACACCACACACAGTGGTGGGGAACACCTACACAATTTGTTGCCCCTATAAACCATTTTAATTCACAACACCAGTCAATCTCACAAGTCAGTTCAAGTAACACATGAGACAAGTCACTTTTATTTATATAGTCGATACCACAAATCACATTTTGCCTCAAGGGGCTTTACAATCTGTACAGCATACATCAGCCTCTGTCCTTAGACCGTCAACTTGAATGAGGAAAAACTCTCGCACAAAAAAACCTTCTATCAGGGAAAAAAATATAACAAACTTAAGGAGGAGCAACAGAGGAAGGTCCCTCTCCCAGGACAGACACATGTGCAATAGATGTCGTCTGTACAGATCAGATTCACAACAGAAAATAGTATATATAATTATGATGACAAAATGTAGATGGTAAAACATAGGTGATGAGGATGGATCCAGAAGGACAAATGAGCAGCTTCAGGTGCAGCTGTTGTGTGAGTATTAGGGCCACATTAAGGAAAGAAAAACTGAGTATGAAGATTTTTTATTTATTTTGTATTTTGAGAAAGTGGAAATGATGAAAAAAAAAGTCAAAATGATGAGAATAAGGTAGATAAGTTCCTTATTCTCCACTTTGTTCTCGAAATGCAACATATATAAAAATCTTCATCCTCAGTTTTTTTCCTTAATGTGGCCATAATACTCCTACTGAGACCTACTCAAGGTGATCTATCTAGTTAAGCTTGCCTTTATTTGTGCAGCTATTTATACCTCCTCCTACTATATTTCAGTCAGGAGAGACTTCATGTGAGTGAACCATAATAATTGTATATGTACAATAAATGTGAGAAATTTCAAAATGTCTTTGTCAGTTAGACCCCATCGTGATGATGTGGTATTTAAAGGAGGTGGTGAAGGCGTGGTGGTATAGAGAATCTGGTGGAGGAGAGCCCGACAATTTCAATCTGAAATGACAGCTGACATCAGCAGAGAGGGGAGAGAAGAGCCGAATTCAGGAAATGGTGGGACCTTGAACACCCCATTGTGTGTGCAAGCGCACTGCATTTTCCTTTCTTTTTCAAAACACTGTGTTTACAAACTTGTTGCACCTGATTGGGTAATACCTCTAACACACCCACCAAACGGGATAAAACACTGTTTCAAGGAAACATGTCGTTCAATCAGAAAACTTATACCTTTGCAAAACATTTTAAGCTAGAACGCGGCCCAGATTTAAAAGTTTGACAGTGACTACATGATTGTCTGTTATGATTGTGGCAAAATCGGATTGGTAAACTAAAGAGTGAACGCCCACAGTCAGCCGTTAGAGAGCAGAAGGAGAGAAGAAGGTCTTTTTCATGTCTCAGTTTGTACCTCCTTGATTCCCCTCCTCCCCTTTCGTCTGACATGCAAGTGGAGGAGGTGAGGAAGAGACACAAGCAAAGAGTAGTCGAGGCAACAGGCATTTAATGAAGTGAGACATTCCTGCTTTGGAGCCGTCATTTTAAAGTGACATCAATTAAATATGATGTGTGGCACAGCTACATCACCTGTCCATTGTTTGGGTATAGCATACTGCTATGATCTTCAAATGAGCATACCAATTGTCAGCACCAATGCTTAAAGGCTACAGATCATATCTTCACAATCCAGAAAAATGTCTATCGACTTTATGACATGTAGAAACATCTCCAGGTTGTAATAAACATTATAGCATCTGTTAACAGCAACAACAGTCACTTATCATTTTCCCCTGATTTAGAGCCCTGCACCTGCGTGGACATTTTACTGTACTTCTACTGGTCCCAAGTATCTTTTACAGTTGCAGGAATCATATTATTTACTTGCATTATTTATTCTCATAAATAAGGTGAAAAGGAGGACAAATTCCATTTAAATTGATGCCGTTTTAGATGCCTCAGTCAACAAATACGAGTGCATAGTTTCATACATTGTTATCACATGTTCAAGTTCATTAAAGTACATTTAAAAAACAACCCCAGTTGACCAAAGTGCTTTCCAGATTCAGGATACACAACAAATGTACACGACAAAAACAGTAGGAAGTCAAAACTCAACTCTGTTTGAAAGCCAATAGATAGAGGTGGGTCTTTAGCAAGGACTTGAAAATGTCAGCAGTCTGAGCAGTTCTTATTTGTACAGGTAAAATATTCCAAAGATTAGGAGCAACCACTGAAAAGGCTCGTGTACATGTAAAAGTTCTGATAAATAAGAAGGTGTCAACCCATTTAAAATCTTAAAAACAAGGAATAAAATCTTAAAATAAATCCTTAAGCGGACAGGAAGCCAGTGGAGAGAGGCTAAAACATTTTTTGTTGTTTTATGGTGTTTGAGCCAAACGAGCCAGCTTGTGGATGTGATGCGTTGCTTATAAAAACAAGGTACGGAAACACACTATTTATTAAGTTCACTTTCAGGGTACAGCTTATGTCACATAAAACAAGTCATTATTCTTTTAAAGGTTCAGTGTGTAATATTTCTGAGGATTTAGCGACAGAAATGCAATATAAGATCCGTAACTATGTTTTCAGTGTGGTGTAAAGACCTTACATAATAAACCGTTATGTTTTTATTACCTTAGAAAGAGCCATTTATATCTACATAACTGCGGGTCCCCCCTTTCATGAACGTCGCCACATTGCATCGTCATGTTTCTACAGTAACTGAAAACGCACAAACAGCGCTACAATAATCATAAATGGGCAAAGAGGCGGGTTGTGGGTGGAGCTGAGGTGATGTATTTCTGAAACAACTCCCGCCTAGCTCGACATGACAGAGTTAGCTCATGCTAAGGAGCTAATGCTATATGCTACTCTGCGTTAACAGAGGTAGCTTCTATACCCCTGGTGCTGTACGGTGGAGGTTGGAACCTGTGGCCGTTTTGTTACCAGTTTATGGTGGTTACCAGCTCACAGTCAAGGTAAGAAAATATTAAAATAACTCACATATCTGTTATTAACATTATACTTAACAAGGTTTTAAATGCTTTTTAATATATGAATGTGGTAACATTATTTTGCAACACTAAATTTAGATTTTGTTGAGACCAACGTTGACAGTTAATTATGAATTAGTTATTAATTACGTTAACGTTTACTTACAGCTCAAACGAAAAATTTGAAGCAAATCAATTGACGCTTTTACATAACGTTAGTTACGAGTCGTTTATTTGGACATCACCTCAGTATGTTACTTAGTTACATGATGGAAGCTGTAAAATGTTAGCCATGGCTGTTATCACGTTAATTTAATTTAATTTAATTTAATTTAATTATTGTCTGGAATAGGACACTTGACAGAGAAAGGTACTTTTTATATTTGTCACAAGATTTTAGTTGAGGATCTGATGCCTCCACGTCTGCTACTGAAAGATTAAACTAAGCAATGTTACTAGGACAACTTGGCTACAGGACATTTGACAGCTGATATAAAATTGTCTCACAAAAACACAAAAACATTAAAAGACTGTCTCCCTTGTTCCATTTTCTCCCACTTATGTGACATAATAGTGCTGTCAACATTAAAACACTGAGGCATCTTTTAGAAGAGCATCTTAAAAAATTTGAATACTGAGGAAAAGTTCATTGTGAGCATCAGAACCAGACCTTTTCAGGTGTTTTGAGTTAATTAGCTGATTAGAGAGCTCTTCTCCATTTCTGTATAATTTATAATACAGAAATGTCTTTTCATTCTAAAATGTTTATATATTTTGAGATACTGGAGTTTTTATTTCCACGAGCTGTAAACCTTTGTGTAATGAATCTAGGATATATCAAAGATTCACTTTTTGAATAGAATTATGTTAGAAAATTAACTTTACCACAATATTCTATTTATTTAAGACTCATCTGTATTGTTTACTTTATATTTTTCATCACCTGAAGAATTTATTACACATTTTCCTCCTAGAGTCACACTGTGGATCAGATGTCCCACCTGGTGTCAGATAACTGCAGAGATCTGGAAGCCTTGTTATTGTCGTGGATGTCTGTGTCTGTTGGCGTGGACTGATGTGGAAAGCCCTTCTCTCCTTCTGTTTACTCTGAGTTTTAAATATTGTCCATATTTGTGTTATAGGTCCATTAAAAAAAAATATATTGTTCACATTGTAATAAATTCTATATATATATTAGCACTCCCTGTCTTTACTACTTACTGAAAAGCTAATCGTATACCACAGATAAAACATGAAACATTACAGCTGAACTCTTGCTGAAGAACATCAGTCTAGGATAAGTTAAAAAGTGAAACTCCCAACATGTTTCACATGAAATGTTGAAAAGTAAGTATGCAGTGTATTTCTGTGTGTGCAGGAGTATTTTTACTTTCTACCTTATATTTTAAGATAAATAAAGAGCCATACACCCAGTACCCACAGACTGTATAACAGAGCCTGAAGTTTCTGAAGAGTGCCTTGTTTGCTGCTCTGATATAAGTCTAGTTTAAACACAGAATAACGTGGGCGCATCCAAACCATCCTGTGGGTAAGTGCTGAAACAAAGAATGATCTGCACAGAGTAATTATGAATCCCACTAGGTGGTTTTTATTGTGACCTTGCAAACTCTGAGGTCTCAGAGCTGACCGAATACACATGTAGTAAATAGGTGATACAAGGTAGGTCTATACAATGTAAACCACACAAGACCTTCTCAGAGTTCGCAATGACACCTCCTACAGGGCTTCAAAACTATTCAGTGTGCAGATAAGTCTTTGTTTTTCACAACAGAGTAACTTCTCAGTCAATGTCACATTTGTCTCTTAATGAAATGTGAAAATAAAAACATTATATAACATCAACCTTTCATGTTTTACTTTCTAACATTCATGCAAAATGTTAATCTATAAATACCATCTTAATATTTTCATTTACAGCTGGTAACTATAATATATCGCTGAGTATTGTAGATCACATTATTTCCAATTAACATAGGAAACTGATGATGAATGAAGAATGTGATTTTATTTATTTATTTTATTTTATTTTATAACATTTTTATAACAAAGTACTCCTAATACTAAACCATAATAACCATCCATAATATTAAACTCTTGTCTTGCATTCATGAAAACATCAATATTAAAAGGTTACAAATGTAAAAGTAGTTTAGTATGACTTGAAATGTACTGTAAGTTATTATAACGATAGAATCTATTGATAAGAAGCCCGTGTCATAATTTCACATCAGTAGTGTTCGGGTGTTGTGAGTAAAAAGAAAAGGCTGCGCAGAGCAGGAGCTAAAGAGCTGGAAGCTGGAGCTGTTATCTCCTGTAGAGCTGGACACATATCACATCTGGAGGGTTCTGCAATCAGCTCCTCTGGCACCTGTAAAGACAACAATGGGTAGACAGTTAAGCAGCTTCTTCCAAAGTACCATAAAGCTACTGAGCTCTGAGATCGCCTCAGCATGAAAACCTCTCTGGCATGTGATGGTAATTAGGGGTGGCAATGTGAAATACACTGTTTACTAATATGTGCAATCTACAGTTTGCTGCTGGACACTGTGCAATAATAATCCATGCTGCTAGACACCTGTTGACTACTCAAGTCAGTTCTTATTGAATGTGTATTAAAAGAATTATTTTTTGGCAAATTCTAATCCACCAAATTTCTCGCTTTAACTAAACCATTGCCTTAGTTACAGCCCAGCTACCTGTCTGTAGGCATAACACTCATATGCTAACAAAAAGGTGGATGCAAATCTGCAGGTAGCCTATAACATTTGTTCTGTCGAATAATGCATGCACCTCTTAAGCTCCCTATCAGAAACGACGCTGATCAAACGCAGTTATCACCTCAGACCGTTTGCTGAATCAGAAAGAATGCTACATCTACTAAGTGTAATAACTTATTGATGACTCTAAGCATCCTTCAATATGTAGGCTACTTCCAATCACTCATCCCCACTGATGAACCCACAATGAATATATTATGTTGTTTTTAAACAGCCGCTTCCCCCTCGGCTCTCTGCCTTGAAACCCTTCGTGTCCCTCCGGTTCAGGTGCAGGCACATATAATAGTATCTGACTAGTATCTAACTGAACAGTGACTCCGTTACAGTACGTAGCCAAATCTAACATTGCCTGTTGTAAAATTTACCGTTAACATAACGTCAGCTAAACAGAACTGAGCTGAGACGTTTGGCTGAGCCTTTACAACTTCACACACACCTTTTCTTCAAAGCATTATCACCGTAGTGTCTTACGCTAAGGTTAATCTAATATATTATGGCTTCTCTCTTCTTGCTGACTTGTCTCTTGTCGTTAGAACACACTAACTCCCGTTAACTTAGCATCGTTAGTAGCTTGGGGCTGCTCGTATCTGGCTAATTAGCGTAACAAGCTACTCGGTGGGAGAGGAGAAAAGATCGTGTACCCAGATATTATATCATTTCTGGGCCCCATATCTATGACAGAAGATATGCGGATGGAGACATAGATCTCCATACCTGTGCCAGAACATACGGTTACGGAGACATCGTTTTTTTTAAAAACAGGGCCTATAAATTTGGAAGCTACTGGTATATGACCAGAGACGCTCTTAAGGGGGCCCAAGGGGGCCCAAACTCTGGGAAGTGCCTGACCCGAGAGTTTACTGGTGTCTTATAACACATAAATGTCTTAAAAATTTTATGACTACGAAATAGTACCCTCAGATAATGTGTTTATACAGTAAACTGACAATAACGATGAATTAATGTTTTAAGGAGAATAGAAGAATTAGGGTTTTAAGGGAGTATAATATTACAGGAATGGGGTTTTAAGACGGTCCTAAAAGAAAACATCAAAGAAGAGATTTACACCAGTAGAAATAATAATTAATAATTAATGGCCACATTAAATTGAAAAATAGGCAGGTATCTCGCAGGGGCCCCACCTCCCTGGGGAGAGCCCAGGGCTATATAATGAGAAGCTCCACACCATGTTTTCAGTGTGCCTTACCGGTCTGCTAAGTCTTGTTCGGGTTTTGTCTTGCTTTGACAATATACTCTATTGCATCAATCTCTGACCGACTCCAGTAACTTCTTTCTAACTCCAAGTGTTATCTACCAGCAATACTTGTTGATTTCCAGCGGGCCTGAGTCTAGCGTTTTGTCCCTCTACATAACAACCTATATGCCGACAGCGATACCTGTTAAATATCGTTAACTCTTAAATGAAATACAGAAATTGGGCATTTTAACATTGGGGTCAGTGGGGATTGACTCCCTTTTGGAGCCAGCCTCAAGTGGCCACTCGATGAATTGCAGGTTTTCGGTCTTCCAGGAAAGCTTCAGCCCGGAGACCGGAAGTTTGCTGCTTGGTTTTGCATTAGAGCAATATTTTCAACCATGGATGAGAATATAAAACATAATATTGACTTACATCAACATGTTATTTGGTAAGCTCAGTTGGTTCCTTGTGCTTTTATTTTGTAGGCAAAACCACTAAAGAGGAAGTGATTATGTGAGTAACTGTTGCTGCCATGACTGAGATCTATTTCAGCACTACTATCAAAGTATTTATTTATTTATATTTTTTGCCGCTATCAAAGCACCATAATCTGGCAGCGCGCCAGATATTATTGCTGGTGGGTAGTTTTGGCGAGGGTCCATAATCACAGAGAGAATGAATGTGTTTCCCTTGTCAATGTTTGTATAAACTTTTTCTTATGTGTGGTTTATAATGGACTGTGGTGCAGAAACAGTGACAGTGTTTCACACTCTTGGCTTACATTTTCCATATTGTCTGTCAGTACCTAAAGAAACCTAATTTCTTGACTGGCTACTCTCTGCTGTCTCAGAAGAGACATCTTTTGTGCTGTGTCGGCCACCGTAGCTGTCCTACGCTGTTAGAAAGGTTAGGGGGCAGTGGTAGACTGGACAGATGGTTGCAATTCACAACCATCACCACTAGATGCCACTAAATCTGACACACTGAACCTTTAACCCTCTATGGAATGGGGTTGCCCTCAGGCAACAAACCACTATTTTGGCCCCCACACCCCTCCTTTAATTTTTTAAAGTAAAATATCATATTACAAGTCTGATGATAAGTCTGTGACCAATAAAATTTGAGATTGCCGTGGATTTGACCTTTCGTGGACACACAGAAGGTAAGATAATTTTCACTTTTTAACATGTTTGAATTTAAATAACTTTTGATTGAGTTTATTTATATAGTAAAATGGTATTTTTGTCATTCGTTGCCTCATGGCAACATTTCGCAGTTTTGTTTGAACCATAACATTCTTATGGATGGATATGTGCAGGGATGCATAGTTGTCACTATAATCTTTTTTCTTTTTTTTTTGCTTTACTATCTACTATTACTCACAGGAAATGGATGAAAATGATCGAACAGTTAGGCTTATTCCTTTCGAACAGTGAGGACAGTGAGCTTGAGGAGAGTGACAGTGAGGAAGAATAGACCCCAGAATCAGGTTTGAGGGAGACTTAGGAGATCAGGGTTCAGTCAGTAGAGTAACATACTGTATGTAAAGAATGTGTGTGTGTGTGTGTGTGTGTGTATGCATGGACATCAGTGAGTGAAGAGAACAACTGGTTCACGAGTGTCCCTCTCATACTCACACTTGCTCAGCAGAGAATTCACGGTACTGGTACTGTTCTTACCAACAAACTACCAGGTGTCAACTTGATGTGTGACGCTGTGTTGAAGAGAACTGGACGCGGATCTTTTGAACAGAAGATGGCCATGGTTGGAGTAACCACCTTGAATACTGTAAAATGATATGATAACCGTTCAGTCAGTCTTCACAGTAACTACATTGGAGCACACCCAGTCACCGAGGTTGATAGGTTGGATGGCAAGCAAAAGAAAGTCATCAAAGTATCCTGTCCTGCCCACTGGATGGTCAGGGATGAGAAGAAGGGGAGATGCAAGGTACCAGGATGCAAAGGGACGCCTAAAGCCAAGTGCCAAAAATGTGATGTCAACCTCTGCTTCACATCCACCAGCAACTGCTTCCTGAGGTTCTATACAGAATAAGACTGTGCTTTGTAAAAATTAAAAACACAAATGATTCAATTAGCTGCAGCTAATTTCTAACCACTGACTGATAAACCATTTGTGACTGATGGTTGTTGAAATAAAACTTGATGAAATTGTTGTTGTTGAAATAAAACTTCTTGTGTATGTATTGTATTGTTTGTTTGTTCCTTATTACACTTATTATGTAATATAGAAAACCATTGCATTTTAGTGCCCTCATAGCGTGTTGTTGCCCTGAGGCAACAAACCAAGCTCCCAAAAACTAGGGTGAAATATTATTTTCCTCCTAAATTAAAAATTCAAGCCACTGATAGTTAACTCATCGGCAGCTGCGTTAAGTGAGTGGAGTGTTTGTGTAAATACATTTTTAAACACAACTGGAATGCATTTGATTTACTTTTTTTTCACACAAAGGAATCCAAATTATGTACCTGGGTCATATCTTGCATATATGTGTCCCTCTCCAGCACCGTCACTACTCATTCATGCAGATCATTTCTTAAAGGGGTTAAACTCAGGTGCTCCCTTTGCTCTGGTGCACAAGCATTGTGTGTATGTGCGCCTTTTACCCACCAAACAACATAATTTTTCTTGCTTTAACCTCACTAAAAAGAACATCAGTGCCACACCGGGTTCTTTTTTAGAATTTGCAGTCAGTATGTATTAATTTTTATGAGGGGCGTTTCACTGACCATTCAACTATAGGCGTTATTAGGGTCAGACAAGGAGCTGGCTCACATGCGCCACATTTCAAGTTGATTGTAATTTATAAATCACAGTCAACACATGCGTATGACGTGCATGTTCACTGTTTTATAAATCTGAATATTTCTGTATGCAGACACCCTCTGTGTTTTGTCCATATGCAAACTTTGGTAGTCTTTTGTACGTACAGTTTTATAAAAGGGACTACTGCTCCTGCCATGGGTTGTATATTCCAGCTCTTTGTCATGCTTCTTTTATATACCACAGGTGCCTACCATATACATTAGCAAAGGATACACTGGTGCATCCTTGTTTAGCAGCGAGGTTCCTCTCTCCTTGCTTCTCGAAGTGCATTTTAGATATTGCTATGTCCTTCAAGATATCAGAGAGTTCCCCTTCGAGGGAACTCGAACTGCGTCGGTTACGACACTATGGGAACGCCTCTAGGTGTAGCAGGTCTGAACGTGAATGAAATCACTCCAATCCTATTGGCTTGTTGCTAGAACGGTAAGGTGTGACGGAATAACCGGAGGAGTATAAAGCACACCTGTACACACTCATCATTAGCTTTTTTCTATTCAGCAGGCGCTCTGTATGTTGTTTGAAGAAAGCTCCAGTCCTACAAGCAGTGTGTCTTACCTGAAGAAGAAGTCTACCAGCATGTCCGGCAACCAGATGTACAGAAGGTGTGTTTTTTCTTGCCCTCGGTACATCATGGATGGAGATTCTCATGAGATGTGTGTCTCATGTTTGGGGCTGCCTGCGCCCGTTGCGAAGCCCTTTCCGTGCGGGTACTGAGGTACAGCATGGCTCTCTTTTCCGAGGATGGCCGGATGTGTTCTCCCTGTGGTGTGGGCCCTGCGGCCGCTGAGGTGGCCCGGTGGCTTCACTCATGGGGTTCACAGCGTGATCTGTCGGAGGATTTCGGGACGGCTGAGGCTTTTTCCCGACCTTCATCCGCTGGCTCCGACGCTTCCTTTCCTCGTTCGGGAGCCCGTTCTCGGCTTCTCCCGCTCGCGGTTTGGATCCGGAGACGCTGCAGCAATCCGACTCCGAGGAGGCAGACGTGCTCAGCGTAGTAGACGATGACTTCCGGGTGTCGGGGCGGCGTCATCAGGCGGCGCCCGACTATGACGTGCTGCTGGAGGTGGTGACTAGAGCCGTGGCTAAGCTCATCATCAACTGGCCACAGGAGGAGCAGACACCACAGGCTAGTGGTAAGCTTGATGAAAGGTTTCTTAAGCACCACGCGCCACCTCCACGCCGGTCTCTGCCATTCTTTCCTGATTTACATGATGAACTGAGTAATCATGGGGCAGACCCTTCTCTACACGTCTTTCCACACCCCTATCACTGAACTACAGTAATGTGATGGGGGTTAGGGACCGTGGTTATGGGAGGGTCTTGTCGCCGGCTGGTCATTTCGACAGACGCCTCCCTCACGGGCTGGACGGCCGCTTTGCAAGGGGATCCTGGCAGGTGCATCAATCCGAGTAGCATATCAACTGTCTTGAGATGTTGGCGGTGTTCCAGGCTCTAAGGAGTTTCCTGCCCGATCTCCAAGGCCACCACGTCCTGGTTCGTTCCGACAACACAGCGGTGGTGGCCTATCTGAATCACCAGGGTGGTCTGCGCTCACGCCCTCTGTACAGACTGGCGCGTCAGATCCTCCTGTGGTCCCAGCAGAGGTTACTATCGCTCAGGGCGATGTATTTCCCGGGGACGCAGAATCAGGGAGCAGACCTGCTGTCGAGGCAGGGGCTGAGGCCCGGGGAATGGAGACTTCACCCCGAAGTGGTGGAGCTCTTGTGCGAAGAGTTCGGCCCCATAGACTACGCACTGCCCGCTATGGTTTTCTCTTGTCCCACCAGCCCCGTTGGGTCTGGACGCCATGGTACATTCGTGGCCGAGGCTACGTCTGTACGCTTTTCCCCCAGTCGCTCTGCTCCCAGGGGTTCTGGAGCGGGTCCGCCAGGTACTTGAGTTCCTCCAGGACCGGTTCTCTGCTGGTCTTTCCTCTTCCACCCTCAAGGTGTACGTGGCAGCTATTTCATCTTTCCACACCCCTCTGAGGGAGGGGTCTTTGGGGAAACTTCCCTTGGTTGTACGTTTCCTCCGTGGTGCCCGGAGTATGAGACCTGCGACTCGGTCCAAGGTTCCCACTTGGGATCTGGCGGTGGTTCTTGGGGCGTTGGCTGAGGCCCCCTTCGAACCCCTGGAGTCAGCTGAGGCTAAGCACTTGACCATCAAGATGGCCTTCTCCTTGCTATCACCTCTCTGAGGAGGGTGAGGTATCTCCATGCGCTTTCGGCTTCCCGCAAGCCTGGAGTTTGCCCCGGGGAATATTAGGGCTATCCTGCACCCTCGTCCAGGATACATCCACAGTATGTCCACAGTGCTGCAGGCATTTCATCCTCCACCTCGTGTGACGGCGGAGGACGGGAGACTTCATCTGCTCTGCCCTGTCAGAGCACTGAGTATTTACACTCTGAGGTCCTCCCGTTGGAGGAAGGCTGACCAGCTGCTAGTGTGTTTTGGGTCCCCCAGGGCTGGGCTCCCTGCACCCAAACATACTATTAGCAACTGGATTGTTCAGACTATGTCCCTGGCCTATCAGGTGCGCGGTTTGCCTTCACCTGTGGCTGTGAGGGCTCATTCTACCAGAGGCATGGCGGCCTCTCTAGCCCTCCTTTCCAGGGCCTCTTTGCAGGATGTTTGTTTAGCGGCTGGCTGGGCCACTCCGCACACATTCATTCGGTTTTACAGTCTTGACCTTCCTTCGGCACCTGGCACTCGTGCGCTCTCCTCTTAGTCGTGCCACTTTATTGCACACGGGGGCAGGCGGGGTTTTCGGCACGGTTTAGTGGGTATCTCGTTCCCATAGTGTCGTAACCGACGCAGTTCGAGTTCCCTCGAAGGGGAACGTCCCGGGTTACGTATGTAACCCTGGTTCCCCGAGAAAGGGAACGAGACACTGCGTCGGCCTGCCGCACCTCTCTCCCCGCCTGAAGCGTCTGCTTCATAGTTTAAGCTAATGATGAGTGTGTACAGGTGTGCTTTATACTCCTCCGGTCATTCCGTCACACCTTACCGTTCTAGCAACAAGCCAATAGGATTGGAGTGATTTCATTCACGTTCAGACCTGCTACGCCTAGAGGCGTTCCCATAGTGTCGTAACCGACGCAGTGTGTCGTTCCCCTTCTTGGGGAACCAGGGTTACATACGTAACCCGAGACGTTGTGTAAGAATGATTCGTAGTTGAACTTAAACCGAGCTTGATTTGACAATGTCAGTCTACAAAATAACACTTCTAAAAATGGCTTTTCTCATTGTGCTCATGTATAATCAGCTGACGAAAGAACGCAGAACAATAAAATATTTTGATAGAAAACCAGAGAAACCATTTCTGTCGGGACCATCAAATACAAATACCAAAATAATGTTTTGAATTTTAAATGCATATATTCTATACATTTAAGAGCAATATTGTCCATCCCTGGAGTGCAGAATAATAGGACCATGATGTGGGCACGTGTTGTGCTTACAATTCCCCTTTGGGGATCTGTGAGATATCCTGCAGACAGTATAGCATTATGATGTCAGGATGTGCAGTAATGAATAGCTATCCAATTTCACGAAGGGATGTCACAACAGGCTCACTCCAGGCTAACGTGTAGCTGAAGTGTGACTATTGAATAAGATCACAGTGACTCCTCTGTGTCTTCAGGCAGGAGGCACATTGTACACCAGACCCTCTGCTGATTCAGTTGTAACAACTGCACTGATTCACCATATCATTTTTTTCAGCCTGTGATTAAGCCTACTACTCTTACTCAGCAGGTTTGTTCATGGATGTGTCACACACCTGTTGGCTTTGGCCCAGGGGCCAAAAAAGCTGAAATGTTCCCCAGGTAAGCACACATCTGAGAATGAAAGACTGATGCCCTCAATAACAAGCCAGCTCTCTGCAACAACACAGGGTTGGAATTTCTGTGTGTTTGAGATCAGTCCCTCATCTGCAATTAGGGCTTCATCCAACCTTGTACCATCAAGTGGGAAGGGAGCAGTGATAAGCTGGACATGCAGGATCCACTAACTCCATCGCTCCATTTTGCATTGGTGGACATTTTTCCACTCTCTGGGAGTTCACTGCCAAAAAATGCTTCCCATACACCAAACATTTTAATAAACACTCTTGGAATTTCACTCCATTTTCAAGGTAGAAATTTAGTAAATGGAAACAGTGCCTGTGCTTTTTGTATTTTGAGGTCTACAGCATTTATCATATTACAGTGGTTGTATAGTCAAGGGGAAAGCTGATTATAACTAACTTGAAATGTCAGCAATATAAGATGTCTGCACATGTGACTTTTTTTGTAAACCCCCTTAATAATGCCTTTTGTGGTTAATGGTGGGGTAAGCAGTTCTGGAGAAATCCAATACCATGACAAAAAGTATGATATAGAGCGAACAACGACACAGCAAGTAATGCAACTAATGTTAGCTAGTTGTGGATTAGAAAACTGTCGCTACAGTTGCAGCGCAAAGCTCATACTCACAACTCTCTTGCTGCTATGGCTAACAGAAATAAGCTGAATTTCCGTGGGCAAGTCATTTAACGTTACCTAAAGCGTAAATTATGGCTGAAAGGGCCGGGATAATGTTTTGTGGCACAGTCCGGGACACTTTGTTTGTTTCCCTTTTCCAGAGCCAGGGCTCTACAAACCGGATTTTTGTCAGTGCACACCAAGAACGAACCGCTTGCGGAGAGTGAGGAGATATTTGCCATAATTGACAAAAAGACGTATTAGATTAGACTTGGCTACCCCACATGAAAGTCTATAATACTACGGTTTGGCTAATCACTGTAGATGACAAAATAGTTCCATTAGAATATTATTAATTCTGCAGTATTTTCTTTAAGTACTTTTTGCAGTTGCAGTTTTGACAGTTGTAAGTATCAACAGCATATATGAAAAGATTACATGAACATATGAAGGCCATTTTCTAATTAAATAAATAATAATAAAAAATGGCATTTTCCAATCTTGACTGAAAAAACAAATCTACCTCTACCTTTTCATCTAGTCAGTTTATTGGTTCTTTATTGTGTGAAGATGTATGTATTTCACATGGCCAGAATATTTAGTGTTTGCTCCCTGTCCAACGTTGCACTTGCAGGTTGATAGACCAGCTTAACTGACAGTGCATACGCCAACCAGTTTTCACACAGAAGAGATTGGATTCCTGCTGTGAATAACATGTCACAGGGGCTCATTTTTGACAGTACCATAAAAGTAAGCTCTTGGTAAGAATAAACAAGCAGAGGGAGTAGTTATTGATCTTTGTCATGCTCTCTTTCTCCGTCCTATGTATGACAGAATAGTAAATTCCAAATGAAACTGCCAGTCACCGTCACTGAGCTGTGACGGTGTTTTAATATTCATGCACCTTCTTGTAATGAGCAAGTCAAGTCAAATGTCAGTGTTTCACAGCAGAGGCACAATCCCACCTGCGATAAGCATCCAAATGTGAGAACAGAAAATCAAACATGAAAAGGCATGTTATGTATGAGTTCCACGGACGGCTTATACTGGCCCCCATGGGAAAGGAGTCTGTGGCTGGAGAGACACAATAACAAGAGGCAGCGGGGAATCAGGTAAGACCTCAAAAAAGCTTTGTATCATCGACATCATAAAATTCCCTCCATTTCCAGATGTTCTGGAGATATGATATCTGCTGTCTGCACCAAATTCAGAAACGTCTATAATCTGCCAATAAGCCACATTCTTAGCTTCTTCAGACAATCCTGTTTTTTCTCTGTACCTTTCAATCATGTCACTTATTGAGTTACAGAAACAAATGGAGCTAGACTTAAGTTCCTTTCCCTTCCTTGTGGATAGCAGAAAACTAAAGAGGGATTTTGAAGCTGCTCCATCACAGCTGCGAGAGCAGGTGGTGGGAAGAAGCCCTGGGGAAACTCCAGTGGAGCAGACCTGGCCTGTGGGCAGCCTCGGGTACTGCCGCTATCTTGCCAAAATGACAGGCACCCAGTGATTTTAAATACCTTCTGATAACTCCATGCTTGGGTTAGACTAATATGGTCATTTGCTGATTCATCTGGTTTTCTACTTAATATCATAAGGTCCAGAAAGTGGCATTGCAACATTACTGTACTGCACAGCATATGCAATAGAATGACCATCCTGATATAGTGTACATTTAATCCATATACTACAAGCCTTGTCCTCATGGCTCCTGAAGATTTGTGAGTTAGGAATTCCTTACGACCATATACCTGCTGTCAGCAAATCTTAGCATGCTAACATCCTAAACTAAGATGGGGGACCAGGTTGATACCTGCCAATTTTAGCATTGACATCGTCATTGGAAGCATGTCACCATAACAACCATTATTCTTTTTACATTTATTTCAGCAGAACTGTGGAGGACCTCAACTTTCATCAATCTCGTGATTTGGTTTTCATTACAATAAGCAGTACAGCCTCCCAGAGCCGCCGTTATGTCTTTTATCACTTCTTGAACGTCTTGTCCCTTCATTCCTGGAGCCACTACTTTCAATTCAGTTTACTCCAATATGGAAATAAACTTGCAAAGACTTTTTCAAGTTAGGTAATCCATCACAGTGATCATTATGTCTGCTTTTGTTTGTCAGTTCCACTGCATTACCAATAATGTAACTTTTTAAAGTAATAGAACTTTGAAGTATTTGCTATTTGATTTTAATTGTGTACTGAAATAAATGGAAAGCAATGGTTAAGTTAATGTATAAATCATGAGTATATAATACATTATAGTCTGCCTTAAAATAATGGTGATTTTATTGTAAAGTCTTCTATTGGCTGCTGTTAAATAATTATTATTGCTACAATAATGCTCAAATTTAAAGAAGTTGACTAATGGCACAACATATTAGAATGTCATTTTCAATTTTAATCTCTTAAATTAGTTGGAGAAGTCTTCTCTACGCTTGCTGAGGGCTACACAACATACCTGCACTTAAATCTACTTCTTGCATGCACGGCTACATATGAGATGATGGATTTGAAAATGACATCCACAGCACGTGTTTACTTTGTGAGTTTCACTGACAGTTCCTTCTTTGTCTTTACTTTACACCCCGTAAACGAAGCCAAGAACAGCTTGTATTCCAGCACTTTTCAAAGCTCTGACTACAGCCTTGACAGTAATTGTATAGTCCATGTACCGGCGTAAGGATGGGCCCCTACCTTGAGATGGAAGTAATTTTAATGTCATCCCTGCAAAGGTAAAATAACAAGAATTCAGTATATATGCCAAATTTTGGTCATAAACTGGTCAATTTCAAAGACACAGAATAATAGCGTGTATTGCTGTTGTCAAAGTTGGTGTCTGTATCAACCTTTAAATCTCCGCTGGTGTTCATTGTTAGATTTAATAGGTGACTGTCTGCTTCAATCCCTGTGAGCAATCCTCATCTACCCATTTATGAAATACCTTGTACACACAAACAACAATGGCACTGTTTCCTCCCTACACTGAATTTTAGCATTTGGTTTTTGACAAATAGTGTTTCAATTGTTTTGAAAGTTTTGTTACAGAATGGTTAGAATAAAACCACCACCAAGAAGTGTTATTATAAAAATTACAGCACAGGTCTGCAGTATTTTTCAGATCGGGACATTCATCTTGTGTACTAGTGGTTAAGTAACTTTTTCAGCAATGGCAATCAAATACTCCCTGGCTGCCCTCCCTTTACAGTAATTAAACTTCGAGTGCATTTAGTCAGTTGTAAGCTATTGCACAATGTGAAACACTACCTTATTGTGGTTTCCAGCTGCCTGTTTTGGTGATCCTGACTTTTTAGTGCCATTAGCAGGTCAAAGTTTTCACTTTTTCAGAGAAATAGCAGACAATATGGATTGTAAGAAAAATATTTTACAGATATTATATTACAGATATATATTCATGGTTCCCAGAGTTATTCCTAATGACTTTAATGATCCCAAGACATTACCATTGGCAAAAGGGCTGGGTGAGACAGAATTGAAATAAACCTGCTCTTAGGTCTAGAAGTCCTGATACAGGTGTGCCAATCCCAGCGATGACAACAATGGCCTAACAAATGGAAAGATGCTTCTCCAGGAAATCATATTGTCTGGATTCTGCTGAGCGGCACAACATGATCACACGGACCTGCACTTAATTTTTTGTCAGTAGGGTGACTCTGAATAGTTCATGATTCTACGATTTGCTGTATGTTTGGCTGTATGGGGATGCTCAACATCTGAGTTAATATACAGCCTATTATGATGTATCAACATATAATGCTGTAAATAAACATGTGAAAAGAAAGAAGCATCTAATAAATCTTTTTAAAGCGCAGGAATGAATAAAAATGTAACCCTATCCCTTAAGGGAGGGAAAGTAAGTTCTCATGTGTGGCGTAGCGTGTGTG
The DNA here is from genome assembly GCF_014851395.1 of Micropterus salmoides. Taxonomy (NCBI): domain Eukaryota; kingdom Metazoa; phylum Chordata; class Actinopteri; order Centrarchiformes; family Centrarchidae; genus Micropterus; species Micropterus salmoides. The sequence continues at coordinate 33,739,693 of NW_024040707.1, read as the reverse complement.
TGTGCGCCGGGCTGGACTGGGACAAAAAATTGGCCCTGACAAATACACCATCGATCCATTTAGGGGGTCAGATTAGGGGTGTGATGAAACACTGAGACGTAACATTTGCACAAGATTGGTGTCCATGACTACAAGACAAGAATATTTTAATACCTACTATTTTGAAAAAAATATTTATTGATGAAATATTCAATAGGGGGTTCTGGGGGTCCTCCTCCAGAAGATTTTGAGCATTAAACATTTAATTTCATGCATTCTGGAGACATTTTCTGCACCAATTTATGGTGGAGATTTCTTTATTTTTATAAAAGGAAGTACAAAATTCAGGTGGAAGGTGACAATTCACAATATAAAAATATATTAAAATATAATGCAGTAATCAGTATCGTATTATTATTTTTTACTTTTTTTGGACAACACAGAAGTTTCTTCTATATTTACAATGCTTTGCAGGTTTTATTATTGTGCAAATAAACCTTTCTCATGGCATTTTTATTTGTTAATTAACATTTCTTGTTGCAGGCTGTTTTTCAGAACATTTTTAACAAATGCTTTCTAAAAGTGGTGGCTACATGTCCCCAGCGTCCCCAGTGTAAATGACCCTCCCTCCCTGCTCCTTCCCGACAGTTTGAGCTATTCCATGCTTAACGCTTCACCTCCACTCTCCTCCTGCTGTCTCTCCCCCTCGGCCCTGTCACTTTGTCAATCTGCTTCGCTAACACAGCCTCCTTCTCTGCCTGGCAGTGGCCACCACAGCTCTTTTACCCCTTCAAGTGCCTGTGCCTGCTCTACGCAGGGTACTGCAGCTGATGTTGAAGCTACTGCAGCCTCGGCAGCAAACATATTGGTTGCTTTTGTGCATTTGGCGGTTTATTTTGGGCCCGCAAACAAGAAACAGAGAGCAGAAGGGGTGGGGCCAGTAAGAGATGTGATTGCGACAGCCTAATGTCAGTATAGAAAACTACCCAATGGGCCGCTGTCCATGCTTTATGAGCCGGTCGTTGGCCTGTAAAAAACACTAAATAAATAGTGGGTAAAAAGGTGTTGGCCCACCAGATTACCAGTCCAGCCCTGTGTGTGTGGTAGAAAAGGGCACCAGAAGCGCCGGTGATGTGCAGAGTTGTGCATGAACTTTGCAGGACAGTCGAATCATTTATCACCATTGATCAGTCACACAAAGAATATTATATCGTTTTTAATCAATACTTGCACATGCATGCAATTGTCGGTGAGTCGGCGAGCACAACTCTCTGGGAGAAGAGCAAAGGGTCAACAATAAGCTTCAGTTTAGCTGTAAATGCACAGTCCAAGTTACAGAGACTAATGAATAGAGACTGCAGGTCTGCAGCTTCTCAACACTCCTTCCCTGACACACACACACACACACACACACACACACACACACACACACACACACACACACACACACACACAC